>NC_081815.1:18956250-19309375 GCF_030704535.1 Vitis vinifera | reverse complement strand
TAGGGAGGCTGAGGTTTCGGATTTGGTGGGTAGAGAGTCTGGGAATACCGAGGAGTTATCAGTAGGGGCTTTGGAAAGAGTCTCCCAAGAGGACGAGGAGGAGAGGGGCAAATAAGGGGATCTGTGTTGGCAGTCTAGTAGCTTGGCTAAATTTAGCCGCTATCTAGGAATGCCGACGGAGGGATTTGAAGGGGAAATATTGTTCTTGCTCAAAAGAATGAAAGAGAGGAAGCTTCAAAAAGGCAAGTTGGATGGTAGAAAAAGGAGGAAATTAGAGTCGTCAAAATTCGAAAGAGAATTGAGAAAATTGGAGTGAATTGTGAAATATATTGGAGGTGGAGGAGGAGGAGAAGGAGGGGGAAGCATGAACAGGTCTAAATGAAGCTTCGAATGCTCAATTGGAATGTAAGAGGGGCTAATAATTGCGACAAAAGGAAGGTGATCAAAGCCTTGATTAGGAAAAATAGGGTGGACTTGGTTTGCCTATAGGAAACCAAGATTCAGGAAATGTCAACGGGCATTGTTCGGAGCTTAGGAGTGGGTAGGTTCCTTGATTGGGGAGCTGTAGACTCAAGGGGTGCAGCCGGAGGAATAGTGGTGATTTGGGACAACAGGATGTTGGAGTTGGTTGACATGCAAAAAGGATTGTTTTCTATTTCGTGCACTTTTAAGAGCTGCGAGGATGGTTTTATATGGACGTTTACAGGGGTTTATGGGCCAACTTTAAGGAGGAAGAGGGAGAGTTTTTGGGAAGAGTTGGGAGCCATTAAGGGGCTTTGGAATGGGCCGTGGTGCGTTGCAGGGGACTTTAATGCCATTTTGAGACCGGAAGAGCGCAGCAGAGGAGGGAGCTTGAACTCAATTATGAGAAGGTTCGCAGAAGTAATAGAAGAGTTGGAGTTAAAAGATCTGCCCATGGTGGGGGGCCCTTTTACTTGGACTGGAGGAACGGATAACCAGTCCTTTTCAAGGTTGGATCGATTTTTGGTTAATGAGGAGTGGGATAGCCATTTTGGAGATGCGAGGTAGTTTCTTCTTCCAAGACCTGTGTCCGATCACTTTCCGATTCTTATGGATGGTGGGGGTCTGAGAAGAGGCCCTATCCCGTTTAGATTCGAGAATATGTGGTTGAAAGCGGAAGGTGTAAAGGATCTATTGAAGCTATGGTGGGAGGAAGGCAGCTTCAGTGGATCCGCAAGTTTTATCTTGGCTAAAAAACTAAAATTTATGAAGGCTAAGCTGAAGGAGTGGAACAGAAACAGTTTTGGAAGGGTTGAATATAGAAAGAATACGGCTTTGCAGCAGATGGAGTATTGGGATGCAAAGGAGAAAACCAGCAGGCTGTCGTTGGAAGAGCTGGAAGCTAGAAACGAAGCGAAGGAAGAATATAAAAAATGGGTCTTGCTTGAAGAAATCACGTGGAGGCAAAAATCTAGGGAAGTGTGGCTGAAAGAGGGAGATAGAAATACCGGTTTTTTCCACAAAATGGCCAACGCACACAGGAGGAGGAACAATGTGGACAGAATTAAGATTAACGGAGCTTGGCTTATGGAGGAGAATGATATTAGGGAAGGGATTGCCAATGCGTTTAAGACATTGTTGTCTAACCCGGGGGAATGGAGGCCTTCTGTTTCTGGGCTGCAGTTTGAGATGTTGGAGCCTTTGGACGCTAATGCATTGGAGACTCCTTTTATGGAAGAGGAGGTATTTGATGCTCTAGTGGGCTGTAATGGGGATAAAGCCCCGGGGCTAGATGGATTCTCTATGGCCTTTTGGCTTTTTGCTTGGGATTTCGTAAAGGCTGATGCGATGGGCTTCTTTAAGGAATTTTACGAAAATGGCAAATTTGTTAAAAGCCTAAATGCAACATTCTTGGTCTTAATCCCAAAAAAAGTAGGGGCTGAAGCTTTAGGGGATTATAGGCCTATAAGCTTGGTGGGAAGCTTGTACAAGTGGCTGGCCAAGGTTTTAGCCAATAGGCTAAAAAAGGTGGTTGGAAAGGTGGTCTCCAAAGCTCAAGGGGCGTTTGTGGAAGGTAGACAAATCCTAGATGCAGTGTTGATAGCCAATGAAGCCATTGATTCGACCCTTAAGAATAATGAGAGCGACATTTTGTGCAAATTGGATATAGAGAAGGCGTATGATAAAGTGGACTGGAATTTTATTCTCACAATTATGAAGAAAATGGGCTTTGGGGAGAAATGGATTAGGTGGATTCAGTGGTGCATATCCACTGCAAGTTTCTCAGTGATGATCAATGGAACCCCTACGGGCTTCTTTCAAAGCTCCAGGGGTTTGAGGCAGGGCGATCCCCTTTCCCCTTATCTCTTTGTTATTGCTATGGAGGTCTTTAGTGTTTTCATTAAAAGGGTAGTAGAGGGAGATTTTTTATCTGGTTGTAGGGTGAAAGGTCGAAGCGAAGAAGGGGTCCTAATTTCCCACTTGTTGTTTGCTGATGACACACTGGTGTTTTGCAAACCTTCACAAGATCAGTTGACTTATCTCAGTTGGTTTCTTATGTGGTTTGAGGCGGTTTCAGGATTGAGGATAAACTTGGAAAAAAGTGAACTAATTCCAGTAGGG
The DNA here is from genome assembly GCF_030704535.1 of Vitis vinifera. NCBI lineage: Eukaryota > Viridiplantae > Streptophyta > Magnoliopsida > Vitales > Vitaceae > Vitis > Vitis vinifera. Next base: position 19,306,792 of record NC_081815.1, on the reverse strand, counting down.
AGGGTGGAGAGTATGGATGATCTTGCTGGGGATTTTGGCTGTAGTCTGGGTAGTCTTCCAACCACCTATTTGGGGATGCCCCTGGGTGCTCCTTTTAAGTCAGTTACAGTTTGGGATGGTGTGGAAGAGCGCTTTCGAAGAAGGTTATCTATGTGGAAGAGGCAATATTTATCCAAGGGAGGAAGGGCGACTCTCATTCGTAGTACATTATCGAATTTACCCATCTATTTAATGTCATTATTGTGCTTACCAAGCTCAGTTAGACGGAGATTAGAGAAAATCCAAAGGGATTTTCTATGGGGTGGGGGCAATCTGGATCATAAGTCTCATTTAGTAAGATGGGAGTTGGTGTGTTTAAGTAAGGCGAAAGGAGGTTTGGGGGTCAAAAGCCTTTCCCTCCTTAACAAGACTCTTCTTGCTAAGTGGAATTGGCGTTTCGCAAATGAAAGAGAGGCCTTGTGGAATCAAGTGATTAGAGGGAAGTATGGAGAAGCCAGAGGGGGATGGTGCTCGCGGGAAGTGAGAGAGGCTCATGGGTTGGGTTTGTGGAAAGGAATTAGGGCGGACTGGAAGTTGGTGAGTGATAGGTTGGCTTTCATAGTTGGTAATGGGAGAAGGGTGAGCTTTTGGAGGGATAGATGGTGTGAGGAGTCTCCTCTGTGTATGACCTTTCCCTCTCTTTTTGCTTTGACAATTGTGAAGGAAGCGTGGGTGGCAGATATTTGGGCTCCCTTGGTTTAGGGGGAAAGGGGGGGTTGGAACCCCTGTTTTTTAAGAGCTTTCAATGACTGGGAGATTGAGGAGGCGGAAAGATTTATGGAGAGGATTCAGAGTAAAAGAGTTTTTGAGGATGTGGAGGATACGATATCCTGGACTGAAACCAAAAGCGGTAAATTCTCGGTCAAGTCCCTATACATAGCTCTTGAGGCGGGTGGCTCATCTTTGTTTCCTTCAAGCTTTATTTGGAACGTGAATGTGCAGCCCAAGATGAGCTTCTTCACATGGGAGGCTACATGGGGAAAAGCCTTAACATTGGATCTAGTCCAGAAAAGAGGATGGGCCTTGGTGAGTAGATGTTTTATGTGTCTTGAGAAAGAGGAGAACATAAACCACCTTCTTCTTCATTGTTCCAGGACGAGGGCGTTATGAGATCTTCTTTTTGCTTTATTTGGGGTGTCTTGGGTTTTGCCTTTTTCAGTTAGAGAGACCCTTCTAAGTTGGAATGGTTATTTTCTAGGCAAAAATCGCAAGAAGGTGTGGAGAGCTGTTCCTCTTCACATTTTTTGGACGGTTTGGAAGGAGAGGAATAGATTGGCTTTCAAGGATGAATCGTTGTCAATTCAGAGATTGAAACACTCTTTTATTTTTACCTTATGGGCTGAGGCTAAGTTGTTCATAGACGATTGCCCTCTAACTATAGCTAATTTTGTTGATTGGTTGGGGTCTAAGTAGGCTGTGGCAGTCGGTTTTCTTTTTTGTCTTTTGGCCTTTGATGGCGGGTGTATAGGTTTGTATACTTTGAGTCGCTATTTTAGCGTCTTTTTTAATGAATTCATTTACTTATCAAAAAAAAAACTATGCTATTTCAACAAGTGAAAGGATCTGTATGGTAATTTTTTTTTTTTAATCAGAAACAAACTATTCTATTGGGGGCAACAATACCACTCTAAAGCCCGGTGGATGGTTCACCCAAATGATGGTGGTTGAATGTTATAAAAGGCTTAGCCTACCCTTGTTGGACATTAATTGGTTTTCAGATGAGATGGTTAAACCCCGATCCAAGAATTGGTATCTAGTGAGAATAGGCTAGGGCCTTTAAACATTTGACTACCATCATTTAGGTGACCCATCCACTTAGTTTAAGACCGACATTATTGCACCCCAACAATTCCTTCCCTAACATGACATTCCTGTGGCTCAAACCCATGACTTTGGCTTTGATACCAATTCTCAAATTTTCTGAATTTCATGTACTTTTTGAATTTTCTAGCAAACCTAGTAATCTCACCCTTTGACATTTTCTCATCATCCTCACTTTTGGAATTTAGGACTTTTTCTTTAATAGCTTTTAAAGCTATTCCCTTAGCTTTCCTAGGTGATTCAAGGGTCATTTCAAAAGTTTAGAGATAGCCTACAAGTTCATATATCTTCAGTGAATTCATATCCTTGGACTTCTCAATGGCAATCACTTTTGCTCTTTACCTCTCCGGGAGAGACCTTAAAATTTTTCTTACCACTTTAGAGTCAAGGATGAGTTCACCAAGATTATCCATCAATTTTACATGAAAGTTTCCAAAAGTCTCATGTTCATCCATGCTAATGGTCTCAAACCTAGATGTTGACATTTGAAGCTTGGACACTTTAACAATATTTACATTATCCAATCATATTCTCATGTATATTATGCAACACCCTATCACAATGATATTTACATGCAAAATCAAATCATGGTATGCATTTACAATCTAAGAAAATATGTGGTGTTATGCAAATAAAATAAACACAAACACACACAAAGGTATGTATATGTATGTATATTACTTAAGCTTTCAAGTTCCCTTTATGATTCTTCAACAAGTGTACCTTAATAAAATAACACGATTTAACTTTCTAAACTATAGCAATTACACAATTGTAAATTTCAGCAACTTGATCTTGATAAATATTCTCTCATTTCGTAACCTATGTGCTAACATCTAAATTCACATCAATATGAAAAATATTTTCATATATAAGATGAATTCCACTCAACTTAGAACAAAACGAAATTTAAAGTTTATCAACCCAATGAAACCTAATCAACACCTAGTAAAACTTAAACTAATAAATTTTATTGATTATTGGTCTCTAAGAATAACTTAGAACCTAATTCATGGAAAGATACCAGCCTCTTCTTCTTTTCTTTTTTTTTTTTTTTTCCTTCGCTTCCTCTCTTCCTAGATTCAGCCATGTTCAGTAGCCCTTAAGGGCTGAAATGAAGCCAAACATTCCCCTAGAAAGTGTATAGAGAAACAAAAATATGCAATCAGGAAAATAAAACACAGAGGACAGCATCTGTAAAGTCTCCATAGAATCTTTTTGGATAGATAGACGTCTATTAAGGCTTTTATGATAGGCTACATTTATTCTGTCGTCTTTTTAGACTTTAGTTGTGGATGATTTTTGTGGAACCCCATTAAGATTGATATTCCTATGTTTTGGAGCTTTGTATTTTCTTCTAAGAGTGTTTTGTGGATGAATTGAGATCTTGCTTAGCCGGTGCGCTTAATTTAAAGTTTAATGGTTGTCCTTTGGGTAACCAGGGTTAGCTTGGGATAGGAGATGTAATGAGGGAACATGATGGTAGTGCTCTGAGAGTCTTTTCTAAAAATGTTAGTCTTGGATCAACTATGGAGGTGGAGATTCTAAAGGGTTTGCTTTTGGATAGATCTATGGGGTTTCCAATCTCTTTGGCAGTTTTTTCTATTGCCACCTTGGGAATAGTAATTACTGTCCTTGGAAGTGAGATCATTGGTTGGATGAGATCATCAAAATTGCTAGAGTTTTAGGGTGGTTTTACTTAGATTCCTTGTTTGGCTAATCAAAAAGCAAACTATCTAGGTAAGCATGAGGCCTGTTGGAATTTTGTGGGGGATCTTTTACCACTGTGTTAGCTTTGGTGTTGTTTTGTATTGGAAGGCTTCTTGTAGTTTTTGTTTTTAGCCTCTTTTTTATTCTTGTTTTCTCTCTCTGTAGGTCTTTCTTCTTTTTGTTTTAATTTTATTTAGGATGATAAATCCTTCATTGGTTATTCTTGTGTAATTCAATAATTTTTTTTCTTTAAAAAATAACTTTGATAAAGTGATTATAGACCACATTACTACACTTTTTTTTTTTTACTATTATTTAAAGAGTGTAATCAATGCTCTAAGACTTGCTGACTGCCCTAGCATTTCATGTGGTAGATTTCTTGCATGGCCTGTTATCTTTAGTCTCAATTTTTTATTTCTTTTATATTCACTATATGAGACATGCCTTTTTAATATGGTAACTGAGTTGGAGTATATATTTTCTTCTTGATCACTGAGAAGAAATCTTACCATCCATTTTACCTCTTTTGAGAACAAATACAAAACCCATGAAGAGTATTTTTTTTTTTTGGGCATCTAATGGTTTTGTAGAAATTATTTTGCACTCTATAAGGTGCAGTATTTCATATTTTGCTTGGTTGAGTATTGGAGTTTCGGATTCAATGCACCCACAATTTAAAAATGCTAATATCTTGACTACTTTTCTACTCTATCTACCAATAAATTCTCCAAATTTTAGTGTTTTTCTGAACGAAGCATTGGAAGTACTTTCCTGTTGCTCTGGTAGTTCTTAGCATTGCCTCACTGCACCTTCTGGGTAGACCCAATTGTTTAGACATTATCTAGACACTTTGATTGCTTTATTATCAACTGCAGAAATTAAAAGATGTGATATGTGGTATAAGAAATCTGTGAAGTAGGGTTATCGAAAGTGAAATTTACTCAATTAGATCTAGTTAGGCATGCTGCTAATTCATGTTGAACTACTAATCATTTTGATATTCTGTGTCTTCATTCAGGTCATAGCTCTTAAAGGATCATATCATGGTGATACTTTAGGCGCTATGGAAGCACAGGCGCCATCATCGTATACGGGATTTCTTCAACAACCATGGTATGGATATTTTGTCAGAAAAGCATTTATGAGAACAGATCTACCAAATCTTAAGTTTTTTCTTATGGAAGACTAGGTCTTCTTTCCAATGTAGTTTCATGTCTTATATTTTCACCAACTTTATAGCTATATTTTTGCAGCTCTACTTTTTTGTCTTACTGTTTAGAAATCAGGATAATACACCAAAAGAAGTGAGAAAAGTGCACAGAAGAATTAAGAAGTGGAATTGTAAAATGTGAGGCAGAGGGAGAACATAAAGAAGATAGCCCACAATAAGTTTGGATGCTAACATGTTAAAAACTATGGAAATGGACATATTCATAATGCTATGTGTAGAGCCGCTAAGGATTATAGGTATTCTTCTTCATGAGAATTAATTATACATCAAGTGTGATCATGGAAAAATAAAAATCAACTGTCTAAGCAAATTACCGAAATCTGCTGCAATTCTTTAAAAATTGTAAAACTAAAACATTTCAAAATTCTTTCAAAGATTGAAGAGGTTAGAAGTCAATTTATCAATAAAACTACACATTTATGGAGGGAGTTTTGATGGTAAACAGTAAGTATTCTTAGCGATACAGAATTAGGGAAATTTTGTTTTGACTGGTTTATATTTCTAAATATCTATCATCAACAAGGTTTTTCAACTCAAGTATGGAATAGTTATTTACGAAATACATGTGCTTCATGGTGCTTATGTATTACAAATCATATGGTACATGGTTGCAAGCTTTTTATTCTGCAGATGGAGATTCAAAAATAGAAATATGGTTTCAAAGAACAAGCTTATACAAATGTGATTATGATTTTCTGAGAGAACTGTTACTTTTGGTATTCTACATGGCGAAGGGATGCAACTGATACCATAAGAATGGAACTCAACTCAGGCAAGGAGGGGCACCTGCAAAGAGCCTGGCAGTTCATAATTGCATTGAATTTGTTCTAAACTCAAGAGCATACTCTCTGATTCAAAAGGCCTTTGTAGCTGAACTTAGGTGCCCATAACCCAACTGAAATCTCAATCGTAGTAAAAGCCTCAGTGATGTTGAAACTAGTTCTCTTGCAACTTTGTGATGTCTTACCACCTTTTACATGATTTAATGATTCTAGAATGAGGATTTTCTTAAGCCAAGGCAGCAATCTAAAAAATTATGGCTATTAGTTCTAATTTTACATCTCTGCTCTAAGCTTATGCTGCAATTGTTAAACTTTGGTTTTAGCTTTAATGTATAACTATATGTTAACTGGAAATTGTTCTTTTTTTCTGTTAATCTTTTTATGTAATGGCTTTTGAAAGGTACACAGGAAAAGGCCTTTTCCTAGATCCACCAACAATCTTTATGTGTGATGGCATATGGAAGCTTTCCTTACCTGAGGGAGTGCAGTCCGAAAAACTGAAACAGGAAGAACTAAGTAAGTGAAGCATATTTGAATCACCTTAGTGCTACTATTACCCTTTTTATTTGGAGAACAGTGTAATGTGTATTGAAATTTTTTACAGCCTTTCAATCACGAGGGGAATTTTTTAGTAAGAGCAGGGATGGTTCGAGTCTTGCTGGAAGTTATTCATCCTTTATATCACAGCAACTATCAGCATATTCAGGATTAAGAGGGTTTGGTCATATTGGAGCATTAATTATAGAACCAGGCAAGAAATTCAGTACTTTTATGTCTTTGATTATTACTGCTTTGTCTGGTCAAGTTCCATTTTAGTTCTTTAATAGTTTGGAATTAGATTATCATAAAAATGACATATTTTCTTAGCTGACAGCTGAATTATTTTATGTTTTTTATCCATCCCATTTTTGATAAATACCATTACAACTTGATGCACCTCTTCATCCTACTTCTAAACATGAACAATTGATTGTGGAGAAACCATATCTTTCTACTGTGTCCTGACCCTTTCTTGCCTCAATAGTGGTACATCAGTTCGGTGACTGAGGTTCTTACTACAAAGTTTCATGCCATGGGATTTCTACAAGTGAGCAACTGCATACCGTGTGTCGAGACAATAAAAGAATAATCGGATATTGTGAAAGTAACTGATATGAGATTAAATGCAACATAGGATTTGCTAGCCTGGACCTATTGTGAACATTTTTGGAAAAAAGTGAGACATAACTTTTTACCAAGCATAGGTGAACTAACTTTTAATGCAATTCAAATTGTGAATTCTGGGAGTACTTCTTAGTGAACTTCCCAAATATATTGATTAATTCCAAGCTGATGATAAAGGCTTGTTTTTTTCTCTTCTTTTTTCCCTGTAAGCCATCACAATCATTGCTTTGCTCCTACTTAATGTTCCATAACTGTTTTGGAAAATTATTTCAAATTTTGGCCATTACCCATGGCATCTTTTCTTTTTATCGCTTTCCAAGTTGCTAATTATTTTTGGTATTAGTCAGGTCTGGCATTGTGAAAATTCCATTTGACTGGAATAGCTGAATTGTGTTTATGTACTCCATGGTTGGTCCTGGATGGGCCGGGATTAAGCCATCTGATTCAGTGTACTCTATTGAGTTACCTGATAGTGTTTCCAAGTATCTACTTCAATAATGTTTCTGTTTTTCAGTTGTACATGGTTCTGGTGGAATGCATATGATTGATCCACTTTTTCAAAGAGTACTTGTGAATGAGTGTCGAAGCCGAAAAATTCCTGTTATCTTTGATGAGGTTTTTACAGGGTTCTGGCGTCTGGGTGCAGAGGTTGGTTGCCTATAATATTCATAATTGCATTTCTTTCTCATTCTTTTGCTCAATTATTTGATTGGAATTTAATTTTTCTTTATAGTCTGCATCAGAGTTACTATGCTGTCAACCAGATATAGCCTGCTTTGCGAAGCTGATGACTGGTGGAATTATACCACTGGCTGCCACATTGGCAACAGATGCTGTTTTTAATGCATTTGCTGGAGACTCAAAGGTAATCTAATGTAGTTGGTTGCATAGAGTTGAGAGGCATTTGATATAACTAAGGAAATTGACTTGATGACTGGTGGGATTATAACCCCTTGGCTGCCACATTCGATGATAATTTTGTTAATTGCATTTCATGCTAAACTCAAAGATGAAAAAATAGATTTACAGAGTAGGTGGTTCAATAATATATGCTTGATGAAAAAAATAGATTTACCGAGTAGGTGGTTCAATAATATATGCTTGAACATTTAAAAATATCAATTTATGCATCAAGTCTTGAATTTTTCCTTTTTCAGCAGAGACAACCACGAATGCATGTTTGAATTTTTGTTTTGTTTCTCTTATTAAAAGCTGGCTTTCTAATGTAGATAATGTTGAATCATGCACAAGTACCTTTGATACTTATGATCTTGAACAATTTGATTTCGTTATATGCAGTCAAGTTTTCAAGTAGATTGCAGCATGATTAAAGTTGGATTGCAGTAATTGGGCAAATTCAAGTGTATTTTTAGTTTGTAAAGTTCTGATTGCAATTACAGGAAATTTTTGTCTAAATTCAAGCACTTCTTTGTGCCTGGGGAGGAAGCTTCTTAACCATGCATATTTGTTCCATATTTCCTTTAATGCTAACATGAGTAGCATCAATTTACATATGGGAATGTAATTTTCACCAGCTACAGAGCTAGTTTCATGGTTTAGGAGTTTTAGATTTCAAGCTTAATCATTTTCCCTTTTTAAACTCCAATGGCAAATCTGGTTCTTTCAAAATGTTTTGATGCATCCAATTTTTTTAAAGATGAAAACCATCAATTTCTTTTAATGTCTGAAATGTCAACACTAAGTTGATTTTTCTCTTCCCTATTACAGTCGATAAGCTTGAATTATTTTTGTTATTGAATGAATTTCTTTTTATTTGGAAATTTCACTAGCCAAGTCGCTTAGTTCTTTTCCTTCTTTTATATTCCCTTTTTAAATTTTCTCCTAAGTTCTTTCAAAGGTGAGAAAAACATTTTTTTGGTGTTCCTATCTTGGAGTTCATACACACGGACTTGGAACTATAGTTTCTGATCTACTTTTGCCCTGGCTACAGCTCAAGGCACTTTTGCATGGACACTCCTACACTGCACATGCGATGGGGTGTACTGCTGCTGTTAAATCCATAAAATGGTTCAAGGATCCTCAGACAAATTCTAATATTACTTCTGAAGGAAGGCTACTTAGAGAGGTTTGTGAAAGTGTATTGCTTCGCTTTTATTTCCTTTTTTTTCTGGATTTGTGTTTTGCTGGTATTTCTGGCAGATGCTATCTATTATTAGCAGATATTCCAGGCGACGATCTTATGTCATGTTGATACAATCTACAGATGGTGAATTCAGTTGTCTGAATGTCAGACATTTGAGGGGTATAGTTTATTCATCGTGCATGTGGATCTTGCATGGTTGAAAATAAACAAAGAGGATCATTTGCACAGAATCCAACCTAAAAAAGATATTCAATGAGATAATACTCTTAAGTTTGCAGCAAAAACTCCTTAACATGCAAATCAGGCAATTATTCTTTAATCTTTATTATGATATTGTTCCCTTGGATGTGGCTTACCACATCAGTTAAGCTTATGTCTTTACTCAAGCCACGTATCCAACTTGTCTGCTATATCCTTTTTTTGTACTAATGCCACTTCATTTTCCATATATGCATTGGTTTCTGATATCCAATAAAAGATCCAAGGCTTATGCCCTAATCAGTACCAGCCTCAAAATTCAAATTGGTTAGGCAATAATTATATAATTGATGTGCATGATAATGTGATGCTTCCTATACTATCACTTCCCCATTGTTGAAAGAAAAAGGAAGAAGAAGAAAGCTTTTTCTCTATAAACATCTATACTTGTTTTAAACTGAAATTTTAATATATGATTCAGGATTCAATCTTAACCTTAAGACCTAGAGGAAAACATAAGAATTCCAGCCCAGGATATGAATCATCTAGTTAAAATTTGATTTGTCTCTTAGGATTAATAATGCATAATGCAATTATTCACGATTTTAACAAGCATTCTATGGGGAGACAAAATTATGGTGTCTGAAGTTTCTGCTTATAGTCAGCTGGGTTTACTATTAACATGCCAGTTTCATTTAGCAAATCTAGTCCATACTGAAGTGCTGTCCCTTCTGGTCTAGAATATTATTAGGTAGGAAGATGATTCGAAATCAGTCGGTTGTAGTGGAGAGAAAGATTTTCCAGGTGAAGTCTGAAGATTACAATGGAGGAAAATGGCTTTCAATAACAGAGAGAAGTCGAGGTTTTGTGGTTTCTTTAGATTTTGGAGAGGAGGAGACGGGTTGGCTAGTGGAGCAGTTAGAGAAAGCTGTGGAGTTGGAGGATTCGAGGGGTTACATTCGAAAAATGAGGGGCAAGACCAGGACTCATATGATGGAGATATGTTTTAATAGCAGAGGGTGTTATATGAAAATTACAGAATACAGTGCAAAGAGAAAACCTTTGGTCTTAGTTATTCCAAGAGGTGTTAATGGTTGTGGGTGGGAAAACCTCAGGAAGGTGATTGCTTCAGTCCAAGAGATCTCTGTTCAAGTTGGGAGAGAATCGCAGGAGACGCAAAACAAGCTTCAAGAGAGCAAAGGAATGTACAGAGGTGAGAGGACCTACGCTGAGGTGGTTGCAGAGAAAGGAACAAGGAATGGTGCAGGGATGCCAGTTGGAAAATGGGCAAGAGCGGTGGTTTGTGAAGGCAAAGGAGAAATACGAGACTGGTGTGAGGTTGGAAAAGCTATAGCGAGAAGGGTGGGGATGAAAGGAATGGTATCTGTAACACCCATTTCTGCTTACAAAGGGTGTTTTTTTGTGGAAAATGCAAGGAAAGCTCAGTGGTTTCAAGAAAGAGGTAGTTTCACAGTGAGAGGAGAGGTTTTTGCTCTGAGGAGATGGTCGCCAGAAGAGAACTCAGTGGTTAGGGGAAAATTTAGACGGGGGTGGCTGGAACTAAGAGGTCTCCCTTTCCACCTGTGGGATGAGGTGCAGTTGAGTCACGTTTTGCAGCAGTGGGGGAGGGTAACGAAGGTGGCAAGAAACTCCTTGAAGTTTGTTGATTTGTCGAAAGTAACATTGCGGGTGGAAATGCTTCCAAAGGTCGTGCTTCCAGCGCTATTAGAGGTAGAAGATGGAGATCAGACATACACGGTTGCAGTTACAGTCACCGGAGAAGATGACGGAGAAGACGACGGAGGAGACTCTATAAAGCCTGAGTCGAGTCGCAGCAAGGACGAGCTGAGGTCAGCCGGGGGTTGCGTCTTGTAGAAGCCACAGATGGTTGAGGGGCTATGAGCTATTGATAGGACCAGTGACTGCCAAAGATGGATGCCCCGTTATCGTCTCCATTTTAGCTCTTCAGATTCAAAATCGGCTAAGGGGGAGAAAGGAAAGGGAAGATGGGTGTTGGGCCCAATGGCGGGAAGCAATTTCGGGCCAACACCAGACGTCCTTGAAGCCCGTTCTGGTTGGGCCCAAGTTGGGGCGAAGGATTTTGGGCCAATAGCGGGTCCAGCCCATAAAGGATCTTCAAATGGTGGCCCAGCTGTTTCTTCGTCTTCAAAGCTCCAAAGACCAGGGCTCTCTGCAAAGAATAAAGCGTCGGAAGGTCTTCCTCAAGTGTCGTCAAAGACGAAGGGATCTCCAGTCTCCGTGAGGCGCAGAGCAAGAAGTGGGCCGCCGAGATTTGACGAGGCGTCTTCTTCCCCGAAGCGTAGCTTTGAAGGAGGTGGCTCAATGGAGACAAATTGAGACATTTCTCGGGGCAAATCTCACTCCAGAAAGAGCGATTTCTCCACTGGTTTGGAAACATCCAAAGTTTCCACCGGCAAGACAGAGGGAGAAGAGGGGATTTTGCAATGCAAATTGAGCAATGAGGTGCGTAATCCTATCTCAGCTGTTTCTGAGCGAGATCTTCCTCTGTCTGGGGCTTTTGAGCCAAATCTTATTCCCGAAACCTCGGTTTCTTTGGTTCATCCTTTTTGTGTTCACTCTTCTTCTTCGTATCCGTTGGAGTCAAGCCACGCTTTTCAGCGTGGGTCTGTTTCTATCTCTCCTGTGGTGTATGATAACCATCGTGGTGGTGCGTCCTGTTCGAACGGTGTGGTGGTACCCCTAGAAACCTCTAACCAAAAATCTAAAGACCGACCTTTCCTTAGGGAAACTCTTAGCAACCTTGAGGTGCGTGGTGTCTTAGGTGAGGCTTCGTTCCCAGTGCAAGAACCTTCCACTCTCCCACTGGAAGGTTTTCAGGTTGAGGGGCTTACGCCTCGGAAGATGGTCAAGGTTCAGTCGGTTCTGGAGAGTTTGAGGGTTAGAATTGTCAGGGATAATGGGAAAGGTGTGGAAGGAGAGAACAGGAATCCTCTCTCTGCGGACAAGGTTTATTCCAGAAGAAAGAAGAAAAAGGATTCTGGAACTCGAGGAGAGGATTAGTCCTGGGTGCGGGTTGTGTTGGGTTGTGATTGTTCTCATGAAGATTTTAAGCTGGAATACAAGAGGTTTAGGTTCTAGGAAGAAAAGGAGGACTGTGAGAAGGTTTTTAAGTACTCAAAACCCAGATGTGGTGATGCTTCAGGAAACAAAGCGTGAAATTTGGGATAGGAGGTTAGTGAGTAGTATTTGGAAAGGTAAAAGTCTGGATTGGGTTGCTCTTCCTGCTTGTGGGGCATCGGGGGGGATTGTGATCTTGTGGGATTCAGTTAAGTTCAATTGTTCAGAGAAGGTGTTAGGATCCTTCTCTGTTACTGTAAAATTGAACTCTGATGAGGAAGAGTCTTTTTGGTTAACCTCAGTGTATGGCCCGAATAAGGCAGTGTGGAGGGAGGACTTTTGGTTGGAGCTTCAAGATCTACATGGTCTGACTTTCCCAAGGTGGTGTGTAGGAGGGGATTTTAATGTGATCAGGAGGATATCTGAGAAGATGGGTGATTCTAGGCTAACAGTCAACATGAGGCGCTTTGACGAGTTTATAAGGGAAAGTGGTTTGTTGGACCCCCCTCTTAGGAATGCGGCTTTTACATGGTCAAACATGCAAGTCGATCCTATTTGCAAGAGGTTAGATAGGTTTTTGTTCTCTTCTGAGTGGGATTCTTTTTTCTCTCAAAATATTCAAGAGGCCCTTCCTAGATGGACCTCTGACCATAGCCCAATTTGCTTGGAAACTAATCCTTTTATGTGGGGGCCGACTCCTTTTAGGTTTGAGAATATGTGGTTGCTCCATCCTGAGTTTAAAGAGAAGTTTAGAGATTGGTGGCAAGAGTGTACGGTTGAAGGTTGGGAGGGTCACAAATTTATGAGGAAACTAAAGTTTATTAAATCAAAGTTGAAAGAGTGGAATACAAGGGTCTTTGGAGATTTAAGAGAGAGGAAAAAGCATATTCTTACGGACTTAGGCAGAATTGATAGAATTGAACAAGAAGGGAATTTAAATCTTGAGCTGGTTTCGGAAAGGATCTTAAGAAGGAAGGAGTTAGAGGATTTGTTATTGAAGGAAGAGGTACAATGGAGACAAAAATCTAAGGTTAAGTGGATTAAAGAAGGGGATTGCAACTCTAAGTTTTTTCACAGAGTGGCCACTGGAAGAAGAAGCAGGAAGTTTATAAAGTCTCTGATTTCTGAGAGGGGGGAGACTTTAAATAACATTGAGGTTATTTCTGAGGAGATTGTAAATTTCTTTGGGAATCTTTATTCCAAACCTGAAGGTGATTCTTGGAAGATTGAAGGGATTGATTGGGCCCCTATTTCTGAAGAGAGTGCAATTTGGTTGGATAGGCCGTTTTCGGAAGAGGAGGTTCGAATGGCAGTTTTCCAATTGAATAAGGAAAAGGCCCCTGGCCCTGATGGCTTTACCTTAGCAATTTATCAAGAGTGTTGGGATGTGATAAAAGAGGATCTCATGAGGGTGTTTTTTGAGTTCCACACTAAAGGGGTAATAAATCAAAGCACAAATGCGACTTTCATTGCTATGGTGCCTAAGAAAAGCCAAACTTTCAAAATCTCAGATTATAGACCTATTAGTTTGGTTACAGGTTTATATAAGATTATTGCTAAGGTCTTATCAGGGCGTTTACGCAAAGTTCTTCATGAAACAATCTTTGGCTCGCAAGGAGCCTTTGTGGAAGGGAGACAAATATTGGATGCTGTATTGATAGCCAATGAAGTGGTGGATGAGAAAAGAAGGTCAGGAGAGGAAGGGGTAGTTTTCAAAATTGATTTTGAGAAGGCCTATGATCATGTGGAGTGGGGCTTTTTAGATCATGTGCTTCAAAGGAAGGGGTTCAGCCAGAAATGGAGATCTTGGATGAGGGGTTGTTTATCTTCTTCTAGTTTTGCTATCCTAGTTAATGGGAATGCAAAGGGTTGGGTTAAGGCCTCTAGAGGATTGAGACAGGGAGATCCTCTTTCTCCTTTCCTTTTTACTCTAGTAGCAGATGTTCTAAGTAGGTTGATGATTAGAGCTGAGGAAACTGGGATAACTGAGGGTTTCCTTGTGGGTAGGGATAGGACTAGAGTGTCCTTGTTACAGTTTGCTGATGATACCATATTTTTCTCTAAAGCCTCTTTGGATCTTCTTCAAAACCTTAAGATTATCTTTTGGTTTTTGGGCAAGTATCTGGTTTAAAAATCAACTTAGAAAAAAGCACCATTTCAGGTATTAACACTAGGCAGGAAATGTTGTCTAGTTTGGCTTTGGTTTTGGAGTGCAGAGTGTCAGAGTGGCCTTTGTCTTATTTAGGCCTTCCTTTAGGAGGGAACTCAAAGACAATAGGATTTTGGGATCCAGTGGTTGAGAGAATTTCGAGGAGGTTGGATGGGTGGAAAAAGGCCTATTTGTCTTTGGGAGGGAGGATTACTCTAATTCAGTCTTGTCTGTCTCACATCCCTAGCTACTTCCTTTCCCTCTTCAAAATCCCTGTATTTATAGCTTCAAAGATTGATTCTAATATCTTCAATCCTTGGTTCGTCTCGCCCTTTCACATGGAACTTTAATTTCCGCCGTAATCTAACCGATTCTGAGATAGAAGATCTAGAGCGCCTCATGCACTCTCTAGATTGTATGAACTTATCCACTTCCGCTTTAGACGCGAGATCATGGTCCTTATGTTCTTCAGGTCTGTTCACAGTCAAATCTTTCTTTACAGCCCTATCCCAAATGCTTGATTCATCTCCATTTTTCCCCATTAAGTTTGTTTGGAAATCTCAAGTCCCTTTCAAAGTTAAGGCCTTTATCTGGCTTGTGGCACATAAGAAGGTGAATACCAATGACTTGCTACAATTGAGGAGACCCCACAAAGCTATTAGCCCTGACATATGTAAGTTGTGTATGGAACAAGGAGAATCAGCAGATCATCTCTTCCTTCATTGCTCAGTTACGTTGGGGTTGTGGCACAGACTTTTTCAGCTAGCCAAGATGGATTGGGTTCCTCCGAAAAGCATTTCAGACATGATGTTCATCAATTACAAAGGATTTGGCAAGTCCAAGAGAGGGGTAATTCTATGGCAAAACGCGAGTATAGCGTTAATCTGGGTTGTGTGGCGTGAAAGAAACGCTAGGATATTTGAGGACAAGGCTAGGAATGCAAGGAATCTTTGGGATTCCATTCATTTCCTTGCGGCCCTTTGGGCGTTTTGTTCAGCGGGTTTTAAGGGCACCCCCCTTAACGTACTACAACTTGATTGGCTATCAGTGTGTTGTTCAAATAGTTCTATTGGGACGGTCTAGTGCTTTGTTATTTTTTCTTGTTGTCTAGTTTTCTTTTGGAGGGAGGATTTCTCATCCTCCTTTTGTACTTCTTTTCTATCAATATGTTCTAGTGTGGTTTCCTATCAAAAAAATAGCTTCAAAGATTGAGAAGATGCAAAGGGATTTTCTTTGGTCTGGGGCCGGGGAAGGGAAGAGAGATCACCTAATCAGATGGGAGGTTGTCAGTAGACCAAGGGAGATGGGAGGTTTGGGCTTTGGGAAGACTTCTATGAGAAATAGTGCCCTCTTAGGGAAATGGCTTTGGAGGTTTCCTAGAGAAAGGAGCGGTCTTTGGCATAAGGTTATTGCGAGTATATATGGGACACATCCTAATGGATGGGACGCCAACATGGTGGTTAGATGGTCTCACAGATGTCCTTGGAAGGCTATTGCTCAAGTTTTCCAAGAGTTCTCCCCTTTTGTTCACCTAGTGGTGGGCAATGGGGAGAGAATTCGGTTTTGGGAAGATCTTTGGTGGGGAAACCAAACTTTGTGTGCTCAATTTGCTGAACTCTACAGAGTTATTTCTGTGAGAAACCTTACTGTCTCAAACGTCCTTGGCAATTCCTTTCCATTGTCTTGGAATTTTAACTTTCGCCGCAATCTAACGGATTCAGAAATTGATCTCCTTCAGAGATTAATGTCCTTTCTTCATTCTGTGCTTCTTTCCCCTTCCTCATCAGACTCAAGAGCGTGGTCTTTGTCTTCGTCAGGCTCGTTTTCAGTGAAATCTTTTTTTTATACCTTGTCAAAAGATTCAAATCCTTTAATGTTCCTTCCGGCCAAGTTTTTATGGAGCTCAAAAGTCCCTTCAAAGGTTAAGGCCCTCGCTTGGTTAGTAGCACATGGGAAGGTAAACACTAATGACAAGTTGCAATTGAGAAGACCCTACAAAGCCCTCTGTCCTCAATGGTGCATTCTTTGCAAAGGAAATGGTGAGTCGATTGACCACCTTTTTCTTCATTGTCCCGTCACCATTGGACTTTGGCACAGGTTGTTCAATCTAGTAGGTGTGATTTGGGTTCCTCCAAGGAGCATTGAGGATATGTTGGTTATTTCCTTTAAAGGCTTGGGGAACTCAGTAAGAGGCAAGATTCTTTGGCAAATTGCTTGCCTTACTTTGATTTGGATGGTGTGGCAAGAAAGGAATAATAGAATCTTTGAGGATAAAGGGAGAACGGAAGAGGTGGTTTGGGATTTGATTCGGTTTTACTCTTCTCTATGGGCTTCTTGTACTGAAGCTTTTAGAGGAGTTCCTCTAAGCATTCTACAAATCAATTGGATTGGGGTTTGCGTTTCAAGAGTTTGAAGTTTGTTGGGTTTTCTTTTGTTTTTAGTTTTCTATTGTTGGGTGTTTTCCTTGGTTCTTGTGTAGGAAGGACCTCTTATCCTTCCCTTGGTTTTTTTCTCTTTCTTTTGTCTCTTTTTTCTCTTCTGTATTTGTTCTTTTATTAATATAATCTTTTTCGTTTCTGATAAAAAAAAAAAAAAAAAAAAGTTTCTGCTTATAGTGAAAAATTCATTCTTCTCAAGCATTCAAGTGAACTTTTACTTGTATTTGCAGTTATGGGATGCGGAACTAGTGCACCAGATCTCATCACATCCAGCAGTACAAAGAGTGGTTGCATTGGGAACACTTTTTGCCCTAGAACTCCAAGCAGAAGGCAGCAATGTTGGGTATTATCTCATTACCTTCTAGTCTTTTCATTGTTGAATGTTGTATTCTTTGTAGTATTGTCATAGTTACTCAAGAGTATCAAATGCTGCCTGGACAATTTCAAGTTTATCACTTCATTATAGTATATTTTGAGGAGAGGAAAACTTCTGTTCCTTTGTGTCACAGTTGAATGTTGTATTCTTGAAATATTTTCATGACTACTCACTTTCAAACACTGTTTTAAGACAATGTTTTCAAATAATAAGGGAGAGTCTATTGTTTTTCCGTTTCCATTAAGGGCAATTTCTTTAAGCATCCTGTACATGACTCACATATTTGTCTGGACAGTAGAATTAGCAGATTGTAGAATTAATCCACCAAGCAAGTAGCAAAATGTAGGGTGGCCCAAGAAAGTGATGCTTAATTCAAAACAATTCAAGATATCGCAGATGTGGAAGTCTAGGCATTGCTTGCTTTCGCATTTTTGTAAGATTTCTTTTGTGGGCACATGCCAAGTCATAAGTTAGTGTAAGTGCTTTGCTGCCCTTCTTCGGGGGTATGTCCTTACACACAAACCATGCTCCAGCTCTTTGAATTCGGGTAGTATAAGTGCCATACCTCTCTTCAAGATTTTTTTTTTTTTTTTAACCTCTATTGTCCACAAATGGATTTGTATCTCCATTTTTATTTTCATAGTCAAGTCCTAGTTCTATGATATTTACATTCACTGCTTCTAAGATTTAAGAAGTAACCTCCTAAAGCCTAGCTGAGTTTTATGCAGGTATGGATCCCTATACGCGAGGTCTCTTCTTCTGAAGCTCCGGGAAGATGGTGTCTACCTGAGGCCTCTGGGCAATGTCATATATCTCATGTGTGGCCCCTGCACATCTCCAGAAACCTGCAGCCAACTTCTCATCAAACTCTACCGTCGACTCGAGGAGTTTAAGCCTAGCTAGCTAAGCAGACCTCAAAACCCTGTGAGTTACAGAAGTTGTTTCCATTATTCATTAACAATGACACTAGAATTTTAAGCCCTCTGGTTGCTGATGGATAGCTATGGCATTTCTTCTTTACTAGAGTACTAAGGTATGCTGGACTATTTAGAACCAAATCTTTGAGACGAAGTAGCTCAATTCATGAAAATGAAACCAAAAGAAAAATGTAATTTGCTTTTGTTACCATGTTTGGCTTGTGGGAATTTGTATGAAAGGTATTCGTCTCTCATTCAATACTATAAATATGAAAACTGATAGTAAATAATGTACTACTGTAAAATTATTTCAAAAAAAATATTTGAAAATACAAAAGAAATTAAGAATTTTGTTTTAAAAAGCATTATATGGTTGTTTTTAAAAAAATTGTTTTTAAACAATGGGTTTACAACGTTCCCAAACAAACTTTATGTTATATCTTGCATCAAATAGCAAAAAATGTTCTTGAAATTAGCATTTGAGGAACTAGTATATCAAGAATTCCCATTTCAAAATTTTCCATATTCAAGGATAATTTTTTTTTTTTTTTGAAAAAACAATAAAATAAAATTGTTTATATTTTCTCACCACCCATCATTCATCAAAAGTTGCCCACAGCCACCCTGGAAAGATGAACCTTGTACTTTGAGGACACGGTCGCTCCAAATTTGTGGCTCACACTTGCAGTTGGAGCTTAGGAATTGGCGGCCGCCTCCTTATCCATATCTCTGACTCTGATTTTCTTTTTCTTTTTTCTTTAATTTATACAAAATTTTCATATTGGGCATCTTATTTTCTTGATATTTCAATCAAGGCTTGGGTCAAAAATAGGTTTGTTTTTGTTTTGTTTCGGTCTTCCTTTTTTTGTTTTGTTTTTAGCTTTTGATTTTGTTTGGGATGGTGGAATAATAGAATTAGAGAAGTGGTAATTATTATTTCAAAATTTTAATTTATAATATTAAAAAACATAAATAAAAAATTCTTGCTATGTCTTCAAGCCCAAGACAAGCCCACCCATAAAAAAAAAATAATGACTCAATTTTAGAATATTTTTGTTAATTATCAATTACAACAATTACTAATTATAATATTGTCTTTTTCTAAGTAATTTGTTATCATTAGAATTAAAAATTTTCTTAAAGTGCTTGGGCCTACACACTCCAAAATATCCCTAAAAGGTATAAGTTAACCAACTTTTTCAAACTTTTGAGCTGCCATCCAATATGACACCCAACTTATCTAAATAGTGGAGTCAATACAAGCTCACTATTGGATTTAAATGATTAGTATAGTGATTAGGAAGACAAATATTTGTAATCTCATGAACCCATTTGATCCAATCCAAAAAATGAAATCAATCACATCATCCTACGCATATAATTTAAGTTTTATTATTTTATGTCAAAATTTGGTCTCGTCTATTTGTATTTTGGTGTTATTTATACCTTTATCTGATGACGTAAATTTCATCATTTACTTTTAATAACAATACTTTTTGAATGCATCGTTGATGTGTACAATCAAATCTGAATAGAAAAAATAAATGAAGTAAAAAAATGTGGGATTTCAACTTTATTTTTTAGATAAACAAATGGAAAAAATATATATAAAAATAAAAGACTTATAAAAATCTTACTATTAATTTACATTTAATCGTATTAAATGTTAAAATCTTATTTTGAAATTAATCTTTAAATTCTATCTTTATATTTTTAATAATAGCGAAAAACAAAAGGTCAAAGCAAATAACTTTCTTGATTGCAATTCTTAAAAAATAGTTTTTGAGAATATTTTTTAAACATGGTTTCTAATTACTTTAAATATAAAATTCTATTTATAATTTTAAATATAAAAATTAATTATTCTCAAATTTATTCTTTATAAATGCATTTTACATTAATATACAACACAAAAAAATTAAAATATTTTTCCTTTTTTAAAGTTATTTTAGAAAATATCTTATTTTCAAAACAAATTATGGAAAACTGTTTTCAATGATTCAATAAAAGGAAACATATTTCCCATTCTACAACTAGAAAATTGCTTTTCCATTTGACGTCAAATCCTCTTTTCTTGGGAAGAAAAAAATGAAAGAGAACAAAATTGATTTCGTATCAAACCAATGGAAGCTTCATTCTCAAGAAGACTAAACAAAGCAACAAGCATGGGCCCAACTAAGAATTTAAACCCCAGCCCCCAACCCCACTCCACAACATCAAAAACAAAAAGGTTTATGAGACATCATACGACAACTATTAGGAAATACTTTTCCAATTTAAAAATAATATTTTAAAAATTTATTCTACAAAGTATTATTAAAAACAATTGAAAATTTTAAGAATATTTTTTGAAAATTTTATGTTATATATAGGTGTATAGTGCTTATTTGAGTTTTCAAACAAAATTTTATCCTTAAATATTATTATTTGAAAACCGTTTTCAACAAATACTGTGTAAGTAAAAAATAAAATGAAAATAAAACTAAAGTGGTGTTTATTTTTTTAATGTAATGCTAAAGGTAATTTGTTTTCGGATTTTGAATGATTTGTGTTTATTTTATTTTTTAACTTATGATATTTTTTTAAGTTTTTTTTAATAAAAAAATTAAAATATTTGACTTTTTGATGAATATTAAAAATAACTTTTTGAAATAATTAAAACACAATTTTAAGGTAAAAATAAATTTTTATACAAATTATGTTCTTAACCCATCAAGATAATAAATTTTTATTTAATGATTTTTTTTATAATACCAATAAAACCTTTTGAAAATGATCACTTTTATTCCCCTTCAAATTATAACTTAAATAATAATAATAATAATAATAAAAAGGTATCACAACAAACCTTAATGTTGAGGTTGAACTTTTTCATTTGAAGTTGAATTAGAATAGGTTTGATTTTTTAAATGTTTTATTAAAATTTTCAAGTAAAAGCTAAAAACTCTATTTTAAAAGTATTATTAAAAATTTTAGATAGCGTTAAAAGTTCACTTTTTATTTAGACAAAAATAACATAAAATATATATTTAAAAAGACAAGAAAAGGCATTAAATCATTATGATTTGATTAAAAAAATTTATAAACTCGTCTTAATGGCAAGTATTCGAAAAAATTCATTCCATCATTATCTCTAATTCTATTTGTTTTATTTTTGTTTAATGATTTATGCTGTATTGTTGTTGTTGATGAAGGTAGATTTTTCTCAAATTATATATTAAAATTTAATATTTTTAATATTACCTAATAAACCCTATTTTTTTCTTAATATATTTTATATTAATTAATAAACCTTTTGTTCTTTTATTACGTTGGCGTCATTTATGAAGCATATTAATAAATGGGCTTCACAACGAAGGAAAAATCCAATTAATGACATCCTTTAACCTTACAACACGTGTAACACTCTTATTCAACGGCATGCAAAGCTCATAAACTCCTAGTCACTCCAGTCAACCAACCCCATCATCCAGATAAAAAGAGCGACAAACTCGAGTGACGTGGCGACTACCTTATGTAATGACATCACATCTGGAAAAATCAACGGCCAGGATGAGACGAAGCGGACGGACAACTTAAAGCGACGACGAAAAGCATAAAAACACAGTGAAGAGAGAGTCGTCAGAGTAGACTCGAAGACCGCCGACTTGTTTATTTATTTATTATTATTTTTCATTTTTCAATTTTTTGTGTCTCTTCTCCATATGCTTTCCCTCACTTTCTTGCGTTTTCCTTTGGTTTCTCTCTAGGGTTTGAGGTGAGTGGCGGGGTGCGGTAGGGTTTGTGGCTTCGGTTGGAGAGAGTTTTTTGGGTGTAGTGATTGTTTGGTGTGGTTTTTGGTGTGCAGATCTGAAAAATGCAGAGGCCGACGACGCGGTTGATGGAGAGGTCGAATACGATGAATAGAGGGAAGCGGACTTTGGAGGGGGAGGAGGAGGAGCAGCCGGAGCGGAAGCGGCCGGCTCTCGCAAGGTGGGTTCTTGTGTTTGTTTTGTGCCTTTAGCTCGGCGATATTTGGTGACTGTTGACCTTTGGTGCTAGATGGCTGAATTGATGGATTTTTGGTGGTTGAAGCTCTGGTTCAGTGGTTTGTTGCATGTTGTGCTTGGATAGGCCATTTTTTGGAGCGATTTTTGCGTTCTGTTGTTTGAGTTTGGAGTCGGAGTTGATTTTTGGTCGTAGATGGTTGAATTGCTAGTTTTAATTTTTAATATTATTATTAATTTAAATTTTTTTTATCAATTATTGCAACCTGTTGTTGGATTTTAGGGTGGGAGTTGATAGGTAGCTTCTGTTTGTTTTGTGGTTTTGGTTGACCGTTTGGTATTTGAGGTGATCTTTGGTGCAGGATGATCGATTTTCTTGGTTTTGCGGTTGAAGCTTTGATTGAATGGTTTGTTGTAGCGGGTATCGTGGGTTTTTTCTTTTCGGAGTAGGAGTAGGAGTTGATTTAATTAGGAAGTTCTGAAGAGGGTGTTCCGGTGAATCATGTCTGGCTGCTTCCGGGAGTTGAACTTGGGTAAAGGGGTTGATAGTCATGGCCGTGTGCAAAAACTGTATTTTCTTATCCTTTTGGAGGGAAATACTGGTATTTTTGCTCCCCAAAACTCCCCCAAAAGCTTAATTCACTTATTCCCTTGTGATGGGCCACACAGATCCATAGATTGGTTGCATAATAGGTTAGTTATTTTCTATTGAATTTGAATTTCAGATCTGGAATCCACATATATGATTCCAAAATAAAAAGCAAGACTTTAGAATTCCAACAATTTCAAATGCTAAATGAAATCTAATTCCACATCAAATGCAGCCTTAGGGTATTTTGTAGTCCTGTGGTTCCCTCACTTTTCTGTGCTGCTGACTATTATGTGGCTTCTTCTGGTGCTTAATTTGAGAAAAGACAGTTAATGCTTTGTTATGGGAGGGTTTGATATCTGCATGAGATGCTGTAGACCTCAGATGAACCTGACTTAGGATTTTGGCTATCACACATTTGATTCTGCAATTTTAATGGACCAACTAAACATATTTTGATTTTGGTAATCTCAATTGAATTAAAAGTGCCTACCATGAGGGCAACACACAAAAGTATATAAGGCGCCAAAGGCAAAAAATGCGGAGAGAAACACAAGGGTAGCCTCGTTGGAAACTGTGAACCTCAGATGAACCCAAATTAGGATTTTGGCCATCAAACATTTGATTCTGCAATTTTAAGGGGCTAACTAAGCAATAGAGTATTTCAATCTAGGTTACAAATAAACCCCAAGAAATGTGATAGCCTCATTGAAATTTCTCTTAATTCCTAATTATGGTTGGAGTGCAATGGAACTGTATTAATTCATAGTATGGGTTAGAGCCCAATAGAAGCTCCAAACTTGGTTTCCCTAATTAATTATTTCTATCTCCGAGTCAGGAGATGAAGAGCATCTGGAAATCAAAGCAATTGGGGGTGTTGTTTTCAAAAGTGATTCCATAGTGGACTCTTTTAGGAGTTAATCAGAATGTTAAGTCCCTAACCAAAATCCTGGTATTGGATTTTTCTAATATTCTATGAAGGCCTATGTTAACCAATTTAACCCAAAAGTTTAAGTTGTTAACTTGACAAAATTAAATAAGATGTGCAGCTCACATGGGAGTTCTTGCCAAAATTTTCATGTGTGATTAATTTTGTCAATTGATTTTTTTTGTTTTTGTTTTTAGTTTTTTTTGTTTTGCAATGAGGTGTTGCTTAGTTGTGATGTCAGGTGTGTGCATTTCTCTTGTTAATGGTTTTAAAATATGTTTACCAAAATGCTTGCTTGCTGTTGGAAGGGGAAAAGTCTTGTTCTTTAAACCTATGGTTTTTCTTGATATTTAAATTTAAATTTTTTTGTTTTGCAATGAAGTGTTGCTTAGTTGTGATGTCAGTTGTGTTCATGTCTCTTGTTAATGGTTTTAAAATATGTTTGCCAAAATGCTTGCTTGCTGTTGGAAGGGAAAAATCTTGTTCTCTAAACCTATGGTTTTTCTTGATATTTACTTTCTCTTTTTGCCCTTGCCTGTTTCTATTAAACCTCTATGAACGTCTCAATTTAACACTTATTTTTATGTCAGTTCTAATATAGTAAAGAATATATATATCATGCAGTGTAATAGTGGAAGCTCTCAAGGTGGATAGTCTGCAGAAACTTTGCTCATCCTTGGAACCTATTCTTCGTAGAGTTGTAAGATAGACTTTATGTACTCTACCACTCTGTTAAATATTTTTTTCCTCTCATATTGAGATGACTGACTGCCATTTAATGTCAAATATTTGATGAACATACTCTCCTCAACTTAGAATGGAGTGCATGCTTCAACCATTCAATCTGGATCCTTAATACATTAATACTAACTTTCAAAAGTAGAAGAAAATAACTTTGACACCTTGGTGTTCCTCTTCATGAAAATTAGTATGAGTGATCTTTGATTATCATTTTTAGTCTTCAATCATAGTGGTTTCATATATGTTATGATGGGAATTTGTTGTACTAATAACCAGGTTTCAATTTTTCGAAAGATAATCAATCAAAATTAAGCAACTTATTCTTTATTTGCAAGGGTGAAACTTTAATTGGCATACTTGAATCATAGATTGGTTGCATGCTAGAACTTCGTAAATTTTTTTATTGCCCCTCCACCCCATAAGAGTTTTTGTTAAGTGATCAGTAGCAGCACTTGACTCAGCTAAACTGCTTTCTTGTCTTAAAAACCTTAAAGTTACTTTGACTATATTTGCATCATCTTTTTTACTGTTACCGTGACTTCTTTTTTTTGCTTTATTTCTGTTAAGACATATTTCTTTCTATGTGAAAATGCATTAAAAGCAATTTTTCTCATCTAACAGAAAAATTCTGCACACAGAAGCCAGCAGCCATTTTTTGGCTTGTCTAGTTATTTCCATATTATTGTGCCTTTTTTTTTTTTTTACCTTAGTGGTTCATACTGCAACTAATGCTAAACAGGTCAGTGAAGAAGTGGAGCGTGCTTTGGCAAAATTAGGCCCTGCCAGGCTCAATGGGAGGTAAGAAAATTCCATTTTAGTGTCTTTTTACTACTGTTTGTTACTTCCTTCTATGTAGATTGATTTGGAAGGCCAAAAACTCAAGTTATTGCTTAGTCAGTAGCTCACAAAGGTTAATACCTATGAGATGGGTTGGAAGGCCTTTTAAAGCTCTCTGCCGTGATTGGTATGTCATTTACGTGGTTTGTTTTGGGTTATATGTCTTGTGTCTGCTTGGTGTGAATACCATCAACCACTTATTTGTTTACTCCTTTATTCAGACAGTTTTCACGGTATTCAGTTGCCCAGAGTTTGGTAGAACTACAAGAGGGAGGGCTTTATTGTCATGCATAATTCTAGTGAATGTTTGGTAGTATGGATGAAGAAATTTAGAATTTTTCAAGGCAAGGTTGCAGATTTTAAATGAACTTTTGGGGAAGATTATATACCTTAACTCTTTTTAGGTCGGGGCCTGCAAAGAATTCAAGGAAACATCTTTGGAATAAATCGTTGAATGATTGTATTTGGTTTAGCAACAAATTGTTTGGAAGAGTGACTCTCCCTCCCAATCCTATTTCAGGATTTCTACTTAGATTGACACACATCTCCCTACTCTCCTGATGGTCTGTCGACTCTTCTATGCCAAATCACTATGACTCTTTCTGTAGTTTTGCTGTGATGTTCATTGCATCAGGGATCCCAAAGGAAGAAAGAAAGCAGGCGAGGACATTGGGTAAGCAAGACTGGGTTAATTAATCCAGAATGGATTGAAAATAACTTATTCCAACAATCCATCCCTAGAAGCTTCCAGTATGGTTGGGTCACAAAAGCTCACTGCTCCTTTCATTGCCTAGTTCTGAATGTCACGAAGTGTTACAGCTACCCAATTTATGATCTCTTGATTCTAGCAAGCATGACGCATATTGTGATGATGTTTGAAGGGTTCTTTTCCTTCTTTATTCACCTTTGCTGCTTCTAAGGAGGCATGAGTGGATGATGTTTGGGGGGTAGAAGGAGGGATGGTCACTTGGAACTCTTGCTTCTCAAGAAACTTTCATGATTGGGAAATGGATGCTGTGCAGAATTTTATTCTAAAACTTAATAAGTTTGGTAGAATTAGAGGTGAAGAGGATAAAATGGTTTGGAAAGCTAGCAAGAGTGGGTTGTTCTCTGTGAGGTCTTTCTACAATGCATTGGAAGCGGAGGGTGAAGTGACTTTTCCCTCAAAGATAATATGGGGTTCCTGGGCTCCTACCAAAGTGAGTTGTTTTACTTGGGAAGTGACTTGGGGTTGGATCCCAACTATGTACCAACTTAAGAGGAGAGGTTAGGTTTTGACAGGTTTTTATTGTATGTGCAAAGATGTAGATTAATCGATAGATCAATCTTCTTATCATTTGTGGGATAGCTAGAGAGTTATGACACTTTCGCTTCTCCTTCTTTGGCATCTTATGGGTTCTCCCTTTTTCTGTTAAGGATTTGTTAAAGGGATGACATAGTGGTTTTCTAGGCAGGAAAAGAAGGAAGTTTTGGAGAACAACTCCTCTTTGCCTTTTATGGACAATTTGGAAAGTGCGAAATCAAAGAACCTTTGAAGGGGAGGAACGCGCTATCCAAGCTCTTAAGGATTCCCTCATAACTAATCTATATATGTGGTCTTGAGGGTTCCTCCTAGGAGGTAGTAGGGACCTCCAGGTTCTTTGTTAGATTTTATAAAATGGTTGTGCTTATTTTCTTAAGGTAGGGTTGGAGCTATTTTAGTTGTTTTTTTGTTTCTCACTTGTATACTTTTGGTATACTATGTTTTCTACTTTAGTTTGACTTCCTTTATACATACATATATATATAAATCCCCTAAAACCCCATCCCCCACCTTGCGACTT
This sequence comes from Vitis vinifera, assembly GCF_030704535.1. Lineage (NCBI taxonomy): Eukaryota > Viridiplantae > Streptophyta > Magnoliopsida > Vitales > Vitaceae > Vitis > Vitis vinifera. Next base: position 19,279,860 of record NC_081815.1, on the reverse strand, counting down.
CACAATCTTAGAAGCATCTCATGATTGGCCAACTTGTTCTTTGAGCAAAATAAGATGTGGCATTGGTGAATTGAAGATGAGTGACCATATCATTCCTCACTTGCAAACTGAGTAGGATACCTTCCTATGCTTGATGAACCAAATTGCTAATCTTGATGCCAAAAAAGATACCTAGCTTCCCTAGATATACACTATGCAACTAGCCTCAACTCCTCATTTGACTCCACTACCTAGAGCAAAGCCTTTATTATTTGCAATATAGTTTAGAATGTCTCCATTGAGCTTGTCTATTTATTTTATGCCCTTGTTTAGCATCCAAAGGAAAGTTAGATTGAGGATAGAGAAGATTCAAGGTGATTTCCTATGGGGAGGTAGGGCTCTAGAGAAAGAAATAACACCCAATGAAGTGGTTGATTGTGTGCGTGGTCAAGAGGAAAGGGGGTTTGGTTGTTAAATGCCTCTCGTTGCTTAACGAAGTCCTTTTATGCAAATTTTTTTTGATAGATAAAGAGAATAATATTAAACAGAAAGAGGAAACACCAAACTAGTGCCCTCAAGGTATACAGGGAGTATACAAAAGCAATCCATAGACTTGAAACCAAGAGAGGAAGTCCTTCTGTGCAAATAGAGTTAGCGATGTGCATCTGAAAGGGAATTGCTCTAGAAGCAAATTATAGGTGGTAGTTATGTGGAGGAAAAAGAGGGGAGGCACTTTTGTCAAGCAAGTGATGCGTATGGGGTCGGGTTATGGAAAGCTATAAGAAAGGATTGGGACCTCTTCAATGGTAGGGCCTCAATTTTTCTGGTTTTTTTTTTTTTTTTGTGGGTAAATGGGAGGATGGTGAAGTTTTGGAAAGACTAGTGTGGTGAGGAGCCTTTGTGTGTTTCCTTCCCCACATTGCATGCCTTAGTTTCTTCAAAAGAGGCATGTGTGGCAAACTTGTGAAGGAGGACGTTGGAACCCTTGCTTTGCCAAGAATTTGAATTATTAAGTGTTTGGACAATGTAGAACATTTTCTCTATAGACTGCAAGGGAAGTCGATGTATAGGGAAGAGGAGGATAGGGTGGTTTAGATGGATTCTAGTAATGGAGTTTAAAGCCCTTTATTCTATCTTGGAGCCAGGTTGTAGCATTCCTTTCCATTGGGGATAATTTGGAAGCCATAGGTTTTATCTGAAGTGAGCTTTTTTGCTTGGGAGGCTAAGGTAAAGTGTTGACTTTAGATCAACTCCAAAGAAGGGGATGATCATATGTTAGTTGTTGTTTCTTTTGTAATGTTGTGGAAGAATCTATTGATCACTTCCTTCTTCACTGTGTCAAGACTAAAGTTTTATGACAATTGTTGTTGTCTTTTTTTGGTGTATCTTAGGCCTTTCTTCCATGTTTAGAGAGATTCTTTTAGGTTGGCATGACTTCTTTATTGGAAAAAGAAGAAAGAAGGCATGGAGATCCGCTTCCTTAATGTAATTTTTGGATAATGTGGAAAGAAAGGAATTGAACATCGTTTAAAAATGAGAAGTTTCATTAAAGTTTCAAAAGTACTTCTCTTACCTTTTATTGTGGATCAAGTTGTACATGGATGAAGGCTCTATGCCTTTAATTCTTTTATAAATTAGTTAGGTCGTTGTTGAGGGAGGGGGTAGTTTTTTGTGTTCCCTCAATTTTTGGCTTGACCATTTGAAATTTGTTGTATACGTCCTGTATACTTTGGTGCCTTTAATATAATATTCTCACTTTATTTTTCTATCAAAAAGATGATCATATGCTTTCAAAAATCCATCATCTTCGAAATAAACCTCCTATTCCATAATTGATGCACTCTTCAACCACTGGATTAGCAAGCTAACAACTCATAAAATGTTCCAACTTTTATAAAGGGTTCCATGCAAGGAAGAAATAGTATCATGAAGCATAGTCTCTTGGATATGACCCTATAGTAATCTTGTACAAGCTAGTAGTGATGCTAATGGGGCTAAATTTTTTTCTCACATTAGAGTTCTTGTTTTTGAGGACATAATGTAATGTAGGACAACCCTTAGGTGATTGGCCATAACCAAGAAGGGTGGGCTAGAAGACTGTTACAACTTCCCAATAATAGACAATAGGATTAAAAGAAATAGGAACTTTCAGAAAATGGTAATTTAATTTCACATTTTCTAAATCGTACAAGGACTCACATAACTAAGAATCATTAAATTTGACTCCTAATGAGCTAGATCTACAAGTACTATTTAATTTCTTTGTTTCTTTTTATTCTTCATGAGTAGTTTGAAGGGTGCATCCTTGTCATAAAGCAATGAGATGGAATTTACTCATCCTTTAAGCACATCATTGGAGTGAAATTTTGCGAACATCCTCCTAGTATCACAGTTGATCAGAGGAGCTGGAAAGACAAACTTGTTTGGAAGTGAGGAAAGAAAGGGCTCCTCTAGGTTAAAATTTTTTATGTTTCCTTGTCTGCTGAAGGGATATGTCAGTTCCCTGTAGAGGAATCACGGAGGTCAAGTGCTCCACCAAGGGCATATTTCTTTGCTTGGAAGCAACTTGGGCAAAGATTCTAACCATATACTGGCTCATGAAAGAGGGGTTGACCCTTGCAAGTAGGTGTATTTTATATAGGAATAGCGAAGAGGAAGCAAATCATATTTTTATCCATTTTGTACAAGCTCAGCTGGTTTGGGATCTCTTACTTTCTCTACTTGGGTGCTCTCAAGGGCAGTTAAGGAGTTTGATTGGTTGGTTTTTGTGGGTTATGGATAAATGGCAGAGAATGGTGTGGAGGATGACTCTCCTTTGTTTGTTTTGGTGCCTGTGAAGGGAGTAGAATGACAGAGGTTTTACGTAGGAAGACCGCACTAGAAGTGGGAAGAGCTCTTAATCAAACTTCTATTAGATTGGTCTAGAATTCCTTTTGGGCTCCAGAGTAGTTCTTTGGTGGATTTCATTGATGGGTTAAATCTAGGCTAGGGTGCTGTTTTTGTTTATTTCTTCCTTTTCTTTCTTTGTAGTGCTTTATGTATACTTCTTGTGTATTTAGATGGCGACCCCTGCTTTGTTAGTCGCTTGTTAATTTATTTGTTATTGCCTATAAAGAAAGGTCACCCTTGATCTCATTCCAAATTCTTGAGGGCTATGGCAAAAATGTCCAACAGTCTCAGTATCGTATTCCTGTCCTAGTCCTAACCATCTTGAGACCAATCTCTTTGACAACCTCATCCTCAAAGCACCTCTCCAGCCAAGATGAGTTAGTTCCAAAAGTTGGTTTCCACTCTCTGTCCACTCTAAAGACCTGGATACAGCAGTTTAGAGCCATAGATGTGACAATGCAACTCAAAAGTTTCCTCCAATATTGCCCCTTTATTTTCAGCCATCTCCTCTAATGCTTTTTCATTATTTGGGTATCATTTTCTTGCACCTACCATTTTGCAGTTCTGTGGAGTTGCTTGAACTTAGGGCTACTATTTGAGTAGGTCAAAGTTGAATCAAGACCCAAACTTTCTTTACATAGGGTTGGAAATTTTCAACCCAAATTTGTTTGCAAGTTGATTGAGCTATTAATTCTCTTAATGTCTTTTGCTATTTTTCTTAATATCTTTTGCATTGCTCACAATGTTTGTTACATTATCATAGCTTGAGAGCATGCCTTGCAAAGTTATGCATCTATCAACATAAGGGGATTGAATTGCAAGAGAATCATGATATCTTGAAGTGATTATAAATTTAAATATGATAGTAACAAGGGTTATTTGATTAAAAGGGATGAAATCATCCCCAATTTGCAAATCTAACCCTCCATTTTTTCACCCTAAAAAATATTCATTTTGAACAAAAATCCCTCACTTTTTTCTTGCTAAAATAACCTTTTCTTTTTAAACACACATAAATAATTTACATGTTGAAGGGCATTTATGTCAAACAGGAGTTACTTTTCAAGTTCAAAAATTGGAGAGGTTAAATTTACAAATTTGGGATCTTTTCATTCCTTCTAATTGATTAAATCTAGTAACAATTGAAATCAATCAGAAGTAATTTCTTATTATGTTTATAATTGCTAAAGATGTCAAATATTTGAGCAATTTATCTTAGCTTCAACTTTTTGTATGTAAACCATAATATTTTAGATGTACAAGCATAATCATGTTTCACCTAACATGCATGACATATTTATAACTTATGGTGTGTAAGGGTGGCTATGCTGCTGAAAGAGTCAATTGAGCCCATTGGTTCTTTATCTGCTGGGAAAATATTGCAATTAAATAATCTTCTTCTGGCCTAAAATGTTTCCTTTTTCCCTGATTTACCTTCTTCCCTATTTGATCATATCTCACTGCTATGGTAAATGACTTGTTTCATATCTGGCTTGGTGGTTTTTTATTTCTAACAATTGCCATTTCAGGTCTTCCCCTAAACGAATTGAAGGACCTGATGGAAGGAACTTGCAGTTGCAGTTTAGGTCCAGGCTGTCTCTTCCCCTTTTTACAGGAGGAAAAGTAGAGGGGGAGCAGGGTGCTGCAATCCATATTGTCCTGGTGGATGCCAACAGCGGCAGTGTTGTAACTTCTGGACCTGAATCCTCTGTAAAACTGGATGTTGTTGTCCTTGAAGGTGATTTCAATAATGAAGATGAAGAGGGCTGGACTCAGGAAGAATTTGACAGTCATGTGGTTAAAGAGCGTGAAGGAAAGAGACCACTTTTAACTGGGGACTTGCAAGTAACACTCAAAGAAGGTGTTGGAACACTAGGAGACCTCACATTTACAGATAATTCTAGTTGGATACGGAGCAGGAAGTTTAGGCTTGGGCTGAAGGTTGCCTTGGGATTTTGTGAAGGCATACACATACGTGAAGCCAAAACAGAAGCTTTCACTGTTAAAGATCACAGGGGGGAATGTAGGTTCAGGCTCATCCTTGTCTTTTATTTATTGAATTATTTTATTGTTCTTTTTCTTATCTGTGATGACATGTTATTGAATCTGCTGTTTTTCCCTGGGTAGTGTATAAGAAACACTATCCACCTGCATTAACTGATGATGTGTGGAGATTGGAGAAGATTGGCAAGGATGGTTCATTCCACAAGAGGCTAAATAATTCCCACATTTACACAGTGGAAGATTTCCTCCGGCTTGTGGTTAGAGACTCCCAAAAATTGCGGAGTGTAAGTGCAATATTTAGTTGCTGAATTAGAAATACAATGATCTAATCTTGTTTCCTGATATATTTTTCTGGTTGCTGTAGATCCTGGGAAGTGGCATGTCAAATAAGATGTGGGAGGCTCTTATAGAGCATGCAAAGACTTGCACCATGAGTGGAAAGTTCTATGTTTATTATTCTGATGATACAAGAAATGTTGGTGTTATTTTTAACAACATCTATGAGCTGAGTGGTCTTATTGCTGGGGAGCAGTATTTCTCTGCTGATTCTCTTTCTGAGAGCCAAAAGGTTGGTATCGTATATGCTTTTATTTTGTTTTTTAAATGATATTCTGCTGTTATATTGTGTTTAAGTGGTTCCCTTTAAGATCTAGTCTGCATGATGACGTTTCAATCCAGAATACTATTCCTTTGCTGAATCCATAATACTATTCTTTGCTAATTTTCATTCTTATCACTATTCCCCTGGTCCAGATCATACATTTTAATTGCTAAGAACAAAATGTCCCTCTCCACCATTCTTATCTCAACCTTGTTATCTTATTACAGATTGCAATACTCATTATACTCAGTATTCATCTGTCTTCTGCTCTATTCTGTGTGCTACCTGGAAATCATGAAGTCTGTTCCCTCAAACAACCCTCTTTCTTGCCTCTCTCTCTCTCTCTCTCTCTCTCTATTTTGTGGATTGTATATTCTGTTCACTCAAATTATTCCTGTTTCCCAAATGCACCAGGCCATATTATGATGGACAATTCCTTGCATCATTCTCCCACTGATGCATCTACCATTCCAACTCATAAGTATCTCCTCCTGGTATCTAGGGCACCCAAGCAATTTAAAATAACACAAAGACCTTGAATCATAATTGGTTGCTCCTTAATAAGTTAGCCATGTCTTAACCTCCCACCTTAAGATGATCCAAGGTCAAATGCTTTTACTTGCAGGTCTATGTCGATAACTTGGTTAAGAAAGCATACGAAAACTGGAATCAAGTTGAAGAGTATGATGGCAAGTCTTTGAGCTTCAAGCAAATTATCAGGTCAAGTACATCGCGAAATGAACATATGATAGGCTCCATGGATTATCCTACTGCTTTAGAGCCTCTGCTACCTCTTCCACGTCCGCCAGTTGCAGGTCCTTCTGAGCAGTCCTTGATGGATCCAGGCATATCAGTTGGAGGTAAGCATTTCTGGCACAAAATATCCCTTTCAGTAGTTGTATATTTATTTTATCTTGCTGAATTGATAATAAATAGAGATTAGTGAAGTTTTGGACTTTTTGATTCCTCTAGGGTGGCTGATTTTGCTATTTTGTCTTGTTCACCTTTGAAGGATAACTTCTTGTTCTTTTAATTCAAGATGCAATGAATTGTCGTTTTGTAAAACTGTTAATGATGTTAGCTATGTGATTGAGCATCTGAGTTTCTAAATCACATGGCTGGTTGTGGAAGCAAAATCACTTGTGCAGTTTAGTCTACCTATCAACAGGGAGATAGGTCTGCAAGGTTGTTTCTATTAAATGCTGTCTTGACCACAAGCTTCTTACCTACTTTTAATGTCTGTTCAAAATGCTATTTATGAAGCCAGGGTGTGGAGTGTCATATGCTTAATTTTTACCTATGTGTGACTGTTAACATTTTTATGATGGCGTGGAAAAGTACTTAATGGAAACTGGAGTAATGGGGAAAAAAATAAATAAAGAAAGAAGAGACAAGAGAAGAAAAAGAAAAGAAAAGAAAAGAAAAGAAAAAGAAAAGCAAAGCTAGGCCACGTTATTGAATATTCTTGGCTACACACACATGTGCATGTTCCATGGAAGTGGTCTATGCTTAGTTATTTCAACCCGAGCTTTTACTAACCACCCATATGCTTTTTCTTCTCCATCTTTTTCCTTTTTCAGGTTCAGGGTACAATGATGGTCTTGCAACCAGATACACGGCTCAGCCCCAGCTTGTAAATTCCAGTTCCCGTGCCCAGTTTGATGGCCCTTCATTCCCTTCACATGACCAGCTGGTCAACAATTCTCACCAAATCCAAAGCACTAGGAACGATAGCAGTGTTGGTTTGGCCCTTGGTCCACCACAGTCATCTACAATGGGGTTCCAGGCTCTCAACTCATCTATTCAGCACTCCAATCTTAACCCTTTTAGTGACTTGTTGAATAACCGAGACAAGGGAGTTGATGACTATTTCACGGAGGAAGAGATTCGGCTTAGAAGTCATGAGATGCTTGAGAGCGATGATATGCAGCAATTGCTCCGAGTCTTCAGCATGGGAGGCCATATTATTCCCGATGATGGGTATGGTTTCCCACCATACATGGCATCGCCTTCAAACTGTCTCTATGAGGAGGAGGATCGAAGCCGTCCTGGAAAAGCTGTTGTCGGTTGGCTGAAGATCAAGGCAGCAATGAGGTGGGGCTTCTTTATCAGGAAGAAAGCAGCAGAGAAGCGGGCACAGCTTGTTGAGTTAGAAGATGATTAGAAATTTTTGTGAGGATGCTCGTGGACTTCTCCTGTGAAGCCTTTCTTCCCACGTTATTTCTATTATATCAATTATTGGGACTCTTCAACAGTGCTGACAACAACTCAAGGTTGGTTTCAGAAGTCTTGAGTTGTTTCTAAGATTCGTGTCAGGTATCTAGGAATCTCTTCTTGTACAGCTGCCTGTACAGTAAGTTGTTGTGTTCAACACCCTAATTATTACTTCCCTCTGGTTTCACTCATCACATTGCCTCTGGTTTGTGAATGATATGATATATGCATTTGAGATTTCTGAAGGGTAGTTGTGCTGTTCAATTAACAACCCTTTCCATGTTGGAGACAACATCTAGGGAACTTGTGAATTCTAGGTGATGTCAACTTAAGTCTGGTTTTGAAATTCTGTATGGTATAAGAATGATGGGTAGTTTTTCTTAATCTTATCATGCTAGCCTATTTTTCCGTGCATTGAACAGTCTGGGATTTTACATTAATCAGTTGTATGAAGTTTGCATTCAAGTCGGATTATTCTTGAAACCATTCATGAAACTGCTAAGCCAGTGTGCATAGTTATAGAATGATGTTACATCTTTCTAAATTTCTTAGCATGTACTCTTTTTATCATCTGTTTGGAAGTCTTTCCAATTTCATTGCATAGGCCTCGAGGCTGACCGGAAACCTTTATAGAATACTAGAAACAGAAACAGATGCCAACGTCACGGTATTTGGATTCATTTTCTTTTTCTTGGTTGCTAACAAAGCATGGTGTGTAGGTGGTGATGTAAGTCATCCGATTGTTTTCTCGTAAATAGAAGAGAGAGGTGAGCAGGCACAGGGAGAGAGAAAAAACAAAAATAAATAGAGGTGAGGCATGACTCACGAGAGCCGTGTTGAAACTTGAAATCACATCTTCTCAGGAGTCCGCACCCGTTTGTTGTTTACCTCGTTAATTTCTCCCTAGGGGTGGATCGGTGAGGACACCTCCGCTGTATCTTATAAATAGAGAGAGAGATGCGGATACAGATCTGGGGTTGTGGGTTCTTTTCCTTTTTCTAATTGCAGAAGAACTAGAAGAGATAGAAGTGGAAGGGGAAGCCCCCAAGCCCCCCATGGAGCTCCCACCAAAAACTCCAAATCCAAACCCCATGAGGTATTCTAAAATACCCCTCCTCTCTCTCCTAGCTTGTGTGTTGCCAGAGTTGTAGAAAAAGCTTTCAATGCAGTTCCTGTGGAGATTGTGTGTGAGATGCTATGAAGCAGGTGTACGTCTGCAGCTCTTTTTCGGTTTTATTATTATGGAAAATTTTCTTGGTACCCTGTACTTTTTTGTTTGATTGAATAATAATGGTTGAAGATGGTAGGGTGTTCTTTTTGGTGGGTGGGTGGGTGGGTGTTGTTGAAATGGAGAAAAACTGTGGTGACCTTGTTGAGCGGAAGAGGGATTATTTATGTTGCGAAAACAACGGTGGGTATTTGAGCACTGACACGCCCAATGATTTTATATTACAACCTGTCATATGATAAACATGATGCCCTTTTTCAAATTTTATCCTTAGGAATATGTTTCAATGACATTTCTCTCATAATGATTTATAATTATTTTTTTATTTTTTTACTTAATACCCTTAATTGAGTTTGCAAAATAAAACAATTTTTTTTTACTTAATACCCTTAATACACTATTACTCTTATTATTAATTAGGTATCGTTAGAAATTCAAATAAAGAAAAACTTAAATTTATTTAAAAAACTTTATCCAATTACCATCGGTTAATGCACAATTTTCTATTTAAAAAAAAATTAAGAAACAAAAATATAATTCAAACCTTATCATTTTCAACCTCAAAGAGCCTTGTTTTCTAACAAAATGAATGTTCATGTAGACGCTTTACTACTTTAAGATGAGAGAAATAATAAGAAAAGAAAGGTAGTACAAGAATAGGGAGGAGAAAGCTACATATTTATTAATTAAAAAAACTAATTTAAGACAAAAATATAAAAATCAGAACTAAAGTGCAGTTATTTATGATAAGAATTAAAAAAAAAGGCAGTTATTAACAAACATAATTGGTACTCATTAATGACCACTAAGAGAAAGTGCACAAGTTCAGCGAAAATAACTGGAAAAAAAAAAAATTAATTTGTCATGGCATTTGAAGAAAGACAATTGGCCGTAGATGCAGCAAATAGTGCTTCTACTATGATTCAGTTCTTAAACACTAGCAATGTCTGCAAATGCTGAGACAAAACTCATTCCAGTTCTATGAGAAATCCAAATGAGTAAGATGAGCACAGAAAGCGAATAGCATTTTCATTTCGGTTAGCTTGATTTCTGTTAAATGCCAAGAAAAAAAAAAAAAAAAAAATTTTTTTTTTTTATATTGAAGCTCAAGCGGTAAAGGGTTGAGGTGGGTTTGTCATCTGTGGGAGGTTCTGGATTTAATTCCTAGTAGGCACAAATGATGAAAAAGGGAAAAAAAAATGTTAACCTATAAAAAATATTATATGATTTTCTTCAAATTTCTGGGCTATCAAAAAGTCCCAACACCATTACTAGGCTACATGGAACTGGGATTTCCAGTTTTCTGGAAATCAAAACAGTATAAATGATATGCATAAAAACTGAAAGTTTCCATTTCTTCACTTCACCCACATTTTATTGGCAGCCAAACAGAAAATGATGTATAAGATTTCAAGACGATGGATTTTCTCTTTAAGAAAAATCAATGCATGGAGTACAAAAGAAACGAGAGTTTCGCACCTTCAATTTACTGATCCCATCTCCAGAATTTAAAGATCATCTTGGAAGATTGAATCAGAGCTCTGAATGAAGATGGTCAACGCCTTGTGTGAGGTAGGCTTATTCTAACCTCTGAAAATAGCAGCTCTCAGTCGCAGGATACCTCAGTGAGGGAAATGGGTGGTTGTCTTGCCATGAAATGAAAGAGGTAAAATGGGGGAGAGATGAAAAGACAGAGAAGGGGGCATATGGGGGAGGAGAGAAATGGGTGAGAGCAGACTGGGTGTACCCTAAACTGGTCTACTGCCCTTTTCTATTTGAAATGGTTTGAGATTGATTTCAAAGAAAGGAAAATGCTAAAGGTACCAAACAAGAAGACCAATGTACAGGGATACAAACAGATGGAACTAGGGTGCAAATGCAACCTAAAAATATGCACATGACACCACCAATAGGTACTGAAAAAGCTAGCTAGATCAAGTAAACTAATTGAAATGGAAGCTTTGGGAATGTACCTCTTTGAGACTGTATTTCAATCAAAACAAGCCTTCTTTTGGACATGGTCTTGAAAATCAAGAGAGCATGTCATTTAACCTCTAAAACTACAATTTTGAACCATCCAAGGTATGACATTTATGAAATTCAAAAGTGGCATGCAGCAGATGAGCTTATTCCTAATAATTGCTCAAAATACACTGATTTTGAGAAACAGCATCATCTTCGGCACCAGAGTTTAGCCCTAAATCCAAATACTATTGAAATGCAGGGGTTACACACAACTCAGAAGGCGGGCATCACAGTGAAAATGAAGAAAAAGAAAAGTAATCACCATCCACTCTCAGATCCCTAAAAAGAGAAGAAAAAGAAAGAAAAGAAGAGAGAGGAACTCAAAATATCCAAAATGCTACTCTATTATATGAAATTTCACGGATCAGAGATGCATAAACAACTATACTGCAACATGACCAAGGCTACTCAGATTGCCATGAAAAGAAAAAGGTAGACAAGCATAACATATGTGTTAGCAATCTCTTGGATGAATGGCATAGGACAGAAAGTAAAATTTTCTAAAAAATTTAACGAGAATCCCAGTCCTTCAATTTCTTGCTTCCTTTGGGTTTTGCTATCGGCACATTCATCCCTGCCATTTTTGCATTGTACTTTGCTCGAAGAGGATCATTATATGTCCACCTGCATTACAACCAACCATTAGCATCAAGGGTTTTAAGAGATCTTACATATCAACTCAAAACAAATTTCATGATGCCCATGCATGTTTATCAGATAACAAATTGTGGGATTTCTTGCATGCTAGATATGAATGCAAATGCCTAATTATTGGGCGAAGGGTACAGCAACTCTCTCTTTCAGCTAGGAAGTTTCTTTGAAAAAAATAGAGAGGACTTGAAATATGGATTTGAATCTAATTAATCCTACTTCTGACATGGATTCATGAGAATAAAATACTAGAATTTTGTTTCTCTATCATTTGGAAGTACAGGTCTGCACAGCTAAAGTGGAGTATCATGAAAGAAAAGAAAAAAAAAAGGAAGTAAATAAAACAGATGTTTCTGCAAATCCTATAAAATCAGCAAGGATTAAAAAGTGACATAAGAAACAAAAACTTATTTTAAATCCAGCTTACAAATCTTGAAGGGCCACATTATCCCATCTTATATTCTTGTCAGTTAATTTTCGGTTATTGAGGCATTTGTAATAATTGAATATCCACCTACTGTCATAAGAATCCATATTTATTCTGTTCTTACTTCGCACAAAAAAATGTCTCAGGGATCTAGAGTCTATTGTGGGGCAATTTTTTAAGGAGGATAATAGTAATAGTGATAATTTCAAATAAAAAACTTCCTGGTAGATGAATGTTATGGGGCCTCCACGCAATAACTCTAGACATGGGTAAGGTTCAAATGATATAACCTTTTGGTGCAATTTTTGGATTTAGACCCAACAAGTAATTAATCTTCATGTGTGGAAAATCGAAAAAACAGATGCCGACTTAACCAAAAGCTAAAGTTACATGTGGTTCAGTTCTGAGTTAGTACCTATGAGAGGTAAATATACTTAAATAGAGCAATTTCAGAAAAAAATTTGGAGCATATAATCCAAGGGAAAAAGTGAACTCACGGATTGTTCCAATCTGTTGTATCCTCGTTGACAAGATGGGTCCATTTTGTCCTTCCACTGCGACCAAAGTGCTTGACTTGCATGACCTTAGGCAATATGGTCTTGTTCATCTTATCTTCTCCAGTAGGAGCAGAAAAGTCCCGAGCATAAATACCATCAGATCCGGCAGTAGCAGCAACATCATCTACTTCAGACTGGAAGAAAGCTCCCTTGTGGTAATACTTCTGCATGAACCTCCACTTTTGCTTGGGTGCTGAGGCTGGTTTGGGATTCTTCCTCTCCCACTCTCTCCTTTCCTCTTCAGTCATGTTTCTCACCTTCTCGACCTCTTCCTTCTCCTTCAACATTGCCTCCCGGGCCTCCCTATCCCTCTTGATCCTTGCAATCTCTCTCACCTTCCAAGCTTCATACTCCTCCACCTCATTAACTTCATCATCAGTATCTACATCAGCAGCATTTGCCTCCACTTCCAAATTCTTTAAAATCTCTTCATCCTCCCTAATCTTCTCAACCACAATTTGCTTTGTCTCAACCTTTCGCTCCTCCAATCTCCTCTTAACTGATTCCTCAAGTGCACGCTCCTCTGCCTCAAGCCGCTCCCGGTCTGCCACCGTGTCTCTCTCCGACTTTGGCACAAAAACAGGTTTCACCATAGCAATACCAGTCAACTCCTCCTCTGAGTCTGTTTCATATTCAGACTCCTCTTCCTCCTCTTCTTCAGCCTCGTCTTCCTCTTCCTCCGGCAGTAATGCTGCCTCCTCCTGCTGCTGCCGCAGCAACCTCTCCCTAATCCTCCGCCTTCGCTCCTCCAATGCATCCTCATCCTCTTCTTCCAAATCCAAACCTTCCTGCCTCTTATTCTCCTCCTCAATAGTTGAAACAATCTCGGCCTGTCGGATCCGGCGGTGATCGGCCCTCACTTCATCCCGGTTGTCAATCCTACTCTCAGCCAAACGGCGTAACCTAGGATCATCCTTTTTAACAATCCCAACATCTTCTTCCCGACTGGGGAAGGCCTTTTCTAGTGCAATGGAAGCTCCACTGGTGGTGCCAATATGGGCATCTTCATCAACATCATCAGCCCACTCTGGGGCCTTTCCAGGCCAGTAACGCTTGACCTTGGTTTGTCCAATTTTGCCTCTGAGCTTATCCCTAATAGCAATTACAGTATCGCTCACACCCGCTGTAACAGACATTGTTGTTCTTCAATAATATCTGGAATAAAAACAAAAAGTGGTGAAACTCTAGGACAGTACAAGCTTGATAAGGTTAGGGTTTGTATTTGTAATTTTTTAACTGATAACCGCCATAAAGAAGACTAGGGTTTTAGAAGAAAGAAAGAAGAGGTAGGGCCTTGAGGAATTAGCTTCTATCTCTGCCCAAGTGTGATGAAATTGACAGAAACAGTTCATATTAGCCTTTTTTCTCTTGGGAGGTTAAAATAGACACAAGACATGGACTCACATTCTCAATATGCCAAGCTTGAACTCAGATACAAGCTTGATCGAGAAAACCCTCTCTTAGAAACAAATTTTGGCATATCTAGTTTGCAATAAAGTTTGATAGAAAAATATATCAAGCATATGAAGCATGAATTTCAAACAAGAAATACTAATGTTTAGAAACATAATAATTCTAAGTTTGGTTGCTTAGAAAATATAATATCTAAGACTTTGATTCTTAGATATTTAAGGAAACCAAAACCTTTATTCAACTTAGCCCCACACAACTTATTCAACTATTCATCTTTTAGAATCTAAAACAACATAAACCGTAAGGTTCAAGGTTTGCTATCTTCTGTCTTTTCCTAAATTTTCTCAAAACCAAACAGTGGATAAAATAACAGAAAACTGTCCATACATTAGAACAAGTTCAGAGAGTCCTCAAGAACTCCCACTAGTAATTGATACAAACAAGCATATGCATAGAGATAATTAGGGTTTTAAATCTATTATAATATGGAAGAAGAGGAATAAAACAATAACCCTTTCCCTGCATTCCCTCCACTTTCTCAGCAACCAAAACAACACATAGGGGAAATTTAAAATAAAAGCAAAATCATTTTCTCATCCTTCCATCCACTTTCCTAACAACCAATCAGAACTCCTCACTTTCTCATAAACTAAAACAACATAAACCATGAAAAAAAAGAATAAAAATAAAAACCCTCCATCTTCTCTTCCTTTCCTCCACTTTCCGCACAACCTAACAACGATTCACACTTTCTTTGCAACCCAAACACCAGAAAAAAAAGAAAAAAAAAGTCAGAAAAAAAGGTTTTCTCTTCATTTTTTTTTTTCGAGGGAAGAACAAAAATTCCCCAATCCCTAGCAACCCAAACACCGAAACACATGAAATTAAAGAGACGAAATTGTGTTCTCTTCCTTCCTCCATCTCAAGAAAGAACAAACCAATATTCACAACTTCCTCCGTAATACAAAAACCAAAAACCTGAAATTAAAAGGAGAAAAGAAAAATAATTTCCTAAAAAAGAAAAAAGAAAAAAAAATTCAATGCCTTTCTTCCACCAAAAATAAAAACATGAAATTTTAAAACCGAATTTATTTAATCTTCCTATACACGCAAAAAAAAAACAGAAAAACATAAATTAAAAAAAAAAATATAAAATGCTATTTGGTAATCTGATCACGATTTGCAGGCAAAGGTTGTATTTTTCAGCCTGGCTCAAAAATCATGGATTTAGGGTTTGTAAAATTTAAATCCAATGGCACAAAAGCAAAGAGACCCCTATAACAGATCCAGAAAACACGGGGAGGAAAAAAAAAAGCAATTTTTTTTTTTTTGTTTTCCTTGGGGGTTTTGCATGGATTTTCTCGGAAATCAAACGAGGATGAATTTTCCCGGAAATCAAATGGGGGATGGATTTTCTTGGGAATCAAACGGGGGTTGCAAGAAAAAAAAATTAATAACGTGATTAGATTAGTACCTGGGAAGATTGAGAGTGGCAGAGGAAAATAGAGCCTTTTTAGGGATTCTCTTGTCTGGAGGGCAACTTCAGAAAAGGGCTCCTTGATGCCCGAGTGAGAGAAGTGGGTGGTCCTTTTGAGTTTTAGATTTAGTATGATAAAAAAAAAAAGGGAAACAAATCATGACAACAATTTGCTCCATATAAATAATTATTATCTATCTTAATTTTTATTAAATCAAAACCGTGGCTTGGGTTCAATCCTGCTACTCTTTGATAATATATATTTAATTTAAATTTGTTAAGGTTCATCATTAAAAAAATATAATTCTAATTATTTGATTTTAAATTATATTTAATTGATTAATAAAAAAATGAAAATCAATATTATAACAAGTCTTTTTTATATTATTTATATGATAATTAAATATAAAAAAAGATATGTATGTGAAATGAGGCAGCCCCTTCTAGCACCCTGGAAAAAGGAGGGTGCATTGGGTAAGCAAGCTTCCTATATCAAAACGTGCAACTTGGGTTCATGTATAATATTTTCCCATTTATCTGCTGCAAATGATTCTTTGTGGTTTTTCATTGTTTGAGACTTTGATCAGTAGCTGCCAGTGAAGTTTGATTTTGTCTTCTCTTCTTAATTTAAGTCCATTAATTTTGTAGGTGGATCATGAGAGACAAAAGAGTGTTCTTTACAATACTCGGTCAAAATGGAGTTGGTTTGAGGTAAAAACACTTGCACTATCTCAGACTCAGAGCATCAGTGTTGTCACCTATGCAAGGCAAATAAGTGGTCAAAATGGAGTTAATTTAATGGCAAGGTCATGATTAGAGGCACCTAAGAGCCTATAAGATTTTATTATCTCTTTTTGGTACTGCTTAGGTCAATCCTTCTTCAATGAGAGGGAGGGACCTTATAGCATGGAAACCTGTTTGAAGATGTGGAATAGCCCAAATGCTAAAAAAATATATAGAAAGACGCATCATCTTCACCAACTTCGGTTTGCTTCTCACAGAATGACCACTTACAGCAGAATACCAACCCATGATTTGGCTCGTAGGTTTGGTATAGAGGGACAGCTGGAGGACGGACAGAGGATAGGCTGGAAACTCTTGTACGTTCTCTATTTCATTAGTTAATAGAGCTCATTTATATTCGTGCATTTTAATCTGAAGGAGTGGTGGAATAAGAAACAATCGGATTCTGAAGGAGTTATGAGGTGGGATCAATTCAAGGTAATGATGCGGGAAAGTATCAAACTATGAAACTGCATATATACGGAAATTTGGCCAGCCCCTCCATTTCCAACCACAGATAATCAAGCAGAAGCTTCAACATAGCACATTAGAGTTGTAGGTTCTACTATTGAGTCCTTTTTTTTGTTCTTCTCGTTTTGGAAATTGGGAAGGATGTTGTGTTCTGGTTGGTTGCTAAGAAAAAACCAGACAACCATTGTTGAAATTATCCTTGAAATAGTTATACAAGACATTCAGATGATTTCCTATGTTAATTAATTTCAAGTGACTGTTATTATTTGCAATAGTACCACTGAACATCTGTTGATGGTTTCTGGTAATTATGTTAATGTCATCCCTCACCAAAATCTGGAGTTCCTTGCAGATAACATGCACTCAGCTCGCATTTCAGCTTGCCCCACCTTGCATCAACTCTCTTACAGGGAAATATTGGTTTGTTAAGGCTGTTGAAACACAAAACAATTACAAATTAGCACAAACAAAACCAACTTGCATGTTGAGCAACACCCATTCTGGTATATGAGAAACTTGGTTTCATTCATCAAATCAGAAACCTGGATTGATTAACTTCCGAAGATGAGGAACCATTCCAAAGATAAAGGCAACAGTCTACACAAGAAATCATCTAGTACTTTAGTTCCCACAACAGGATGGTTTTCCATTATAAGATAAAAGGAACTTTAGCTCAGCATCAAACATCCATTCAATTATTGTTTAAACATCAAATTCATGACACAAATGGCACCATTCTGATTAAATTGATATATGAGACTATTAGCTTATTTTCAAAATGCCAACTTAGCCATTATTTGCCTAACATCCAGAGAAGAAATCAATGGGCCACAACAGGAGAATATCTGGGCGAACCCAGAGCAAAATGCATCCAAAGCTACTGAATCTGGTCAACATATGTCAGAGAAGGAAAGTAACTTGAAACTTCAAAGAAGAGTGGGCCACAAGCTCTAACTGGATACCGCTCCAGTGGTTGAAGGTGCTAACAGTTCCTTAAGGTTGATCTTTCTTGAAAACTTCCTCAAAAGCTGTTTCATCTTTCCAGAGATCCACCTGCCATTAAAATCTAAGAATTCTTAACTCTCTGTGGCTGCACCAGGTCCTTTGAATAGATAAAAAAGGAATAAAAGAAGGTGTCTATTGTATTACAAAACCTCTTCCAAATATAGTAGAATAAATGGTCTTCAAATTTCAATTACATTATCATCATCCCTTATGCATTAACTTCATACATGCATTTACAAAACCATAATATACATGGCATGAAATTATGTTTCATAAATAGAAATGATTTTATGATGTAATGTAATAGTACTATCATATAGGTTTCCACATAATTTGCTCCATTCACAAAATTTTACCTTATAGAGGCCCTGCAATGTTTCTCTGTACATAGGCAGTAGAAACAGGGGAAGGACATTCAGGTTTCAAATTTTTCTCCTAAACTTTTAGTAAATCCACCATAAATTTTTAGAAATTTTTAGTAAATTTCTGCATGTATTTATGCTTGATAAGTTAATTGATCAATTCGGTTTCAGAGGATTTTTATTGATCAATAAATGAGTGGTGGGATTTTTTTATTAAGTATTACATTGTAACCTAGATAAAGTGAACGGCAGAGTGCAATCTGCATGCTAGACCCCAAAAATATTAGGGACAATGCTATATTTTTAGTTGAGATAAGTAGTATTTCCATTTATTTCCATACCTAGAAAAAACCAACTAAGGTATACTTAAATCAACAGATCACAGAAAACCTGATCATTCAAGCTGAAAGAAACATTCCGCATTAATGAGTAACTTGAGTTGCTCATCAAGTCAGAAAGCAGGAAATTGGTCCCACCTAAGGGCTCTTAAGGTAGTACCTAAGCTACAGTCACAAAAAACCAAAGGTGAACCACTTGAGCATACAAGAGAACCACATAATGGCATGGTAGAAGGGTCACAAAGGAAGGCCCGAGGCTTGGGAAAGGTAGACCTCAACTTTAGCTAAGGTAGTACCTGAGGTCCCTTAAGTTAGTACCTAGGGTCCCTTAAGATAGTACCTAAAGACGATTAAGGTAGTACCTAAGGGCTCTTAAGGTAGTACCTAAGGTACAATCCCAAAAAAACCATTGGTGGACCACCTGAGCACACAAGAGAACCACATAATGGCATGGTCTAAGGGTCACAAAGGAAGGCCCGAGGCTTGGGAGAGGTAGAGTTCAAGCTTAACTAAGGTAGTACCTAAGGTTCCTTAAGGTAGTACATAAAGGCCATTAAGGTAGTACCTAAGGGCTCTTAAGATGGTACCTAAGCTACAATCCTAAAAAACCATTGGTGGACCACTTGAGCACTCAAGAGAAACCACATAATGGCATGGTCTAAGGGTCACAAAGGAAGGCCTAAGGCTTGGGAGAGATTGAGTTCAGGTTTAGCTAAGGTAGTACCTAGGGTCCCTTAAGGTAGTACCTAAGGGCCATTAAGGTAGTACCTAAGGGCTCTGAAGGTAGTACCTAAGCTACAATCCCAAAAAACCATTGGTGGACCACTTGAGCACACAAAAGAACCACATAATGACATGGTCTAAGAGTCACAAAGGAAGACCCGAGGCTTGTGAGAGGTAGAGTTCAAGTTTAGCTAAGGTAGTACCTAGGGTCCCTTAAGGTAGTACCTAAGGGCCATTAAGGTCTTAAGGTAGTACCTAAGCTACAATCCCAAAAAACCATTGGTGGACCACTTGAGCACTTAAGGGAACCATATAATGGCATGGTCTAAGGGTCACAAAGGAAGGCCTGAGGCTTGGGAGAGGTAGAGTTCAAGTTTAGCTAAGGTAGTACCTAGGGTCCCTTAAGGTAGTACCTAGGGTCCCTTAAGGTAGTACCTAAGGGCCATTAAGGTAGTACCTAAGGGCTCTTAAGGTAGTAACTAAGCTACAATCCCAAAAAACCATTGGTGGACCACTTGAGCACACAAGAGAACCACATAATGGCATGGTCTAAGGGTCACAAAGGAAGACCCTAGGCTTGGGAGAGGTAGAGTTCAAGTTTAGCCAAGGTAGTACCTAGGGTCCCTTATGGTAGTACCTAAAGGCCATTAAGGTAGTACCTAAGGGCTCTTAAGGTAGTACCTAAGCTACAGTCCCAAAAAATCATTGGTGGACCACTTGAGTACTCAAGAGAACTACATAATGGCATGGTTTAAGGGTCACAAAGGAAGGCTTGAGGCTTGGGAGAGGTTGAGTTCAGGTTTATCTAAGGTAGTACCTAGGGTCCTTTAAGGTAGTACCTAGGGTCCCTTAAGGTAGTACCTAGGGTCCCTTAAGGTAGTACCTAGGGTCCCTTAAGGTAGTACCTAGGGTCCCTTAAGGTAGTACCTAAAGGCCATTAAGGTAGTACCTAAGGGCTCTTAAGGTAGTACTTAAGGTACAATCCCAAAAAAACCATTGGTGGACCACTTGAGTACACAAGAGAACCACATAATGGCATAGTCTAAGGGTCACAAAGGAAGGCCCGATGCTTGGGAGAGGTAGAGTTCAAGTTTAGCTAAGGTAGTACCTAGGGAAAAGGTCATACCGCGGATCAACACATATATAGAAAAAATCAACTTCCTTATGGCCTTGTTTGGTTAATCGGAATGCAACATTGAGAATGAATATTCCTTTACACTTCCTCTTGGAGAATGAGAATAGTTTTTTCAAATTTCATTCCTATGTTTTGGACAGGTTAGGAATCAAAAAATTGGAAAAACCCCTCATTTCCATTTAAGTGTTTGCCAATAGTAGAAATGAAATTAAAAATTTAATAAATTTTCGCCAATACTACTTTTCAAGATTTACTCAAGTTTCTAGGTAATCATCTAGAAAATTTTATTTTTCTTATCAATGAAAAGATCCAAACGATACCGAACAAAGTATTAAAAAAATATTTTTCTCTTATTTACCATCATTTTTAAGCAACCAAACAAAAAAAAATTCAATTTTTCATTGACCAAAATAATGCAAAACATGAAATAAAACAAATCATTTTTCTGACTATTCTCCATTTTCTTGGCAACTAAACAAAAAACACAAAAAATAAAAATCTTCACTTTCTCATCATCTAAATAGGTGTAAAACATGAAATTGAAGAAAGAATTCAATTATCAGTTCTTTTTCCTTTATTTTCTCAACAATTAAATAGAGACTACTCACTTTCTCGTCATTTTCTCTTTGTTTCCTCCTTTTCTCAGTAACCAAACAAAACATCCCACTTACTCATCAACCAAAATATATAAAATATGAAATTTAATATAAATGGATATTTTTATTTGTGATCTAAACTGCTTCTTGATAGCTTGTTGTATATTTTTTTATTTCTTCCCTTGGAGGAGAAATGATAATAGGGACAGAGAAATGAAAATCATAAGTTTGACATGAAATACGAATGAAGGCCACATGTTGAATGAGCCACCAATGAGTGAAATTCTCATTTCACCATTCTACATTTCTTGCTAAACAAGATTGGCCCTTTATGTATAACTAGAAGGGTTGAATTGAAAATTTTGGAGTTCAAGGAAACATTCACAGCCAGTGGAGTTAGGCCCTAAATTGGATAATTTTAGATAAGTTTAATAAGAGCTTCTATACCTGTTGGGATAATTTTATTAAATATTATGGCTTGAAAATTATGGTTTTTGCTTTAGCTGAAGCTGAAGCCAGAAACAAAAGGTTATTGCAAACATGGACTTAAATACAAAAAGAACCAAACCCAGAACCTCCACCTTTTTACGAAACAACCATTTTTTTCATGTTCATTTCCTTTTCTTGTTTTGTTTTTCAAAACATTAAAAACCCATTTTAATAAATCCCAACAACTACAATGGGAGACCTCGATTTTCTGTGTCAATAATTTACTTTTCTTGTAGCCAATTCTCACCAACCAAATAGAGCAACAAGTGTAACACAATCAACACAACCCACACTTCTCACTTGTTTTTCCACAGACGAGTAGTTCCTCAATGCCGACACCGTAGGCCTAATCCTCCCCAATGACTGCCCCAAAACTTGATACAAACAGTCATCAATTCACCATAACCACACTCCCTAACCAATCATTCACAACAAATCCACTCCACAAACCAAACCATCAATATTCTCAGCTCTACCAAAACACCTACTCACATTCCGACTCATAATCCCCAACATCTTTGCTTCCTCCAATCGAACCCACGCTAACCAAACGTAAAACACACAAAACTCAGAAAAATCATTTCACCGCACAGAGATCTAACCAAACACTCAAAATTCCACAAATCGATGATTCGCGGCCATGAAAATAGAAAGAAAATGAGGGTGCGAAGGGCCAATATTGATCTATTGATCTGAAATTGATATAGATCGTAGAGTGAGAGACTCGGAAAAGGACGCACCTGAGCTTTGCCGGAGAGTTTGGTCCGCTAGGTATAGGGCGAACGAGCAGTGATGGTCCAAATGACACCGTTTTGGAGGGTGGCTTGATCCCTTTTTCTTTGTCCTTTGCGTCGTCCGTTTAGTAGTTTATTAGAGGGGAAAGTTGTGTTTGCAGTAGAGTAGCCTCCCGTCGACGGAGATAGATCGGCAACAGTGTTGCCGACGTGAGGACTGGACAAAGATGATGAAAGAGAGAAAGTACAGAGAAAACGTGAGGAAAGATACGATGTTCCTCCACCGTTAAGGAAAAAAATTACGTGGTGTTGTTGACATGGAGACCCATGGCTGCTGACATGGAAAACTAAAGGGCAATTTTGGAATAGCTTACCAAAACAGTATATAGTGCACAAGAAGAATAATAGTTTTGCCATTAACGGTCGAAGCCCATATTTCAATTTCTTTGGGTTTGATTTCCATATTACCTTCAAATGGGCCACTGCAAATACAACTTTCCCTATAAAGAAGTGATGTTTCAGAACATGTAAATTTCATAATTACACTGTAAACAAATATGATAAAGAACGAAAGAATAGAATTACATAAATGACACAAGCAAACAAAGCTAGCATGGGTCTTGTTATCAGGGAGTTTCCTTCTAGGATGTGGTGGTGGCAGTGCATTCGGGAGGAAGGCCTTGTGGGAATCTCTTTCTGTCTGTGCAGCAATTGTAGATCATGTAATTCTTCTGCACCCATTTCATTCTCTCTTGGCTTGTGGAATCTAGCTCTTGTGAGTACCATCCGCCATTGGTGGAGGTAGAAGATGGCGAGGTTGAACTGCAAGAAGATGATGCAGAGGACCACACACAAGCATTAGCATTGAAGTTCCTGTTGGAGGCAGTGAATGGTGCTTAGCTCCAGTCTGTCTTGATGAGCCAACCTAGTCATCAGCATTCCGGAGACATGGGCTGGTTCTTTGGGTATGCAACACTAATGGATTCAGAGTTCTTGAACTCTGTAATAGGGATGCCATCTACTGAGAAGCTGAAACAGAGGCACAAGAGTAAGTCAGTAGGGAACAGGAAAAACATATCGATCTTTCCAAAGAGATATTCATTCATGGACTGGAGGCTAGATCCAGAGGCCTTGTCAAGGGAAGAGTGAGAAGCTCCTCGTTGTTGAGTATCTTAGTACGCCCACCCCCTCAATTAATGTCAAGTTACCTGCTGAAGCAGCCATTAAGAAGCTGACCAGTAGAGAGATCAGCAGGCCTGAAGCTAAAGAAGAATATGGAGATGCCACTGAAAACTATGTTGTATGGTTGGTAAGAGATGTTCAAAGTAAAGAAGTTTGGTTACGTTGAATTGATGAAATCAATCTCTCTAAGCTCTCAGTTATAGCGTTGCTGATACTACTAGGAAATTAAGTTCATATTTAGAGGGCAGAAACTGAGCTGTATACAGCAGGGCCATCTACAAGTGGGCCTCCATCATCAGTATTTTTGATACATCTAAAGCTGCTTTCCTTTTAGTATTTTCATCTTATGTCATACACACTCAATGCAGTTTTGGAATAGAAAAATCTGAAGTTGATTGCAAGGCTCTTTTTCTGTCTGCCGTGGTCGCCTTCTCTTAGAAGAGGAGCTCCTGGAGAGATCACTCTTGTCAGTATCAGCTACTTTTTCTCAGTCAAAAGAATCATAAATGCCCAAACAGGGAGACAAGGACAAATAACACCTCACCCTGCAAGCATCACCAAGCCAACAAATACACTCATGCTGCAGGCTGAGGCAAAAAAGAAAATGTTTGTTTTAGAAGCTTGTACCCCTGAAATTATGAGTCTCTTTTGACCCTTTTTTTCCTCTCCATTTGGGTTTATGTGAGCAGAAATCCTGATAATCTTCTTTCAGTGATTTACTAGATTGTTTTTTTTTGTGGATTCAACTTGCTTCTGGTTTGTACTGAACATGGAAGGAAATTCTTCTTTCTCTCCACACACACCACACACACACACACACACACACACACACACACACACACACACACACGCCCGCGCGCACACATATATATATATATATATATATACTTTTTGTTTCTCTGTTCTTTGTCTAGTAATTTAAAGGGATCCATGATTGAGGTTGAGATAATGTTACATGCCATTCATAGAGAAAGCAAAATTCCATTTTATGAATACAATACACTGTAAACAATGTGGTCTCTGTTATTCACTTGGTAACTAAAATGATAAAGAATGAAAGAATAGAATTTTGAGATTACAGAAGCAAACAATGAAGTGAATGGCCTCAAGGTCGTGTTTCCTTCTAGGATGTGGTGGCGGCAGTGCATTCAGGAGGAAGGCCTTGTGGGAATCGCTCTGTGTCTGTGCAGTAATTGTAGATCATGTAATTCTTCTGCACCCATTTCATTCTCTCTTGGCTTGTGGAATCTATCTCTTGTGAGTACCAGTCAGTACTTGTGGAGGTAGAAGTGGGGGTATTTGAACTGCAAGAAGATGCTCCAGAAGACCAGATGCAGGCATCTGCATTGAAGTTCCTATAGGAAGCATTGAAGGGAGCTTGGGTCCAGTCTGTCTTCACAAGCCCACCTCTTGTTGCCCAGTCATCAGCATTCCAGAGACTAGAGTATATCCTCATGGGCTGATTCTTTGGGTATGGAACACCAATTGACTCAGAGTTCTTGAACTCCCTGATGGGGGTGCCATCCACCGAGAAGCTGAAACAGAGATAACCCAGATGAGTAAATCAATACAAAAACCTGAAAAACATAAACCAGATTGCAGTTTTGGAGTTCAAGTATACTAGCTAGTACTTACATAATCCGCTGGGGATTCCGAAGGATGGAATAGGTATGGAAATCAGCAGTCGGGTAAAACCAAAGGTAGAACTACTGCTCTCTGTTTCCCTTGCCTTGGCCGAACACATTAGTGTGAAGAATGTATGGATCGCCACTGAGATTGCCCAGGAATTCAAAGTCGATTTCATCATGGGTTGGCCCTTGTGAAGATAACTGAAAATACACACATACAAGAATGAGAACTGCATGCTAATCAGGAGAAAATTTTAAAAAATGGAGGATGATGGGCAAGAGCTAATATGAATGGGGGACTTACATAGTAGGCAGTGACAGTTCCAGCAGAGTTTCCAGGAACAAGTTTGAGCTGCATATCGATCTTCCCAAACAGATACTCATTCTTGGACTGGAAACCAGATCCTGAGGTCTTGTCAAGGGAAAGAGTGAGAAGCTCTCCACTGTTGAGTATCTTAGCACGCCCGTCTCCCCAAGTGATATCAAAGTCTTGGTTGAAGTTACCTGCTGAGGCAGCCATTAGGAAGCTCACCACTACAGAGATGTGCATGGCTGTCGGAACAGCTGGAGAAGAAGAATAGATGGGTGCCATTGAGGGATATACTGTATGGTTGGTAAAAGGTGTCTGAAGAGAAGATGTTTGATGTTAGTGACTTGAAATTGATCTCTCCCAGCTCCAATTTATACTCGGTGGGAGAGATCTAGAGAGATTGAGAGGGTCCTGCCTGGAAGGTTCAAATTGGGAGACCAAGGAATGAGTTGTATACAGATGGCAGTGGCAACCATATCTACGAATGAGCTTCCACCTCCCCCCTAATACTTTTTAAATCATCAGAAACGCACGGTTTTGCAATATAAAAGTACTCAGGAAGTATCATGGTTGTTAACTTCTGCCGCGTCTACCTGCCCGCCCCCCCGCCGCCCCCCCACCCCAACCTGCTTTTGTCCCTTTCCAATATATCAAGCAGTTTAGCAAAAATTTGCAATGAATAGCTGATGGTGGTGGTGGTTACTTGATTCAAATCATTTTCTTTTTACCAGAACCAAACCTCAAAAGAGGGCTCTAGTGTAAAAATGTGCTGGACCAGAGCTTCCTACATACATCACTTCACAGTAATCCAATTTTTCCAAGTCTAAAGATCCTGAATGCCAAAACAGGGAGAGAAAGATAAGTAGCACCTACCCAAGTCATCATCATGGCCAGTTGTGAACTTGTAATTGCAAGTTGAGCACCAATAGTAAGATCCAGTGACCTCCTCGTCTCCATGCCACCCAACAACAACATATAGTAGAGCTTACCTAATGTGAACATAGGAGAAACTTTTAAAAAGCATACTACAAAAATCAGAGGTGGCTAAGTATATATTCATGTATAATATCTTTTGTAATAGCAATTGTTAGAATTTGGTGATCCAAAATCTATTTGATCATACCCGAAAAGCTTGCGATGCAACATATATGATGAAATTATAATTATGAGATTTTTTAGGGGGTTTGTGATGAAAAAAATATGTGTTAATTACTCACATATATCTATTACATGTGTGTGATGATGTATAGTTTTAGGGTTATGATGATTATATTTCTGTTGTAACCAATCGCATCTCTCCTTTCTTTGTACCAATTTTTAGATATAGTGAATTTCCTTCTTTTCTATTAGTGATTTTTTTCATTAAGGGTTTTTTTTTATTTATGTAAATCTGTGTTCTTATTTTGTTTTTGTTTTTTTTTTTATTGTCTATTCATGTTATTGTATAACAGTAACTAATAGTCAATCTGTTTTTCATCCGAGAGAGAATCAGACTCAAAAGCCATTAAGCCTATGAGGGAAATGGTTATGTTTATAAATTCAATGGCCAATGACTATAGGGTTCATGGATTTCGGGGAGAATATTTCCTTTAGGTCTGAGACATTGGTGATTTTCCATTTGTCTGATTGCTTTCATCATATTTGGAGCTTCTTGTGTGATTCAGTACATAGTTTTGGTGACTTTAATTGTACTTTCTTGCTGTCTGTAATTAAAATGGAAAGAAATCAAGGTTATTACTCTTTCAATTTTTTTTAAGGCCCCATCTGTATCTCTTGATTCTCTCAGAAGTTGAAGTACAAGGAAAACAAACAGAAAAAAAATGCTAAAAATTACTTTGGCAATGGTTCATCTCCTCAGTTCTCTTCAACATTTTTCTTTTGTTTCTCTAGTGGTTTCTGACATCCAAATTGAGGCTCCAAGAATAGTTCATTTCATTCATAAAGAATCTTTTCTTATTTGAATTGTGTCATATATTACAATGTAAACAATACAATGTTTCTGCTCTTGTAATACCAACTAAAATGATAAAAGAATGAAAGAATAGAACTGAAGGAAACTTCAGAAGCAAACTATCTGATTGAATGGGCATAGATTCCATTCCTTCTAAGACATCGTGGCGGCAGTGCATTCAGGAGGAAGGCCTTGTGGGACTCGCTTTGTGTCTGTGCAGTAATTGTAGATCATGTAATTCTTCTGTACCCATTTCATTCTCTCTTGGCTTGTGGAATCTAGCTCTTGTGAGTACCACTGACCACTGGTGGAGGTAGAGGAGGGAGTAGTAGAACTGCAAGAAGATGCTCCAGAAGACCAGATGCAAGCATCTGCGTTGAAGTTCCTATAGGAAGCAGTGAAGGGGGCTTGGGTCCAGTCTGTCTTGACGAGCCCACCTCTTGTTGCCCAGTCATCTGCATTCCAGAGACTTGAGTATATCCTCATGGGCTGGTTCTTTGGGTATGGAACACCTATGGACTCAGAGTTCTTGAACTCTCTGATGGGGGTGCCATCCACAGAGAAGCTGAAACAGAGAATACCCCAGATGATTGAGTCGATAAAGAAACCAAAAAAAACATAAACCAGATTGCAGTTTTGGGGATTCATTACTATACTACTTACATAATCCGCTGGGGGTTCCAAAGGATGGAATAGGAGTGGAAATTAGCAGTTGGGTCAAACCAGAGGTAGAACTGCTGTTCTCTGTTGCCCTTGCCTTGGCTGAACACATTAGTGTGAAGAATGTATGGATCACCACTGAGATTCCCCAAGAATTCAAAGTCTATCTCATCATGGGTAGGTCCTTGCGAAGATAGCTGCAATTACACAAAGCAGGATATTGATTTGTGAGTCAGAAAAAAATGAAACCAAGAAAGCATTTGATGCAAAAACACTTGGTAAAGAGGAGGCTTACATAGTAGGCAGTGACAGTGCCAGCTGAGTTTCCAGGAACAAGCTTCAGCTGCATATCAATCTTCCCAAACATATACTCATTCTTGGACTGGAAGCCAGACCCAGAGGTTTTGTCAAGGGAGAGAGTGAGAAGCTGTCCATTGTCGAGGATCTTAGCTCTGCCATCACCCCAAGTGATATCAAAATCTGTGCAAGTTACCAACAGAAGCAATCACCAAGGACCCAAACAGAACAGAGACCAAGAGCAACTTTGGTGAGAGATTTGAAGTAGAAGGAGAAGCCATTGAATGAGAATGTTAGAGATGACAAATGGAAAGAAGTTTTGAGTGCAGAAGTGAAGAGAATGGAATGGGTATTGGGGGTTTTATGGTAGAAGACTAGAAGTTGTGGGAGAAAGTGGAAGGAGAGAAGGAAGGTTCAGTCAGCAGCTGGACACGTTGGGTTCCAAAATGTAAAGACGAATTGTCATTGAATGGCACAGGCACAATCTCCTTTCATTTCGACACGGTTTATGAATGCACTTAAAAAGGGAAGAAGAGCGAACCTACTTTCTCTTGTACCAAACACCAATTATCATCTACACCTAAACCCACCACCGCCACTTGGATAAAAAAAAAAGAAAAGAGAGAAACAAATTTCTGAGGACATTTTCCTCTTTTGTATCTATGTGACATATTTCTCATATTTCAAATTTTATCAAGTACTTTTAATTTCACACAATGTCATTTGGTACTCTATTTTTTTAATATTGTTTTGTTTTATAGTCTTTGAAAAGATGACTTGAGTAAGAGTCTATCTCGTCATATGATTTAAAAACAGTTTTTTCATTTTTAAAAATAGAAAGATATTTTTAAAGACTTTCAATAATGTTTGATGTTTTTTTTATCTAAAAATGGTTTTTAAAAATAAAGTAAAATAAAGAATAGTTTTTATAGAATAAATAGAAGTTTTCACTAGTTTTTTAAAATAAAAGAAAAACATATTTTTTTTTTAAATTATAAAAAATAAATAAAATTAAACATGACATTATTTCATTTATCTCTCTAGGATTTAATTATGAAACCTAAAAACTTAAAATATGGTCTTTCTTGAAATTATATGCACTTTTCTTAATTCTTAAAATTTTTCATTAAGTAAATACAACATTTGATACATAAAATTTATTAATTTTAAAAAATAATTTGAAACTCAAAAACCAATTTAATTAATACAAAAAAGTTAAAAAACTAAATAACATTAGTAGTTCATAAACCAAAATTTATTTTAAATGTCTAGGTTACTTTCTTCTATATATATATATATTATTTTTAGAGGCCTATAACTCTTGGTGAAAATTGTTACTTCAAGCTATAATTTTTTTATTTGTTTAAATATTAAAACAAAGTATGTTTTAAGATTGAGTTTGGTAGTGATTTTAGTAAATATTTTTAACCTTTTAATACTTGAAAGATAAAAATTTTCAAGTTTTAAAAAGATTAGAAACGCTTTTTAAAGTTTCTATCAAACACATTATAAAACAATTTGGGACTAGTTAATTTTCAACTTATGATTAATTTTAAGATAATTTTATAAAAATATATATTTTTTTCATTTGTCGGGCTCGTTTTATATCCATGGAACTTCCTCAAGACTCAAACTTAGATAAAACAAAATTCACTTTGGAAATCTTTTGTTAATTTTGAGTTAAAATAAATCAAATTACACCAATCTAATGCAATTTTACTAAAAAATGAATTTACCAAAAATGATTAAATTTGTCAGTAAGAAAAATTAAATATAATTAATATAAACTTTATCTTACATGAGGGAAACAAACAAACAAATGCTAAAAATTACTTGGGGGTCAAGGAGTAGTGCAGGTCATTCAAAAAGATTTTTTTATTCATCTCATATATTCCAATGTAAACAATATGAGCTTTCTGCTCTTGTAATACTAATATCAACTGAAATGATAAAGAATGAAAGAATGGAACTGGGGAAAACTACAGAAGCAAACTATCTAACTGAATGGCCTTTAAGGTTGAGTCTCCTTTAGGATGTGGTGGTGGCAGTGCATTCAGGGGGAAGGCCCTGTGGGAATCTCTTTGTGTCTGTGCAGTAATTGTAGATCATGTAATTCTTCTGCACCCATTTCATTCTCTCTTGGCTTGTGGAATCTAGCTCCTGTGAGTACCATCCCCCATTGGTGGAGGTAGAAGATGGAGAGGTGGAACTGCAAGAAGATGATCGAGAGGACCACACACAAGCATTGGCATTGAAGTTCCTGTAGGAGGCAGTGAAGGGTGCTTGGGTCCAGTCTGTCTTCACAAGACCACCTCTTGTTGCCCAGTCATCAGCATTCCAGAGACTCGAGTATATCCTCATGGGCTGGTTCTTTGGGAATGGAACACCAATGGACTCTGAGTTCTTGAACTCTCTGATGGGGGTGCCATCCACAGAGAAGCTGAAACAGAGATACCCCAGATGAGTAAATCAATACAAAAACCCGAAAAACGTAAACAAGATTGCAGTTTTGAAGATTAATTACTATAGTGCTTACATAATCCGCTGGGGATTCCAGAGGATGGAATAGGTGTGGAAATCAGCAGTGGGGTCAAACCAGAGGTAGAACTGCTGTTCTCTGTTTCCCTTCCCTTGGCTGAACACATTAGTGTGAAGAATGTATGGATCACCACTGAGATTCCCCAAGAATTCAAAATCTATCTCATCATGGGTAGGCCCTTGTGAAGATAGCTGCAATTACACAAAGCAGGGTATTGGTTTGTGAGTCAGAAGAAGATGAAACCAAGAAAGCATTTGATGCAAAAACACTTGGTAAAGAGGAGGCTTACATAGTAGGCAGTGACAGTGCCAGCAGAGTTTCCAGGCACAAGCTTCAGCTGCATATCAATCTTCCCAAACAGATACTCATTCTTGGACTGGAAGCCAGAGCCAGAGGCTTTGTCAAGGGAGAGAGTAAGAAGCTGTCCATTGTTGAGGATCTTGGCTCTGCCATCACCCCAAGTGAGATCAAAATCTTGGTACAAGTTACCAACAGAAGCAACCACAAAGGAACCAAGCAGAAGAGAGAGCAAGAGCAACTTTGGTGAAAGATTTGAAGTAGAAGTAGAAGCCATTGAATGTGAATATAGAGATGAGAAATGGGGAGAAGTTTGGAGTGTGGAAGTGAGGAGAATGGTGTGGCTACGTGGGGTTTTATAGTATAGATGGTGAAGGGGGAAAGCGGAAGCCTGGAAGGAGAGAAGGAAGGATGAGTCAGCAGCTGTACACAGTTGAGCTAGCTCAACATGTAAAGGCAATAGCTGTCATCTAATGGCACAAGCGCAACCCACTTTCATTTTGACACGGTCTATGCATGCACTTGAAAAAAGAAACAGAAGGGCGAAACCACTTTCCCTCCTACCAAACACCAAGTATTATCCATACCTAGGACCACCACCGCCCCTGAAGTTTGAACCACCACTGAAAATAGCTACTTTTTTGCACTTTTTAATTCAAGTTTTGAAGTAGCTAGCTTTAAATGCTAGCTGCATTTGTATCTATCTGTCATTTCTATGTTGGACTTTGGGGCTTAATGTGTAAGATGATCGTAATATTAGTGGACCTTTGTCCACAATATGCTAAAATAAATGTGAAATCCGGCCAATATTGATTTTTGGTAATAGGATGAGAGGATCGGAGGAGTTCCTAGTATTTATAAGGAGTTACTACTCTAAAATATATGGTCTTATTTTGAAATTGTGAGTGTTGATGAGTCTAGATCTAATATTATTTATGTGAGAAGGTGAAGTGAAGTGGATAGAATGAATCCATCCCAAAGCACTACCCTTTAGGCATCCAATTTCAAGGCCGTCTCAAGTAAAGAGTATCTGTAGTTAAACGACACAAAACCATGAAGCTACCTAAAATCGACTCGTCCAAAAATAGATACCTTGGCAACGATCTACCTCGAGTATGATAAACTAACAGACTTGACCCTCACGAGAAGATACTACAAACTATTGGCTTCTAATGAACGAAGGCTGTTATCCCATGTGCCAACCTGTGGAAAAGTTTTGACTCATGATAGAATACACTAGCTATATAAACCCTAAGCTGCATGACAAAAAGTGGTCCTCCTACTCAATCTAATTACGCTCTGCATCTACCAAATTGCAAAAATCCCTCTTTATCTCCAACAAATGATGGAATAAAATTTCAGTTTTTCATGAAGAATTTTAGCTTTTGCATGAAGTATGCTAAATAATTCCAGAGTTGATTCCTTGTGGAAAATAATGAGAATAACTTGTATGAGAGGTTTCAAAGATCTAACATAAGGAATTTCGTGGAAAACAATGGATAATATCTACACAATATGGAAATAATTTATAGATTAAAAGTGTTCAATACCAAACTTGACCTAGCCAAATTTTAAAAATTCTTCCATCCATGCCAACCTCCTTTGGAGTGTTTTAGTTGTACCTTTTAGGTCATGTGGTCATGTTGTAGAGGTATGATATCTTCAGTTTTAATAATTAAATTCATATGGATATATTTGGAACTAAGTAAACCAATTCATTTCCTAACTATAATCAAGTTACTCTTCATATATGAGTATTTTACTTTCCAATAATGACCAAATTATATGATGGACTTGCAAATATCATCAAGTTAACTCTAAATATAATTAAGAGTTTGTATTTGACAATGATTTTAGGAAGCATTTTTAATCTAAAAAGTGTTTTTGAAAACAATTAAGAGTGCGTTTGGTAGTGATTCTAGGAAATGTTTCTAAGCTTTTATAACACTTTGAAATTTTCATCATTTAAGTATTATAAAGTCCAAAAACACTTCCTATAATAATTGTCAAATGCACTTTAAGAGTGATTCTAGAAAGCGTTTATAGAATTTTTAACATTTGAATGATAAATTTTTTCAAGTATTAGAGATATTAAAAACACTTCCTAGAATCACTACCAAATGGGGTCTAAGTGTTTGACAAATTTGAGGAAACACTTTAAAAAAATATAAAAAATCACTTTGGTGTGGAAAATCACTTGTAGTGTTTTATGGAAAAACACTTGATTGGTAATTATCTTTAAAACACTTTAAAAGAAAACATTTCTACTAAAAACACTTTGAGTAGAAACACTGTTAAACATGTTTTAAGAGTGCGTTTGATAGTGATTCCAATAAGCGTTTTTAACTTTTCTAAGAGCATAATTGGTAGTGATTCAAGAAAATGCTTTTAGCCTTTCTAACACTTGAATAATACAAATTTTAAAGTGTTAAAAAGTTTCGAAACACTTATTAAAATTATTGCCAAATGGGTTATAACACTTAAAAAATAAAATTTTTTAAGTACTAAAAATTTTAGAAACGCTTCCTAAAATTACTATCAAATAGACTCTAAGTTTTTTCGTCAAGGTAATGTTTGTTTGTTATTTTTTTTTTGTCTTAAATGTAAATAGATTTTAATTTAATTTAAGTCTAAATACTATTTAATAATATTAAAAATTAAGTGTCTATTTAATCCGCTTCCTATTTTATATATTTGAATAAAGAAATAACCGTTAAGATTTATATAATTTTTTTTATTATTTCAATTTTTTGAAGTGAGTACCAGTCAGTACTGGGGGAGATAGAAGTGGGGTATTTGAACTGCAAGAAAATGCTCCAGAAGACCAAATGCAGGCATCTGCATTGAAGTTCCTATAGGAAGCAGTGAAGGGGGCTTGGGTCCAGTCTGTCTTCACCAGCCCACCTCTTGTTGCCCAGTCATCTGCGTTCCAGAGGCTGGAGTATATCCTCATGGGCTGGTTCTTTGGGAATGGAACACCAATGGACTCAGAGTTCTTGAACTCTCTGATGGGGGTACCATCCACAGAGAAGCTGAAACATAGACACCCCAGATGAGTAAATCAATACAAGAACCGCAAAAACATAAACCAGGTTGCAGTTATGAAGATAACGATACTACTTACATTATGCGCTGGGGATTCCAAAGGATGGAGTAGGTGTGGAAATCAGCAGTGGGGTCAAACCAGAGGTAGAACTGCTGCTCTCTGTTCCCCTTGCCTTGGCTGAACACATTAGTGTGGAGGATATATGGATCCCCACTGAGGTTCCCCAGGAATTCAAAGTCGATTTCATCATGGGTTGGCCCTTGTGAAGATAACTGCAAATCCACACATACATGAATGAGAACTGCATACTAATCTGGAGAACAAATGGTCATCAAATGGAGGATGATGTGCAACAAGTAATATGAAAGGCGGGCTTACATAGTAGGCAGTGACGGTGCCAGCAGAGTTTCCAGGAACAAGTTTGAGCTGCATGTCAATCTTCCCAAACAAATACTCATTCTTGGACTGGAAACCAGATCCAGAGGTCGTGTCAAGGGAAAGAGTGAGAAACTCTCCATTGTCGAGTATCTTAGCACGCCTATCCCCCCAAGTGATGTCAAAGTCTTGGTAGAAGTTACCTGCTGAGGCAGCCATTAAGAAGCTTACCACTACAGAGATTAGCAGGGCCGTAGAAACAGCTGAAGAAGAAGAATAGATGGGTGCCATTGAGGGATGTGCTGTATGGTTGGTAAGAGGTGTTTGAAGAGAAGATGTTTGATTTCAGTGAATTGAAATTGATCTCTCAGCCGACATTTATACTAATGGTGGAGAGAGAGGGGTGTGTTAATTCTGGGAAGGTTCAAAGTTGGAGAGCCAAAAAATGTGTTGTATACAGGTGGCAGTGGCAACCCATCTGCAAACGGGCCTCCTTCATCAGTACTCACAATACAACCAAACCCGACTTCCTACTGATATTTTTAAAATCATCACAATCACACGGTATCCCGATAGAAAAGTACTGAGCAAATATCAATGCTTTTAACTTCTGCCGCGTCCCCCAACCAGGTTTGGAATCCTTTCCAGTATATCAAAGTTGTTAACAGCTTAACAAAAACTTGTCCTGATCAATTGATGTTGATCATTACTTGATTTCAGTCATTTCCTTTTGACTGTAGTAAAGCTTTTGGCTCGAGATACAAACTACAAAGGGGCAATTCAGTGTAAAAATGTGCTGGACTACAGCTTCTTCCATCAGCCATTTTTCCTAGGGTGAAGGATCCTAAATGCCAAAAAACAGGGGAGAGAAAGACAAATAGCACCTGCCCAAGCCATCATCACTGCCAGTTGGTAGCTGCAAGTGCTTCAATCAGACAATAAACAAACACTGATAGTACAAGTCGAGTTACAGCCCGAAAAGGCAGGTGATTCTCATGGCTTCAAGTGCAGTTTATTTATTATTATTTCAACTGAATTAAGAGCAAGAAACCACACCCCGCCCCCGCCCCCCCATACCATATCTGTCAAGAACAAGAATGGTAAAAAATCATAGTTACAAAGCCTATAAAGTTGTCATTCCTACTAAAGGGAAAGAGATAAGAATAAGTAAGAAATTTCACTAGAAACCCATGGAAAAACTCTATGAATAGCTTCTTCCGACCAAAGAGAAGGCGAGTTCTCCTCCATATCTCTTGTGCTAACAAAATCTAAGTCCTCTCTTGTATTTTTCGCTGCATATTTCAAAGAATGATCATTCTCTTCCTACTCACTGAATTATTTGAAAAATTATAGCATCTTCACCAGACACCAGAGAACAATGTCTTCATTTCTCTGTAATATCATCTCAATAAGAACTTGTAATGATTGGTAGATGCTGATCGATTAATTCAAATCATTTCCTTTTACCCAAACCAAACCTTGAAAGGACGTTGTAGTGTAAAAATGTGCTGGACGAGAGCTTCCTACATAGATCACTCCACCCACTGTCAGCCACTTTTTCCAACTCTAAACATCCGAAGTGCCAAAACAAGGAGAGAAAGACAAGCAGCACCTGCCCAAGCATCCGTCACTGCCAGTTCAACACCCATAGTAAGATCCAGTTACCTACTCACATATTCTAGAGCTTCCCTAATGTGAACAGGGCAGAAACTTATAAAAAAGCACACTACAAAAATCAGAGGTGACTTAGTATTCATGTGTCATATCTATTATAGTAGAAGTGACTAATAATCAATTTACCTATTATCACAAAGAGAATCAAACTCATATGATAGGGGATATTGTCAACTTTAAACTCAAAGAATCCTCACGACTTTAAAACATTTCTATAAGGTAAAGAGAAACTCATATGTATTTAGGGAATATTACAATCACCTACTCCTTATGCAGACATAACATCCTCATTGTGTTTCATAAGATTATCTAATTAAATAGACAGACACTTCTTGTAAGGCCAAACAAACTCTCATATTGAGGTCGATGATCGACTTTGATATCATTGTAACGATCTCCTCCCAATTGGGTAGATATTGAGAGGAGTCTATACAACAATGTCCATGTCACCAGAACCACAGAGAGGTTTGCTGACTTCCACAAGCAAAGGAGGTGGGACAGAAATTAACAATAGATTATTCATGGGACGTGGGACTGTTTTGTTCATGAATTGGTGGTTTTTCATGGGTCTGTTTGCCACCTTCATCATGCTTAGAGCTTCTTGTGCGACTCAGTGCTTGGTTTTTGTGGTTTTAACTGTACTTTCTTGCTGTTTACAATTAGAAGGAAGGAAATAAAAACTATTTACTCCTTAAATTTGGTTCAAGGCCCCATCTGTGTCTCATAAGTTAAAGAACAGGGAAAGCAAATTGAAAAAAAAAGCTAAAAATTGCATTGACAATGGTTCATCTCTTCAGTCATTTTCAACAATTTCCTTTCTTTCTCTAGTGGTTTTTGACATCCAAATTGAGGTTCAAAAACAGTGCATGTCATTCATAAATAATCTTTTATTATCTGCATTGACTCGTATATTACAATGTAAACAATATGAGGTTTCTGCTGTTGTAACAGCAACTAAAAGGATAAAGAATTAAAGAATAGAATTGATTGAATGGGCTTAGGTTCGGTTCCTTCTAGGACATGGTAGTGGCTGTGCATTCAGGAGGAAGGCCCTGTGGGAATCGCTTTGTGTCAGTGCAGTAATTGTAGATCATGTAATTCTTCTGCACCCATGTCATTCTCTCTTGGCTTGTGGAATCTAGCTCCTGTGAATACCATCCACCATTGGTGGAGGTAGAAGATGGAGAGGTTGAACTGCAAGAAGATGATCCAGAGGACCACACACAAGCATTGGCATTGAAGTTCCTGTAGGAGGCAGTGAAGGGTGCTTGGCTCCAGTCTGTCTTGACAAGCCCACCCCTTGTTGCCCAGTCATCTGCATTCCATAGACTGGAGTATATCCTCATGGGCTGGTTTTTCGGGTATGGAACACCAATGGATTCTGAATTTTTGAACTCTCTGATGGGGGTGCCATCCACAGAGAAGCTGAAACAGAGATACCCATGATGAGTAAATCAATACAGAAACCCGAAAAACATAAACCAGATTTCAGGTTTGGAGATCAGGATAATAGTACTTACATAATGCGCTGGGGATTCCAGAGAACGGAGTATGTGTGGAAATCGGCAGTTGGGTCGAACCAGAGGTAGAATTGCTGCTCTCTGTTTCCCTTGCCTTGGCTGAACACATTAGTGTGAAGAATGTATGGATCACCACTGAGATTCCCCAAGAATTCAAAATCTATCTCATCATGGGTAGGCCCTTGTGACGATAGCTGCAATTACACAAAGCAGGATATTGATTTGTGAGTCAGAAGAAGATGAAAACAAGAGAGCGTTTGATGGAAAAACGCTTGGTAAAGAGGAGGCTTACATAGTAGGCAGTGACAGTGCCAGCAGAGTTTCCAGGCACAAGCTTCAGCTGCATATCAATCTTCCCAAACAGATACTCATTATTGGACCGGAAGCCAGAGCCAGAGGCTTTGTCAAGAGAGAGAGTAAGAAGCTGTCCATTGTTGAGGATCTTGGCTCTGCCATCACCCCAAGTGATATCAAAATCTTGGTACAAGTTACCAACAGAAGCAACCACAAAGGAACCAAG
This sequence comes from Vitis vinifera, assembly GCF_030704535.1. Lineage (NCBI taxonomy): Eukaryota > Viridiplantae > Streptophyta > Magnoliopsida > Vitales > Vitaceae > Vitis > Vitis vinifera. Next base: position 19,241,760 of record NC_081815.1, on the reverse strand, counting down.
CAGAAGAGAGAGCAAGAGCAACTTTGGTGAAAGATTTGAAGTAGTAGGATAAGTCATTGAATGCGAATACAGAGACGAGAAATGGAAAGAAGCTTGAGTATGGAAGTGAAGAGAATAGCGTGGGTATGTGGGGTTTTATAGTAGAAGTTCTGGGGGAATTGGAAGGAGATGAGGAAGGTTCAGTCAGCAGCTGGGCACAGCTGGGCTCCAAAATGTAAAGAAAATAGTTGTCATCAAATGGGACAAGCAGAGCCCACTTTCATTTTGACACGGTTTATGAATGCACTTAAAGCGGACAAAAGGGCAGATCCACTTTCCCTTTTACCAAACACATTATTAAACCCTGAGTTGGAAACTTATCAAACCCTGAATTTTACATAATTTAAAGTTTGTTGTAGAGTGATTTTTAGTTAAAACGTTATTGTTTGTATACTTTTATTAACAGTTCATCCCGGACCTTTAAAAAAATAATTGTTTAATGCCTGTTTGGATATATTTTTTATTATTTATTTTTTAAAATAGAAATAAATATTAACTTTTATATAAAATAGAATAATTCTTATATAAAACTATCAATTTACTTTATATCTCTAAAATGTATTTTTAAAATTCTTAAAATTTGAAGTAGTAATTTTTTTTTAATATTTCAATTTTTTTAAATACTTTTTAAAATACATTACTTTTTAAAGGTAAGTGTATTTTTTACATTTAATCTAGGAATAAAGCAAGAAGTGTTTACAAATAACACCCATTTTGATTTTTGATATATAAACAAGTGATTTTTTAAAGAATCACCTCTAATAAAGCCGAAATATCGTGTCATGGTTACAACTTGTGAAATTCAATGACTTCTTTTATTGTTCCATGATCTACACATTACCCATATGCAACCTACTATCATGTTTTGCAATAACAACCTAAGCTCAATATGGTTGTAAATCTAGCATTTTGTGAACACACTAAATACATCGAAATTGATTGTCATGTGATACGCGAAAGAATTAAAGTTGATTTAGTTCATATTGCATATATTCAAATCAAAGACCAATTAATCGATGTCTTTATCAAGACTTTAAGAGTTAACGTTTTTCCTTCCCTCATTCATAAGTGGGTGTTCGTACCTCCATACTTCAACTTGAGGGAGAGTATTATCGAATATTTTGTTTTTGTACATCTTTGATTTTGGTGTACTTTATTTGTGATTGAATCTTCTCTGAGCATAATTCCTTCTTTTTCCTAATTTATACTTCTTGTATTTCTTCTTTTTTGTAAAGTAACGTCCTTTTGTGTATATATAGAACAATAATAAAATACACAAGTTTTGCCATTGCAAATCCAAGGTTTTTGCCTAGACTAAAGCTATGTTTGGTTCCTAGAAAATTTGAAGAAAAATGTAAGGGAAAGAAAATACAAAAGAAAAGTAGAAGGAGAGAAAAAGTGAAGGAAAATAAAAAAATTAATTAAAAGTTGATAAATTATTTTTTTTTGTTACTTCAAACTCATTTTATTTATTTTAACTCATCAATATAAAGATTAAATAATTTAAAAATACATAAGTTTTTAATTAATTTTAATTATATTTGATTTTTTTTATATTTTTCATAGAACAATCAAACATGAAAAGATCATTTTCCTTTGTATTTTTTTTCTTTCCTTTGTATTTTTTTTCTTTACTTTGTATTTTCCGGAAACCAAACATAACCTAAAGCTTTTCTATTTATGTTGGTCATTTATTAAAAAAGGTAATATTTCAGAATAAGTAAATTTCATAATTCATAATTACATTATAAAAATCGTGATTATAAATGCTAGATAGTTAACAGTGACTAAACTAACAACTGATTAATTACCAAACTGTTATACAAGCTACTACTCAGTTGTAACCACTCAACCAACATGTCATCTTGCTATGGAATTAGTGCTTGCCCTTGTATAAATAATTCCTCTGTTCATAACTTAAACAATTAATGAGATATCACACTTTTTTTCTTGATTCAATTGTTGTTATTATCAATAAAGAATGAAAGAATAGAATTATCAAGATGATACAAGCAAAGAAAGAGTCAACTGAATGTTATTAGGGTTGAGTTTCCTTTAGGATGTGGTGGCAGCAATGCATTTAGGAGCATGGTCTTGTGGGAATTGCTTTATGCCCGTGCAGTAATTGTAGATCATGTAATTCTTCTGCCTTCATTTCATTCTTTTTTGGCTTGTGGAATTTAGCTCTTGAGTACCATGCACCATTGGTGGAAGTAGAAAAGGGAGGGGTTGAATTGTGAGAAGATGATCTAGAGAACCAAACACAAACATTGACATTGTAGTTCTTGTAGGAGGCAGTGAATGGTGCTTTGTGATATCCTACATCGTAGACGAGATAAACTCTTGACGCTATGTAAATGTGTACTTCTCTTAATTATGTAGATGCGTTTTGAAGTATTGAGGGTTATTTTGGGTTTAGAGAGGATAAAATCTACATAGTTAAGAACGAGTCTTACAAATGGTATCAAGTTGATCTTTAACCTCAATGTAAGGGTTTGTTTGACCTTGTAATCCCTTGTGATGCAACAAGGACGTTGTGTTTTTATGGGGATGATTGTGATATCCCACATCAGATAGGGAGAAAGTTTCTAATACTGTAAAAGTGTGAGTTCCTCTTAATCATGTAAACACATTTTAAGTAATGCCATCTGATATCTCACATCAAATAGGGATGATTGTTGAGTATCTGAGCACGCCCATCCCCCTAAGTAATGCCAAGTTACCTGTTGAAGCAACTATTAAGAAGCTGACCAGTAGAGAGATCAGCAGGCCTGAAGCTAAAGAAGAATATGGAGATACCATTGAAAACTATGTTGTATGGTTGGTAAGAAATGTTCAAAGTGAAGAAATTTGGTTATGCTGAATCAATGAAATCAATCTCTCTAATCTCTTAGTTATAATGATGCTGATACTACTGGGAAAGTTCATATTTGGAGAGCAGAAACTGAGCTGTATACAGTAGCGCCGTCTACAAGTGGGCCTCCATCATCAGTATTCTTGATACATTTAAAGCTGCTTTCCTTTTAGTATCTTCATCTTATGTCATGGCTAACAAAATCATCGGATGGTGTGTCCGGACACCCTATCCGGATACCTTTTACAGGGCCGACTGAGTCAGGACTCAATCTTGATTGAAGGCGCGTGTCCACTTGGCAGCTATGTGTATCCTAGAACGCAAGGCATCAACAATACTCACGCGGTTTTGGAATAGAAAAATCTGGAAATTGATTGCAAGACTCTTTCTGTCTGCCGCGTCCGCCTTCTCCTAGAAGAGAAGCTCCTGGAGAGATCACTCCTGTCGGTATCAGCTACTTTTTCTCAGTCAAAAGGATCCTAAATGGCCAAACAGGGAGACAAGGACAAATTACACACCTGGCCCAGCTACCACCATCTCCACTTGTACCTGAAAAAGCATCACCAACCCAGCAAATACGCTCATGCTGGACCCAGTAACAGCCCAAAAGATCGGTGCTAGCTAGCTTCATTGAAATCTACTCGGCTTCTGACAAAAGCCACTCACCGCCAGAGCTCAACCAATTGTCAACTGTGATAGGTTGGTGGGCTGGTTTAGCGTAAGGTCAAGATAGAAGTTCCTAAAGAGGTTTTAACTTATATATATATATATATTTTTTCTATGATAAAACTAAATATGAGAAAACCTGTTTTTTTAGGCTATGTTTGGTTCGGGAAAATGCAAGAGAAAGAAAAATGGGAGAAAAAATGGAAAAAAAGAAAAAGTTAAGGAAATAAATATAAATTTTTTCACTTATTTGGTTATCCATGAAAAATTAAAGGAAAAAAAAAAAGGAATTCATTTTCTTTTGTTTGGTTAACCACGAAATAAAATAAAGGAAAAATGGAAGAAAAATAAAATTAACAATTTATTTTAGATGATTATCAATTTGTTAAATAATAAAAAAATTTCAGGAAAACAAAAATTAAACTCTTAGAGTAGATTGGTAAAAAAGATATCAGTCTCATTCAACCCTCCCTCTAACTATATTCAGTGATACACACCACTATTTGTATTGTTCATTCTCCATCTATGGTTAGACTATTTGGATTAATAAAATTGAGAAAAAAAATATTAACAAATTTTCTTGCCTAGCGTGTTAAAAACATGTTGCAGAAACTAGTTACATTTAGCCACTGAAATTTCCATTGTAGCCCACACAGGCTAAAATTTAAACCATCACATGTCAATCACAAACTTCCATGAATTTACCTTTTTTGCAACTTCAAGTTTTCAGTGTTACAAATTGGAAAAAGGTTTTTATTACCAAATTTTCAATTTCACGAAACAAAACAATAGGCCAGAAAAATGGTCAGAAAATTGTAATTATTTACTATGATCTCTATGCCATCAACCACAAACGGCTATAAAAATCAAAGGAGATTCTCAAAATCAACAAAACATTTCTTTAAGAAAGTAACAGAAACATAAATTTGAAAATAATATATAATAATTCTCTTTTATTTTGAATACATTCATCTATAAATATATTTCCGAGTTCTATATAATATTACTTGATATCATAAAAATTATATATATATATATAACTTTACTGTTGTTTCTTCTATTATCTTTTAGAATTTTTTTTCAACATTTTGTATGAGGTTTTATTAATTTCGTCCTATTGATATCTTTTATTAAAATTTTCATCAATATTTTTTAATATATTCATAAAATCCAATTACTAATATATTTGTAAAAACCAATATTTTCATCCTTATCTATGAATGTTTTAATGATTTTTCTGTGTATACATACAAATTGTATATTGGTATGTAGATAATTTTTTTATTTTTAAAAATAAAAAATATTTATAACTTCGATATAAAATATTTAATTATTTTATTAATAAAAATAAAAATTAATTCAAACAATGTAATAATTTTTGTTATTTGAATAATTTATTGTGATTCATTTCAATTGTCATACTATCACCCGGTGTATCACTTAAAAAATGAAGAGAAAAATTACAATAAATAATATCTTTTTTCATGGTAGCTTTTGTCAACTTTTTACACCAACCTGGGATGCCCCATAAAACTAGTGACAATATGATCGAGATTGCATATAGCTTCGAGCAAGCAACTAAGATTAGGAAGCCACCTTCATTTAAACCTTGAAGGTTTAGAACAACTTCTATTAGAGCTGTACTACATATATCAGTATCAAGAACTCTTCTCTCTAGCTGGTAATCCTGCACTAGAAAGGATGTTATAATAAACTGCTCAATGTTTTGAATGAACTAAGATGATTTGGAGGCTGCCATTACAATGCACTGCCCTCTGAATAACCACTCATTTATCTGCAATAAAACATGCAGAATTCATACATATATCCTATGATCAATGTAGAGATACAGAGATGAGCAGGGTTGTTGTCACAGTTGAACAAGAGGAATAGATGGGTGCCATTGAGGGATATGCTATATAGTTGCTAAGAGGTGTTTGAAGAGAAGAAGTTTGATGTTAGTGACTTGAAATTGATCTCTTCCAACTCCAATTTATACTTGGTGGGAGAGATCTAGTGAGCTTGAGAGGGTGCTGCAGGAAGGTTCAAAGTGGGAGACCAAAGAATAAGTTGTATACAGATGGCAGTGGCAACCATATCTACAAATGGGCTTCCTCCTCCCAACTAATACTTTTTAAATCATCAGAACCACACGGTTTTGCAATATAAAACTACTCAGGAAGTATCATAGATCTTACTTCTGCCTCGTCTACCTGCTTCCCCAACCTGGTTTTGTCCCTTTCCAATATATCAAACAGTTCAAAAAAAAAAACTTGTCATGATTAGTTGATGATGATGGTTACTTGATTCAAATCATTTTCCTTTTACCAGAACCAAACCTCAAAAGAGGGCTCTAGTGTAAAAATGTGCTGGACCAGAGCTTCCTACATACATCACTCCACCACCCACTGTCATCCACTTTTTTCCAAGTCTAAAGATCCTAAATGCCAAAACAGGGTGAGAAAGATAAGTAGCACCTGCCCAAGCCATCATCATGGCCAGTTGTAAATTTGTAATTGCAAGTTGAACACCACTGGCAAGATCCAGTCACCTGCTCATCTCCTTGCCAGCCAACAACATATCGAAGAGCTTACCCAATGTGAACATCGGAGACACGGTAAAGGCTCGATAACGCCTCGAGCTGTGTACTAAATTAATAACTTTATTAAATATAAAAGATAATAATATTATTTTAGAAATATATAAGAGTTTAAAAAAATTTATGAATAATATTTATGTTTTAGCAATTAAAAGTGAATTTGACATTGTTTCTCTTCAAAAGTGTTTTTGTTGAAAACCTTTTTTTATTAATTTTTAAAAGTGTTTTCCAAATCTTGTGAAATGTCTTTTTTATTTCTTTTTTTAAAAAAAATGCTTTTAAAATTAAATGTGTTACTTAAAATTATTATCAAATAAATTTTTAAGTTTTGATACTACATTTTTTTCTTTTCAGAGTCCCGCTATCTTTTATAATTAATAACCATTTTTTATTTTTTCAGGTTTCTTAAGTTTCTATATATTAACTTTTTATTATATCTATTATTTTTAGATTAATAAGTCATATGTACAAGAACTATATAATACGAATATAATATTCTTTATTAATTGATAATTATTTATTTATCAATAAATTAATAAATTATTCATTTATGAATAAATCAACCATGCCATTAAGGTAATAATTTCTCTTAGTTTGAAAAATATTATTTTATAGGGTTCATGGATTTGGGGGCGATTTTACATTTGTCTGTGTGCCGCCTTCATCATGCATGGAGCTTCTTGTGTGACTCAGTACATAGTTTTGGTGACTCTTAACTGAAGTTTCTTGCTGTTTGTGATTAAAGTGGAAAGAAATTAAGATTATTTACTCTTTAAATTTGGTATAAGGCCCAATCTGTATCTGTCAGAAGTTAAAGAACAAGGAGAAGAAACAGAAAAAGGGCTAAAAGGATTTTTTATTCATCTCATATATTTCAATGTAAACAATGAGCTGTGGTGATACCGACTAAAATGATAAAGAATGAAAGAACAGAACTGAGGAAACCTACAGAGGCAAACTATCTAACTGAATGGCCTTTAAGGTTGAGTTTCCTCTAGGATGTGGTGGTGGCAGTGCATTCAGGGGAAAGGCCCTGTGGGAATCTCTTTGTGTCTGTGCAGTAATTGTAGATCATGTAGTTCTTCTGCACCCATTTCATTCTCTCTTGGCTTGTGGAATCTAGTTCTTGTGAGTACCATCCACTATTGGTGGATGTAGAAGATGGAGAGGTTGAACTGCAAGAAGATGATCCAGAGGACCAAACACAAGCATTGGCATTGAAGTTCCTGTAGGAGGCTGTGAAAGGTGCTTGGCTCCAGTCTGTCTTCACAAGACCACCTCTTGTTGCCCAGTCATCTGCATTCCAGAGACTGGAGTATATCCTCATGGGCTGGTTCTTTGGGAATGGAACACCAATGGACTCAGAGTTCTTGAACTCTCTAATGGGGGTGCCATCCACAGAGAAGCTGAAACAGAGATACCCCAGATGAGTAAATCAATACAAAAACCCGAAAAACGTAAACCAGATTGCAATTTTGAAGATTAATTACTATAGTGCTTACATAATCCGCTGGGGATTCCAGAGGATGGAATAGGTGTGGAAATCAGCAGTGGGGTCAAACCAGAGGTAGAACTGCTGTTCTCTGTTTCCCTTTCCTTGGCTGAACACATTAGTGTGAAGAATGTATGGATCACCACTGAGATTCCCCAAGAATTCAAAATCTATCTCATCATGGGTAGGCCCTTGTGAAGATAGCTGCAATTACACAAAGCAGGTATTGGTTTGTGAGTCAGAAGAAGATAAAACCAAGAAAGCATTTGATGCAAAAACACTTGGTAAAGAGGAGGCTTACATAGTAGGCAGTGACAGTGCCAGCAGAGTTTCCAGGCACAAGCTTCAGCTGCATATCAATCTTCCCAAACAGATACTCATTCTTGGACTGGAAGCCAGAGCCAGAGGCTTTGTCAAGGGAGAGAGTAAGAAGCTGTCCATTGTTGAGGATCTTGGCTCTGCCATCACCCCAAGTGAGATCAAAATCTTGGTACAAGTTACCAACAGAAGCAACCACAAAGGAACCAAGCAGAAGAGACATCAAGAGCAACTTTGGTGACAGATTCGAAGTAGAGGGAGAAGCCATTGAATGTGAATATAGGGATGGGAAATGGGGAGAAGTTTGGAGTGTGGAAGTGAGGAGAACGGTGTGGGTACGTGGGGTTTTATAGTATAGATGGTGAGGGGGAAAAGCGGAAGCCTGGAAGGAGAGAAGGAAGGATGAGTCAGCAGCTGTTCACAGTTGAGCTCAATATGTGAAGGCAATAGCTGTCATCTGATGGCACAAGCGCAACCCACTTTCATTTTGACACGGTCTATGCATGCACTTGAAAAAAGAAACAGAAGGGCCAAACCACTTTCCCTTCTACCAAAACACCAATTATTATCCATACCTAGAGCCACCACCGTCCCTGAAGTTTGAACCAACCACCCCCACCTAGTTGATTTAATTGTATTCTTAAGCTTGTGAAAGTTAATTTCTTTAATTTACTTGAAAACTATGTTTGTCATTGAGATAAACTTATGATTTTTGGAAATGTATCTCTAGTGTTGAAAATAACTACTTCACACTTTTTGGTTCAAGTTTTGAAGTATCTATCTGTCATTTGACTCATTTCTATATTGGGCTTTGGGGCTTAATGTGTAATATTGATGGACCTTTGTCTACATTGTGCATTGTAGGGTGGTAGAGGTATGATATCTTCAGTTTTAATAATTAAATTCATATGGATAACCAATTCATCTCCTAAATATGATCAACTTACTTTCATACATGAGTATATTACTTTCCAATAATGACCAAATTATACGATGGACCTACGGATACGATGAAGTTAATTCCAAATGTAATTAAGTTACTTTTCAATAATGATTACAGTGGATTTAATAGATTGTAGTTTAATTTAAGTCTAAATAATATTTAATACTAGTGTCTATCTAATACATTTCTTATTTTATATTTTTGAATAAAAAATAATAGTAATATTTATATAAAATGCCATAATTTTTAGATATTTTTATTGAAAATATAATGATTTTAAAAATATTTAAAAAAAATTGAGTTATAATTTTTTTTTTACCATCTCAAATTTTAAAACTTTTGAAGTGACTTTAAAGATACAATATAAATCTTTTTTTTTTTTTTTGTACAAAATAATAATAATTATTTTTATCTTATAAAAAAAAACTATCTAAACATATACCAATCATCATTTGGATTTCACTTTTTGATTTCTATATAGAAGTAAAACATCTTATATAAAAAGTATTGATTACAATATACTAAGAATCACTTTAATTTTTTTGTTTTAAATTTGAGGTAGTAACTCAAAATTTTAAATAGTTTTTAAAATTATTATACTTTTAATATTTGTTTGGATACACCTTTTTTTTTTAAAAAAAATAAAAATAAATTCTATATAAAAAGAACATTTTGTATAAAAGAATAAATTTACCTTATATATTTAAAACCAATTTTTTTTTTTTTTAAAATTAGGATACTAAAAATTAAGTCTTAAAAAAAATGTTTAGAGGGTTTAGTATTTTTAAAACGGTTTGGTTTTTTTGAATTATTATTATTTTTTAAAACAACTTTATTTGAAAGAAAAAAGTATTTTATTTTTTTTAACTTTTATCTTAAATTTTAAAACGACTTGCTTACCTAAGTTAAAATAACAAACGCCACTGCGAATTGAATCGTGTCACTGTCACTTCTCAATATGATTAGATTACAAGACTTCTTTGTTAAAGAATGCTGAAATTTTCATGAAGTCTAGGGAAGAGTAAGAAGCTCCCCATTGATGAGTATATTGGCAAGCCTATCTCCCCAAGTGATGTCAAAGCTTGGTAGAAGTTACCTGCAGAGGCAGCCATTATGAAGCTAACCATTACAGAGATTGGCACGGACGAGAACACTTTTCTACCGCACTGATGATCATTAGATTGAGTTTCAAATCTCCCACCCTATTTCATTTGAACTTTGAAGCAATAAGTGATGATAAAAGTTACTCAGAAATCCTCATATATTATACTGTAAACAATGTGAGGCTTCTGTTGTTTTGATGACAATTAAATGATAAAAAAAAAAAATGAAAGAATAGAGTTACAAAAATGATACAAGCCAACAAAGAAAGCATCAACTGAATGGCCTTAATGTTGAGTTTCCTTCTAGGATGTGGTGGTTGCAGTGCATTCAGGAGGAAGGCCTTGTGGGAATCGCTTTGTGTCAGTGCAGTAATTGTAGATCATGTAATTCTTCTGCACCCATTTCATTCTCTCTTGGCTTGTGGAATCTAGCTCTTGTGAGTACCAGTCAGTACTGGGGGAGATAGAAGTGGGGGTATTTGAACTGCAAGAAGATGCTCCAGAAGACCAAATGCAGGCATCTGCATTGAAGTTCCTATAGGAAGCAGTGAAGGGGGCTTGGGTCCAGTCTGTCTTGATGAGCCCACCTCTTGTTGCCCAGTCATCAGCATTCCATAGACTGGAGTATATTCTCATGGGCTGATTCTTTAGGTATGGAACACCAATTGACTCAGAGTTCTTGAACTCTCTGATGGGGGTGCCATCCACAGAGAAGCTGAAACAGAGATACCCCAGACGAGTAAATCAATATGAAAACGCAAAAAACATAAACCAGATTGCAGTTTTGAAGATTTGGATAATAGTACTTACATAATGCGCTGGGGATTCCAGAGAATGGAATAGGTGTGAAAATCGGCAGTTGGGTCAAACCACAGGTAGAACTGCTGCTCTCTATTTCCCTTGCCTTGGCTGAACACATTAGTGTGAAGGATATATGGATCCCCACTGAGGTTCCCCAGGAATTCAAAGTCGATTTCATCATGGGTTGGCCCTTGTGAAGATAACTGCAAATCCACACATACATGAATGAGAACTACATATTAATCTGGAGAACAAATGATCATCAAATGGAGGATGATGTGCAACAAGTAATATGAAAGGCGGGCTTACATAGTAGGCAGTGACGGTGCCAGCAGAGTTTCCAGGAACAAGTTTGAGCTGCATGTCAATCTTCCCAAACAAATACTCATTCTTGGACTGGAAACCAGATCCAGAGGTCTTGTCAAGGGAAAGAGTGAGAAACTCTCCATTGTCGAGTATCTTAGCACGCCCATCCCCCCAAGTGATGCCAAAGTCTTGGTAGAAGTTACCTGCTGAGGCAGCCATTAAGAAGCTTACCACTACAGAGATTAGCAGGGCCGTAGAAACAGCTGAAGAAGAAGAATAGATGGGTGCCATTGAGGGATGTGCTGTATGGTTGGTAAGAGGTGTTTGAAGAGAAGATGTTTGATTTCAGTGAATTGAAATTGATTTCTCAGCCGACATTTATACTAAGGGAGGAGAGAGAGGGGTGTGTTAATTCTGGGAAGGTTCAAAGTTGGAGAGCCAAAAAATGAGTTGTATACAGGTGGCAGTGGTAACCCATTTGCAAACGGGCCTCCTTCATCAGTACTCACAATACAACCACAACCGACTTCCTCCTGATATTTTTAAAATCATCACAATCACACGGTATTCCAATGGAAAAGTACTGAGCAAATATCATTGCTTTTAACTTCTGCCGCGTCCCCCAACCAGGTTTGGAATCCTTTTCAGCATATCAAAGTTGTTAACAGCTTAACAAAAAGTTGTCCTGATCAATTGGTTTGATCATTACTTGATTCCAATCATTTTCTTTTTACTGTAGTAAAGCTTGTGGCTTAAGTTCCAGACCACAAAAGGGCATTTCAGTGTAAAAATGTGCTGGACTACAGCTTCCCTAGACATTTTTCCTAGTGTGAAGGATCCTAAATGCCAAAAAACAGGGGAGAGAAAGACAAATAGCACCTGCCCAAGCCATCATCACTGCCAGTTGGTAGCTGCAAGTGCATCAATCAGACAACAAATAAACACTGATAGCACAAGCCGAGTTACAGCCCGAAAAAGGCAGGTGATTCTCATATGCAGTTTATTTCTTATTATTTGCACTGAATTAAGAGTACAGAAAAAAAAACAAAAATGCCAGATGGAGGTGCAGAAGATTTAACAATCCCCACTTTGGGCATCTCAAAGTATTCATTTTTTCTGGAGGCCAGTAAAATCACCAACATGATGGCTTGACTACAAAAACATATATCAGAGAAAAAAAACTACTGCAAGAACAAGAATAGTCAAAGATCATAGTTCCAAGGTTTATAAAGTTGCCAATCCTACTAAAATGAAAGAGATCTGAATAAGTAAGAAATTTCATTAGAAACCCAAGGAAAAACTCTATAAATAGCTTCTTCCGACCAAAGAGAACGCAAGTTCTCCTCCTTTGAAGTCCCTTGTGCTAACAAAATCTAAGTCCTCTCTCTTGCATCTTTTGCTGCATATGTTTAATAAAGTGTTATATTCAAAGAATGATCATTCTCTTCCTACTCACTGAATTATTTGAAAAATTAGAGCATCTTCACCAGACACCACATTACAATGTATTCACTTCTCTGTAATATCATCTCAATAAGAATATGTCATGATTGGTGGATGCTGATTAATTGATTGAAGTCATTTCTTTTTACCAGAACCAAACTTTAAAAGAGCGTGTTAGTGTAAAAATGTGCTAGACAAGAGCTTCCTATATAGATAACTCCACCCACTGTCATCCACTTTTTCCAAGTATAAAGATCCTAAATGTCAAAACAACAAGAGAAAGACAAGCAGCACCTGCCCAAGACTCCATCACTGCCTGTTCAACACCCATAGTAAGATCCAGTTACCTACTCACATACAGTAGAGCTTACCTAATGTGAACAGGGGAGAAACTTTAAACAAAAACATAAAACAAAAATCAGAGGTGGCTTAGTATTCATGTATTATCTATTGTAATAGAAGTAACTAATAATCAATTTATCTGTCATAAGAAGAGGATCAGACTCGTATGTTAAACGATATTGTCCGCTCTAGACTCAAAAGATCCTGACAGCTTTAAAATGTTTTTATAAGATTAAGAGGAGTTAATACATTTATATAGCTCCAGAAAAATTTCCTCCTCATCCGATATAAGATATCACAATTATCCACCCCTCATATAGACATAACGTCGTTGTTGTGTTTCATAGAATTGTGGGGCAAAATAGACGTACATCTTTTGCGGGACTATACAAATTCTCACGTGAGGGGTTAGAGATCGATTTTAATATCATTTATAACAATCCAATCCCAATGAATAGATATTTGTTCTTTCTGAGGCTAAAGATCATTCCCAACTTTAAAACACATTTACAATGTTAAGATGAGTCCACACCCAATCTACATATCACCAGCACCATAAAGAGGCTTGCTGACTTCCACAAGCAAAGGAGGCAGGACAGAAAATAACAATAGATAACTCATAGGGCATGGGACTGTTTTTGGGTTCATGGATTGGTGATTTTTCACGTGTCTGTTTGCCCCCTTCATCATGCTTGGAGCTTTTATGTGACTCAGTGCTTGGTTTGTGGTTTTAACTGTACTTTCTTGCTGTTTGCAATTTAAAGGAAGGAAATCAAAATTATTTACTCCTTAAATTTGGTTCGAGGCCCCATCTGTGTCTCATAAGTTAAAGAACAGGGAAAACAAATTGAAAAAAAGCTAAAAATTATATTGACAATGGTTAATCTCTTCAGTTATTTTCGACAATGCCCTTTTCTTTCTCTAGTGGTTTCTGACATCCAAATTGAGGCTCGAAGAACAGTGCATGTCATTCATAAAGAATCTTTTATTATCCGAATTGGCTCATATATTACAATGTAAACAGTATGATGTTTCTGCTGCTGTAACAGCAACTATAATGATAAAGAATGAAAGAATAGAATTGATTGAATGGACTTAGATTCGGTTCTTTCTAGGACGTGGTAGTGGCAGTGCATTCAAGAGGAAGGCCTTGTGGGAATCGCTTTGTGTCTGTGCAGTAATTGTAGATCATGTAGTTCTTCTGCACCCATTTCATTCTCTCTTGGCTTGTGGAATCAAGCTCCTGTGAGTACCATCCACCATTGGTGGAGGTAGAAGATGGAGAGTTTGAACTGCAAGAAGATGATCCAGAGGACCAAACACATGCATTGGCATTGAAGTTCCTGTAGGAGGCTGTGAAGGGGGCTAGGCTCCAGTCTGTCTTCACCAGCCCACCTCTTGTTGCCCAGTCATCAGCATTCCAGAGACTGGAGTATATCCTCATGGGCTGGTTCTTGGGGTATGGAACACCTATGGACTCTGAGTTCTTGAACTCTCTGATGGGGGTGCCATCCACAGAGAAGCTGAAACAGAGATACCCCGGATGAGCAAATCAATGCCAAAACCCAAAAAACATAAACCAGATTGCAGTTTTGGAGATCAGGATAATAATACTTACATAATGCGCTGAGGATTCCAGAGAACAGAATATGTGTGGAAATCGGCAGTAGGGTCGAACCAGAGGTAGAACTGCTGCTCTCTGTTTCCCTTGCCTTGGCTGAACACATTAGTGTGAAGAATGTATGGATCCCCACTGAGATTCCCCAAGAATTCAAAATCTATCTCATCATGGGTAGGCCCTTGTGAAGATAGCTGCAATTACAGAAATCAGGATATTGATTTGTGAGTCAGAAGAAGATGAAACCAAGAAAGCATTTAATGGAAAAACGCTTGGTAAAGAGGAGGCTTTACATAGTAGGCAGTGACTGTGCCAGCAGAGTTACCAGGCACAAGCTTCAGCTGCATATCAATCTTCCCAAACAGATATTCATCCTGGGACTGGAAGCCAGAGCCAGAGGCTTTGTCAAGGGAGAGAGTAAGAAGCTGTCCATTGTCGAGGATCTTGGCTCTGCCATCACCCCAAGTGATATCCAAATCTTGGTACAAGTTACCAACAGAAGCAACCACAAAGGAACCAAACAGAAGAGAGAGCAAGAGCAACTTTGGTGAAAGATTTGAAGTAGAAGGAGAAGCCATTGAATGCGAATATAGAGATGAGAAATGAAAAACAGCTCGAGTATGGAAGTGAAGAGAATAGCGTGGGTATGTGGGGTTTTATAGTAGAAGTTCTGGGGGAATTGGAAGGAGATGAGGAAGCTTCAGTCAGCAGCTGTATACAGATGGACTCCTAATGTAAGTAAAGAAGAGGGGTCATCAAATAGCAAAACCCAGTTCATTTTCAAGCGGATTTTGCACGAATTTGAAAGAGAAAAGTGTAGACCCACTTTCCCATTTCCCAAACACCATTCATTGCCCATACCTAAAGCCACCACCCCCATTGAGTGACAAAACAAAAGCGAATCAAACTCCTTGAAACCGCGTTGCTCACAAATGTTTTTTTCATCTACTTCTCAGACGCTTCTTTGATATTCTATTCCCGAGATATCAGTTATTAGGAATTTTAGGTCTTCCAAAAATTTTCAACCGACATTAGTTTTTCACTTAAAATTTTTGATCCAAAATGGATTTGAGAATTTAAAAAAAAAAAAAATATATATATATATATATATATATATATATATATAAATTTAAGGGATTTTCAATTGTTTTTTAAATGTATAATATCTTTATAAGAATGAATTAAAATAATTATTCTTTGTATTTGAATTATTAAATGGAATTTATTCCTAAAAATAATTAGTAATTATTTGCAAAAACTTTTTAAGGACTCTTTTTTAAGTATTATTTTGCCAAAATATTGCTAAATTGGCATTTCTATTAGATTAAATGGTTAATAGATGATAAATAATTAGAATTTTTCCAAAAATCTCACTCAAAGCTAATTTTCTAATTTGGGATATTTGAAATGAATTCAAAAATAGTTACCTTCCCACCAACATATTTTGACCTAAAATTGTTTCTAAATTTCTTCAAATATTTTTGATAGTGACTTTAGTAAATGCTTAAAAGGTTTCTAATGTTTCTAATACTTGAAAGATAAAAAAATTAAAAACATTTTTTAGAATTATTGGTAAATGCACTCTTCAACTAAAATATTATTTTTAAATGTCTTAAAAAATAATATTTTTTTATCATTCTCAAATTAATCACTAAAGATATGCTTTTAATCCACTAAAAATGCTATTAAGGGAAAAAGACCTCTTCATATTTTTGAAAACATAGCTTATGTACTCGAAGTGATTTTAATAAAAGTGCTTTCAAACTATAATATTTTTATCAATAGCATTTCTATATAAAAAAAGGTTTTATAAAGAAATAGTTAGTGTTGTAATCTAAAGAAAAGAATCTTTCTTTGGTAGTATTTTTAATAATTTGCTATACAACAAATAATTGATTTTTAGAGGAAGTATTTATTAAGAGTTCTGTTTGATAGTATTTTTAGAAAACATTTTTAATATAAGAAAGGATTTTTAGGCACAAAAAAAAAAGGTGTTTAACAAATTTGGAAACACTTTTAAAAATATTGAAAAAATATTTATAATGTCTCCTAAAAAAATACTAGATAAATGATTTTTTCAAAAATGCTTTAAAAAAAATAATTTTACTGAAAATACTTTAGATAAAAATACTATCATTTGTTTGATAATAATTTAAGAAAACATTTTGAACATTTTTAGCCCTCCACTTGCGCTTTCCTTATTTGGGTTAGGTCAAGGAAAAGTCTCCTTCAATTTTATTTATTTTTTAATTCTATCAACCTCTATCCTCCATTTTTCCATTTTTCCATTTTTTTTTCACCCGTTGGATTGAGCAAAATCAAATCTTAGTCATTGAATTTGTATTAATCACATTGGTAAGGAACTCAACCGAAGTAGTTCCAATGTGGTCAATCCAAGTTATGTAATTCGCTAGGCCGATTTTATTTTATTTTTATATATTTTTTGTATAAATTTCACTAACCCAATCTAAGCCTAACTCTACATCTAGATTTATGCTCGAGGTACTTACACGCCAAGGTTGAGCTTGGCCCGGGCTTCCTACTTTGGTCCAGCCTGAAAACTTAATTGGGCCATGAGAGGTTGCCCCGAGCAAAGCCCAACCCAGTTACTTAATTCTCTTAATGCTAGCTTGAGGCAATGAATTTCAAGACCAACATTGAACAACTTTTTAAGTGTATTTGTTATTGTTTATGCATTTTTTAGTGGAAGTGTTTTCTTCTTCTTCTTCTTCCCTTTTTTTTTTTTTTTTTTAAAGTATTTTTAGAAGAATCATCTATTAAGAGTGCGTTTGGTAGTGGTTTTAAGAAGTATTTTTAGCATTTTTAATATATGAAAATTTTTATCTTTAAAAAAGTTAGATACGTTTCCTATAATCACTGTTAAATGGACTCTAAGAGTGTGTTTGAGAGTAATTTTAGGAAACATTTATAACATTTTTAATATTTAAATAACAAAAAATTTAAAGTGTTAGAAAAATTAAAAACTTTCCTAAAATTACTACAAAACAGACTCTAAGTATTTCTTTAGAAATTATAAGTAATTTTCCAACCGTAAAAATGATTTTTTAAGTTTTTAAAAGTATTTTCTAAATTTTTTTAAATAGTTAATTTTTTTTTTTTAGAAACACTTTTTAAACTAAAAGCTATCAAACCTAAGACTATATTGGGCAATTGTTCTCAAGAACAATTTTTATTTTTGAGAAAAAGAAAAGGAAAATATGTTTGGTTATTAATTGTTTTCAAACTACATTTTCGGAGAATTGTTCTTAAAATAAATTATTTTTGATAATGTACTTCAATTGGTTTAAATTGTTTTCACTTATTTGTTAGAACTATTTTAAAAAATAATTATATGAATATGAAAAATGATTAAAAATAAAAAGTATTTTTTTAAAAAAATATTTGAAAATACAAAAAATATGTTGAGAACATTCTAGATCCTTAAATGGACTTTAATTTATTCTAAAGAAATATCACATTTGTTTTTAAAAACTATTCTTTTATAATCATTTCTAAAAATGTTTCTAAATAGCATCAACTTTTTATAAGTCACCAGTCACCTTAAATGTGTGGAAAATCTGAACTTTAAAAAAAAAAATTAAAAAAAATTATTTTTTAATAACGTATCTCAATTATTTTCACTTATTTGTTAGAATTGTTTTAAAAAATAATTATATAAATATGAAAAAAGACTTTAAAGATAAAAATTATTTTAAAAAAAAAATTGAAAACACAAGAAATATGTTAACACCATTCCAAATCCTCTAATAGACTTTTATTCTAAAAACTATAAAATCTATTTTTGAAACTATTCTTTTATAAGTCATTAATCACCTTAAATGTGTAGAAAATTTGAACTTTTTTCTTTTCTTTTTCCCTTTTTTAAAAAAAAAAAATTCTGTAAGGCTATGTTTGGTTCCTGGAAAATTTGAGGGAAAATGCGAGGAAAAGAAAATATAAAGGAAAAGTAGAAGGAAATAAAAAGTGAAGGAAAATAAAAAAATAGATTAAAAGTTGATCAATTATTTTTTTTGTTACTTTAAACTCATTTTATTTATTTTAACTCATCAATATAAAGATTAAATAATTTAAAAATACATAAATTTTTAATTAGTTTTAATTATATTTAATTTTTTTTTTATATTTTTTTATAGGACAAAGAAAATCATTTTTCTTATATTTTTTATTTTTTATTTTTTTATACTTTTCGGGACCTAACATAGCCTAAAGCTATATTTTATAAGGTCAGTCTACAATAAATAATGAAAGAATATATGTCAAGTGGTTGAGAAATTTTCTTAGTTTTGTTGAGAAGAAAACTTGTGGATATAAAAGTCTGACAATGAGACTTTGTAATGATACAATTATTTAATATCATCATGCAAGGACAACATTTATAACTAAACCTCTGCTGTCAGCCTGTCTCCTTCACCAGCCATATGTCCTGCACTACTGTCAAGGATTGCTAGCTGGTTTTGGGCACATTTTCTTGCTCCCTTTTAATGTATCTGTCTTGGTATTATGACTTTCTCCCATTTCTTTTTTCATAGTGTTGTTTCTTTCAATCATTACTCTAAATAATAATTATAATACAAAAATAATGGTGATGATAGTCCTTTCAGAGTTTGGTGCCAAGAGTCCCCGACACCCAAAATATCCCACTTTTCCTATATTTTTATATTTGGGATATTTCTTAATCACACCATACGCCAGCAAGAAAAAAAAAAAACTTGGTTCTTAAATATTCAATAATCTATTATTCAGAACCAAAAAAATAGTTATAACGATCAAACTTTTGAAAATACTTTTTAATTATGACTATACTTTTAAAAAATAAAACCTTAAATATATAATAGGGATAAACTCATTAATTAATACATAATTTTTTTTTTCACAAAGCACAACAAAACTGACTGAATATCTCGACACTTGACATCTTGAGCAAAATATAATAAAATTGATTTGAACTTCACAATCGAACAATATTATAAATTTTTTGTTCTAATTGAATTATTTTTTTAATTAAAAATTATAATTGTAAAAATACAAGTTTGTTATCATAAATATTTAATCAAATATAACATAATTTCTAAGAGAAATTGCTCTTATTTTTATATATATATTAAGCTTTTGAAAATTAAAATGTTTCTATTAAACCATAAAATATGGGTGAAGACTCATATGGAATTTAGAAAAGAGATTTATCTTTTAAAATATCAATTTAAATAAGAGTTTTTAATGTTTATTTAAAATTAAGTGAATTTCCCTTGTAGAAATAAAAATAAAAATTATAACTTGTTTGTATTTTCTTGAAATTACCAATTACAAAATTCTATGATCAACAGGATTATAGATATAAATGAAAAGTTTTGTGATGTTAATTGCTGCAAATTACCAAGAGCGAGAGGCAATTGAGTGAACAAGTTTTATGTAAAAGTAATGTATTTGTTTTAAAAAAATGTACCACAAAAATTAATTATTAAATAATCATACTTTTTTTTATTTCAAGTAGAAGTCGCATTTTTAAAATATGAGTTTAGTGTAAAAGTGAGCCAATCTATTAAAAAATTTAGTTTAGGATAAAAAATTGAATTCAATATAAAATGAATTGTCTTTTAAAAAGAAAAAGGCTAAAAATGAAGTTATCTTTTAAAAAGATAAATTTGGATAAAAATAAAACCAATGAGAAAAAGTTTCGTATTTTTATATTTACCTTTAAAACAATTATTTTTTAAAGTAAAATTTCCTTGAGTGAGGAAGATGGTTGAGATGTCTTTCATTTTTCCACAAACCATTCCTTTTCAAACATACCATCAAGCTGATTGGATTTGATCCTGCCTATTCCACATTCTAGAATAATAGGATCCCACTAAAAGACATCATGCTTATTCAAATAATTGAATCAATGGAATATCACTATGGGATTGAAAAGAAAAAAAGAAGAAAGAATAAAGATGTGTTTCATTCTATCATTGAAATTTAATTTAAAAGAAATATGATTTAAGAATAATTAACATTACCTAATCAATTTTACTCGTTTGCAACTAGTCTATAGATTGTACTAGCCCTAAGGAAAGTAAACATCCTACTAAGACCCAATTTATTTTTACTTGGTCTTTTGCTTTGAATTTCATTTAGATATTAATTTTAACCTTTTACTAGGTTGGTATGTGAAAAAAAATCTAAGTATATATGAAAATTTTATATATCTTAAGATCTTTTTACTCTCTTTCTCTCCCCTTTTTTTGTCACTCTTTTCTTATTCGAACACGTCTCTTTTATCTTCAAACACAAGCCACTTGTTAGCCACGCACTTCTCTCTCTATCTCTCTTTCTCTCTCTCTCTCTCTCCATCCAGATGCAAGCCACTAAATTTGTAACAAACTGATGTTTGTCCACCATCAATAGTAGTAAGATATTATCTGAATAGCCCCCACCATCAATAGTAGTAAGATGTTATCTGAATAGC
Organism: Vitis vinifera; assembly: GCF_030704535.1. Classification (NCBI taxonomy): domain Eukaryota; kingdom Viridiplantae; phylum Streptophyta; class Magnoliopsida; order Vitales; family Vitaceae; genus Vitis; species Vitis vinifera. Next base: position 19,220,767 of record NC_081815.1, on the reverse strand, counting down.
TCCACAGCTAAGATACCAATTGAAAAGCATCACATCATAAGTCCAAGTCCTCCTCCCCTATTTCTTTTATATATTTTTTTCTTTTTCTTTTTCTGATGCAGTGTACTTAACTTTACCACTAATGCTTGACAAAAGTCGTAAGGTTTTTCACAGGTGTGCCCATCTCCTCCAACAGTAATGCTCCTTTCCAAGTTAAATTAGTCGAGAAAGAGATGATTCAGTCATATAAATATAACTTATTCACATGCATGTTCTAAAAAATACATCAACCTCATGCCTAAAGTGAATTGATAAAATAGAAAACTTGAAATTTGAAGCCAATCAACCAATAAAATCTTGGCACATCCTCAAGCATAACACTAGGGTTTGAGCTTATCTTCTCAATTGCTCTAATCTAAAATAGGCTAAGAATTGGTGATGATCTCTTGGAGAGGGGGCAAATCAGGTGTCTTCTCTCGAGAACCAAGTATTGTGAGTAGTGGTTGGGATGTCATTAATGACTTATCACTTTCACTTAGCCAACTGTACCCAACTTCGAGCCCCCCCATGCAGACTCATGGCTGGCTAGTACTTGGCTTGAGACTCAAAATTAACCTCTCCTTTTCTCTCTTCGATCTTCATCTCTATCTCTTCCCTCCTATAAAATGCCAACAAAATGCTCAATTATCCCACCCCAACTAAAATACCACTTCCAAGTCTCAGTCACTTATTCAATGGCTTCTTCTCCTTTTTCTTCATCTTCTCTATTGGGGTTGGTTGTATACATGTTTTGCTCTCTCATGGCTGCCTCTGCTGGCAATTTTTACCAAGAGTTTGACATCACTTGGGGAAATGACCGTGCTAAGCTGCTTGACAAGGGCCAGCTCCTCACTCTCTCCTTGGACAGAGCATCTGGCTCAGGGTTCAAGTCCAAGAATGAGTATTTGTTTGGAAAGATCGATATGCAGCTTAAGCTTGTCCCTGGCAACTCTGCAGGCACGGTCACCGCCTACTATGTATGACTAACTTTTCTATTAGTCTTAGTTTTTAGAAAAAATTTGCAGTACTTCCGGAGGTATACTCATACGTAGGTATATCCAAAATATTGACAACTAGTCAAAATTCAATGGATAAAATTTATTTCCAAATATTTTATGATCGAGAAAATAACGTGAAGACTTAGTCTTTATTATATATTTATATGTTGCAATAAAGGTGAAGTTGGGGAGTACAGCTTCTTTTTAATCTTGGCTTCATGTGTTGCAGTTTTCGTCACTAGGGTCAACCCATGATGAGATAGACTTTGAATTCTTGGGGAACCTCAGTGGTGATCCTTACATTCTTCACACCAATGTGTTCAGCCAAGGGAAGGGCAACAGAGAGCAACAGTTCTACCTCTGGTTCGATCCCACTGCCAACTTTCACACATATTCCGTCCTCTGGAATCCCCATAACATCCTGTGAGAACCCTTGCATAACTGCTACAAATACATATCACTATCATATAAGATTGATTAATTTAATCCTCAACTTGGGGTTGAATTTTTTTGTACAGATTCTCAGTGGATGGCACACCCATTAGAGTGTTCAAGAACCTGGAGGCCATGGGAATTCCATTCCCAAAGAAGCAGCCCATGAGGATATACTCCAGTCTCTGGAATGCAGATGACTGGGCTACAAGAGGTGGACTCGTAAAAACAGACTGGTCCCAAGCACCCTTCACTGCCTCCTACAGGAACTTTGATGCCAGTAATGCCTGTGTGTGGTCTTCAGGAGCATCCTCATGCAGTTCCAAGTCTCCATCCTCCAGCAACAGTCCATGGATGAAACATGAGCTGGACTCCACCAGCCAGGCAAGGCTGAGGTGGGTGCAGAAGAATTACATGATCTACAACTACTGCACTGACACTAAGCGCTTCCCACAAAGCCCTCCCCCTGAATGTGCTTAAGACTTGAATGGAAATTGTGTACTTTCTTCGTATAAAACAAGGCCTTTTGCTTGGTACTGTACATATTTCTATGTATTCAATAAAGTGTAAATGTTGAATATGGGCTGGTTGGAATTTAATTTTTGTTTGTGATTGAAGTGGCCAATGAATAGAGGTATGAAAGTAAACATATGAAGTCAAAATTCTTTGTCGTATCTGTCGGTGATATGTAAGTGTGAGGTGGTAATTGACATTGAGAGCTTTACTTTACATAAAGGTTTCTTGAAAATGTGGGTACACTTTACAGCCTTAGGTGTTGTATTCGTGTACTATTTCTAGGAATGGAAAATGAGACTGATTCCAACCCCTTGCTATTTTATAAATATATTCTTAGTCTTGTTTAGAAAAAATGAAAAAAAGTTAAATAGGGGTGGGACTGGGGTGGACTAACCGGGTAGGAGAATTATATAATATTATATGTATAAAATTGAAGCTAAATTTCTTTTCTATTTTAATAAGTTTTTATATATATAAAAATAATTTTTAAAACTAAAAAAATCTTATTCTTGAACACAACTATTTTAGTGGCTTTATAAAAATGTATGTAATTTGATCTTCTAATCTACAAAATTTAGGTTTGATCTCATCAATTTTTATGATTTCTCTAATATAATGAAATTTGATACTTATTTGTTTGCTTTGAACATCATATTCTTTGTTGATGTAATAACAAGTTTATTATCATACAAAATATTTGTAGGACCCTTTTATTATTTACACTTTAATTCACTAACCACCATGGAAAGCCAAATTACTTGGCATGTTGCAAAAGTTACTACCATATATTCAATAGTTGATAATGTTATAACTAATTAATGTTTCTTTGTTGATTACGATAATGCTTCTATTCCTAGATAAGAAATAGTACTATTTCTAGCCTTTCCATCACCTATATATATATATATATATATAAAAGTGTGTGTGTGTAGGCCACTAAACTAAAGCATAATTACGAGTACAACTTACATACCTTAAAATTCATATTATTGCTTGCAAGTATGATTGATATGCTTTTTTATTTTTATAAATCGACTAATAATTCCAACTCCATAAGCAACATATGGTCTTGTAGAAGTCAAATAACAAAGACTTCCTATTATGCCCCTAAAATATGTGGTATTTATTTATTTTCCAAGGCCTTCTTTTTTCATCTCTAGGCTCTGTTGTAGGAGTACAAATTGTTGATGATGATATGTGTTGAGGTTTTATCCAAGTTCCTCAATAAATTGAGATCGAACACCAATTTAAGAAAACAAAGAAAAACAATACCAGAAGTCAGAAAAAACAGAGCAAAACAACCAAAATTTATGTGATTCGGATCCAAGATTTGAATCCTACATCCATGGATCAAGATCATCTCCAAAAATCCACTAAGATTGAACCATTTTACACCTTCAAGAATCTTTGAGATTTTTCAAACTCTTTCTACAGTACAATGAACAAGACTCACACTTTGAAATCCTCTCACACCTGTTTTGTAATTCAGAAAACTCACACCCCTCTGTTTTTTTTTCGTCACACTTTTATACAAGTACATGAAAAAACTAAGCAAAACAGGTATGCTTTCAGTTAGTTAATCAACTAACTTTGCTTATGTGGCTAATTAATTTTTGGACCACCAAATTCCACATTCTCCACCTTGGTTCAAAAATTGAATTTGGATTCTTCGGATGAAGATTTGACTTAAATAGTAGTTGCACATTACTTGGACCAAATCCAGGTAATACCTGAATTTGCTTACTGGTAGAACTTTAGTTGCCATGTCGGTTAGATTATCAACTGTGGAAATCTTCTCCATCTTCACTGCTCTTGAGCTTACATTTTCTCTAATGAAGTGATATCTAACATCGACATGTTTGGTCCTTTCATGAAACACTTGATTTTTACGCAACTGAATTGCACTCTAACTGTCTAAAAATATTTCCACTACACTATTCAGCACTCCAAGCTCTTAACAAGTCCTTGCAACCAAATAACTTCTTTCATGGCCTCAGTAATTGCTATATATTCAGCTTCGGTTGTTGAAAGTGCCACTATCGATTGTAGTTGTGACTTCCAGCTAACAAGTCCTCCAAATAAGGTGAAAATATAACTTGTAGTTGACCTTCTCTTATCAAGATCCTCTGCAAATCTGAATCCACATAACCTGTGATACCAACACCCTCTTTAGAATATCCAAACTTCAATCCTACACCAAAAGATCCTCTTACATATCTTAGCAACCATTTAACTCCATTCCAATGTTTTCTACCTAGGTTAGCCATAAACCTGCTCAAAACACTTATTGAATGAACAATATTTGGTCGTGAGCACACCATTGCATACATGAGTGACCCTATAACATTAGCATATGGAACAAAATTCATCTCTTTCATTTCAACTTCAGATTGAGGAAATTGTGTCATTGACAATCTGAGATGTCCTGCTAATGGTATACTTACAGGTTTTGAATTCTCCATGGAAAACCTTTTCAAAACCTTTTCTAAGTAGCCATTTTGTGATAAGAATAAAGTACGATCCTTTATGTTTCTTACAATTTCCATGCCGAGTATTCTTCTTGCATTCCCAAGATCCATCATATCAAATTCTGACTTTAGAATCCTCTTCACCTCTTGAATTTGTGACTTATCTTTGCAAGCCAATAACATATCATCGACATATATTAGAAGAAATATCATCAGACTTCCTTGTAACTTCTTATAATAGAAACAACCATCATAACTGCTCATTTTGAAACCAATCTTTAGTATAAAGGTGTCAAACCTTTTATACCATTGTCTTGGGGATTGTTTCAATCAATATAAGGATTTTTTAAGTAAACACACTAGATGTTCCTTTTCTGGCTCTTTAAAACCTTCAAGTTGAGTCATTAGATTTTTTTTCTTCTAAGTCTCCATGTAAAAAAGACAGTTTTAACATCTAGTTGCTCCAATTCCCAATCAAATTGAGCTACAATGGACATCAATACTCTAATTGAGGTATGTTTCACCACTGGAGAGAATACTTTGGTGTAGTCAATGCCCTCTCTCTGAGTATACCCTTGAGCCACTAATCTAGCTTTGAACCTTATGGGTTCATTCTTAGTGGCACCCTGTTTTCGCTTGAATATCCATTTACAACTTACCACTTTTTGATTTGGCTTTCTTTCTACAAGCACCTAGGTTTGATTTTTCTATAAGGATTCAAATTCTTCAGTCATTGTTGTGAGTCATTTCATCGATTCATTGTTGTTTATAGCTTCTTGGTAAGAGAGTGGCTCACTCTCTTCATACTCCATAGCAGTCAATAGAGCATAGGTAATCAAATCTACAAAACCAAACCTATCTAGGGGTTTTATGTTCCTCTTAGCCTTATCCCTTGACAAGAGATAATCAAGACTGGCTTCTTGTGAGTTGGTTATTACACCACCTTCAACATTTGAACCTATCACCTTAGTATCTTCTGTCTCTAGGCCATCATGTGCTAAATCATTTTTGTTGATCATGACCATCTTGAGATGATAACTCCACCTCAAACTCAAAATGGTCTTTTTCAAGTGTTAGACTCCTATTTTCAGAATCTTCCTTTGTACCTGCAGTGTTAGTCCTCATAGAAAGCATTTCATTTTCATTAAACACAACATCACGACTTATTATTATTTTAATACCCGGAGATTCCTTATTTCATAACCTATAACCTTTAACACCCTCTGGATAACCTAAGAAGATACATTTTATTAACCTTGGTTCTAATTTTCCTTCACTTTGGTGAACATTAGCTGTGCACCCAAAGATTCTAAGGTGATCATAGTTAGAAGGCTTTCCAGACCAAAACTCTTCTGGAGTTTTAAAGTCTATTGCACTAGATGGAGTTCTATTTACTAAAAAGCAAGTTGTCATTACAGTTTCAACCCAAAAATGTTTATATATGCCAGAACTATACAATATACACATGACTCTATCTAACAATGTCCTATTCATCATCTCTGCTAGGCCATTTTGTTAAGGTGTATTCCTTACTGTTTTGTGTCTTAAAATACCTTGATTTTTACAAAACATTTCAAATTCCTCATTGCAAAACTCTAGCCCATTATCCTTCCTTAACACTTTTACTCTTTTATTAGTTTGATTTTCAACTAAAGCCTTCCACTCCTTAACCTTTGTTAAGACAGTATGTTCATCTTTAGTTTTTAACAAGTATAGCCAAACTTTTCTAGAGTAATCATCAATCAAGGATAGAAAGTACTTATTTCCCCCATGAGTAGAGACTCTTGCAAGCCCCCATAAATCTGAATGTACATATTCCAATACATCCTTTGACTTGTGTATTGCAACTTGAATGCTAACCTGTGTTGCTTGCCAAGAATACAATATTGACAAAAATCAATCTTGTTGATGCTATCCCCACACAATAGGCCCTGCTTGTGCAATTCTTTTAGACCTCGATCACTTAAGTGATCAAGTCTTATATGCCAAAGAATTGTTTTATCAGTTTCAGTTCTTAACACCGATCCCACTAAACCTTTCAATGTGTGACCTTCTAGGATATACAACCCATTTCTCTTCTGACCCTTCATGACAACCATGACACATTTTGAAATGGTTAATTTCCTATTTTATGCTTTGAAGCTATAACCTGATTCGTCCAAAGTTCCAAGAGATATTAGATTTCTCTTCAGGTCTAGTACATGCCTAACTTCTTTGAGAGTTCTTGTCATTCCATCAAACATGTTAATAGCCACCGTGCCAATTCCAACCACACTACAACTGATGTTGTTTCCTAGCAACACCTTTCCACCATTAACTTCTAGATAGGATGAAAACCAATCTCTTCTTAGACACATATGCTAGGTGCAACCCGAGTCCAAGACCCATTCTTCATGATTTTAATTCAATGTAACAGTGAGTACCTCTACACCGTCATAACCATCATCTATAATGGCAACACTTCCTTGTGCTTGAGTATTTTCTTCTTCTTGTCTATCTAGACATATTCTTCTTATATGTCCCATCTTGTTGCAATGATGGCACTTGACATCCCTATAATATTTCTTATCTTTGGACTTTGATCTTGAACCAAATTTTCCTCATTTTCCATTGTTATTTTTATTCTGAGGTCTTCCTCTGGCAATTAAACTTTCACCACTATTAGTTTTGTTAGAAGACTTCATATCCAACACCTTAGCATTCAAGGCATTCTGAACATCATAAAATGTAATGGCATCTCTGCCACATTTTAAGGTTTCTTTAAAGTGCTTCTAAGATTTAGGTAGAGAGTTTAAGAGAATGATTGCCTTATCTTCATCCTCCACCTTGATATCTAAACTCTCTAAATCCAACACCAATTTATTAAACTCATCTAAGGCATCATCAATTGGCCTGGATTCTTCAATCTTGAAACCATATAAATGTTCCTTTAGATAAATGCAATTTGGAAAAGCTTGGGTTCTGTACAGTTCTACCAGCTTTTTCTAAACCCCAACAATAGTTTTCTCATGAGATACTTTTCTCATAACTTGATCAGAAAGACTTAATATGATCGAGCTGTAAGCCTTTCTTTGAACTTCTTGCCTTTCCTTTTCAATCATGCTTTCTGGAAGTACTTTATCAGACAGTAAAGTAATGCCCTGTTGAATCAAGATGGCCTCCATCTTCATCTTCCATAACCCGAAGTCATTTCTACCATTGAAATTCTCAATATCATACTTTGTAGTCGACATTCTTCTTTCCCTGTTCTTGATTTGGCTATGATACCAGATGTTGAGGTTTTATCCAAGTTCCTCAATAAATTGAGATCGAGCACCAATTTAAGAAGACAAAGAAAAACAATATCATAAATCAGAAAAAACAGAGCGAAACAAGCAGAATTTACGTGATTCAGATCTAAGATTTGAATCCTACATCCACGGATCAAGATCACCTCCAAAAATCCACTAAGATTGAACCATTTTACACCCTTAAGAATCTCTAAGAATTTTCAAGCTCTCCCTACAATACAATGAAGAAGACTCACACTCTAAAATCCTCTCACACATGTTCTCTAATTAAGAAAACTCACACACTTCTGTTTTTTTTTTTTCACACTTTTATACAAGTACATGGAAAAAACTAAGCAAAACATGTATGCTTTCAATTAGTTAATCAACTAACTTTGCTTACTTGGCCAATCAATTTTTGGACTACCAAATTCCACAATTCGATCTTGAATCGCTTTAGAATGTCTATGACATATTTCTTTTGCGACCTTGAAGAAACCATTATCTATTTGTTGGAATTCAATTCCAAGAAAATAGGATATTTATCTTTAATTTGTCACCTCAAATTGTTGTGTCATTGCTTTCCTAAAATCTTCAAATATATGTTAACAATTTCCTATAAAAATTAAATTATTCACATAGAGACGTACAACAATTACATCACCATTATAATTTGACTTGATGTATAGTGTGTTCTTAAAAGGAATAATTTTGAAGTCTATGTTATAATAAATAAACATAAATAGTGTGTACCAAGCACATGATACTTACTTTAACCTATACAATGGATTTTTGAGTTTATAAATTTATTTTTCTTGTCCTTCCTTAATATATCATGGTGGTTGTTCAACAAAAATCTATTATTCAAGTACACCATTAAGAAAAAAATTATTTTACATCCATTTGGTGAATTTTTTACTTTTCTTGTGTTACAACTGTAATTATCATGTGAATGGTGTTTGGTCTAGTAATTGGTGCAAAAAATTCAAAATAATCAATATGTGGCTTATGTTTATATCCTTTTGCAACCAATCTTGTCTTAAATCGATTAACTTTACCATCAGGTTTATATTTTGTCTTATAAACTAATTTAACACCCATTTCTTTTTGACTGGTAAAGTGGTTAGTTCCCTTATGTTGTTATTCTCTATCAATTGAATTTCTTCATTCATTACTTGAATCCATTTTTCATCACTTGCTACTTCTTCATACAAAATCGAATCACAATTTGGAAATAGACAAAAGTTAACTAAACCTTCATTGGTAATTTTGATATCTATCATGACTTCATAATCTTTTAGATGTATAAACATAATATGGGAACGTTTTGGGATCAAGTCCTTGTGATTTAGACTCATGCCCTATTTTTGTTTGCATAGGATAACTTTTAATTAGAGAATATATGCTTGAAATATAAATATTTGTTAAAGAATCCTCTTGATAGTCATTGTCTTTCACATAGTCTTTTTCAATGAAAACATTTTTTTTTTCTCATTTGTATTTTAGTTTGTTGGTACATTAGGTTATGTAATTTAAGTTAACAATGTAGTTCCATTCATTTTAGCATAAGACTTTTCTAGATTATATATCTTACTCTTCATTGAAGACTCAAGATCGTTGCGTCATCAACCGAGATGACATGAGAAAGTATAAAAAATGTCTGAGAAAGGTTAATAGAATTTATATAAGGTTTATAGTGAACTAAAGGTTTTTTAAACTAAGCAAAAATATTTTTAAAAGCTTTTAAAGACACTCAAGCACTTGTGGGAAAATTCTAATTTTGCACAATTGGATTAATTTTACAATTGTACCTCAATTTATTTTACATTTGTAATTGGATTTATTTTACAACGTATTTAAATTCATTTTGAAAATATTTATTTTACAATTATAATTGAATTTATTTTGGAAATTCTAATTTGAGTCCATTAGGTATTTGTATCCTATAAATACCTTACCCAAAAAGGTTTTTGATTTGATGCAAACATTTTGAAAAACCTAGTTTGTCTTCTCATTCCTGAAGCTCTCAAAAAGGTTATTGTATTTCTATTGGGTTGTGAAGGAGATCTACATCCCGTATTTATATGAGATCCATTGGGAGCACATGAGGTGTTGCTTCATGAATGTAGGAATGTCGTATAGATACTGGAGAGTGAGTCTTAAGGTAGTGTATGTCAGGTAAAATTGTGTACTACATTATCATATAGTGGATTAATTGTAGATTTGAGGTCTTTGACCTCATGGTTTTTTTTATCTCCTCATATTGTGTGGAGGTTTTCCATGTAAAAAAGCATTTGTCTTTATGTGCCTGTTGGTTTTTAATCTTTTTTATTTTTTAGAGAATGTGGTTATAATTGAAAGATGTTTTTTGAGAGTTTCATCATTGTAACTCTTCTCGTTTTTTTTATTAGTAAATTCTTGAATGCTGGTATACTTGATGGATGTAAGACTCATATTGATTGTCAACCCTCGTTAAAAATCTTATCTTTTTTCTTTATTTTTTTACTTGTGTGTGCATGGTTTGGTTAATGGTCTCGGGTTTAGAAGAATTCCAATGATAGAAATTTGGTAATACATTTAGAAGCGGAAACATTAGTCTAATTATTTGAAACTTACATGAATTTCTATTTTAATTTGAGTTGGTGAAGGGCATCCTTGTTTTCACCTATTAAAGCTAAAACTGTGGCCGCAATGTGCTTCGAGGTCAGCCCAGCCTCCTCAATCTGCTCCCTCTGTGATCCATGATCGATGTATCTATCGGGTAGCATCATAGCCCTCCACTGCACCAATAAGGACGACATTAAAAATATTAATTAAGGTGTTGTTTGGATATACCCCTTTTCTATTTAAAAAAAATATAAAATGGTAATAGTTGCAGACCTTAAGAGTTCCATCCAGCAATCCATTCAAGGCCAAGAAATGGGAGACGTGAGAGCCAAAACCTCCAATGGATCCTTCTTCAACAGTGAGGAGGACCTCATGCTCTCGAGCCAGCTGCCTGATCAAATCTCCATCAAGAGGCTTGCAGAATCGTGCATCGACCACTGTTGCTGATATGCCGAACCTTTGAAGTAGATGTGATGCTGCCACACAGCTTTGTACAATTGTGCCATAGCCCAGTATAGCCACCCTGGTTCCCTCCTCCAGCACCCTTCCCTTACCAACCTACATTCAATTTGTTTTAAAAGATATTCCCATACAAATGTTTATTTAGGCTAAAGTCCTGGTAATTACCTCTAAAGGTGTCCCTTTGTTGAAGGGAGGGATAATAGAACCAATGCCGTTTCCTCTAGGGTACCTAAAGCAACTGGGTCTGTCGTCAATGGCTGCAGCTGTGGCCACCATGTTCATGAGCTCGCGTTCACACGAAGGGGCCATGACCACCATGTTAGGTAAACAAGCCATGAAAGTAGTGTCAAAGGCCCCGCAATGGGTCGGACCATCCGCACCAACAAGGCCAGCCCTGTCCATTGCAAATCTCACTGGAAGCTTTTGAAGATCCACATCATGAACTACCTGATCAAAAGCTCTTTGCAGAAAAGAAGAATAAATAGCACAAAAAGGCTTGAGGCCTTCAGTAGCTAGACCAGCAGCAAAGGTGACAGCATGTTGCTCTGCAATCCCAACATCAAAGCATCTATTGGGGAAGCGTTTCTGGAATAGATTAAGTCCAGTGCCTCCCCCCATTGCAGCATGGATTGCTACAATCTTGTCATCTCTTTCTGCTTCTGCAATCAAAGACTCTGCAAAGTATTGGGTGTATGAGAGTGTGCTCGATTTCGACTTCAACTGTTTTCCTGAATGGGGATCGAATTTAACGACGCCTACAGATAGAAGATGAAGTGTTAAGCCAAATGATAACATGTCTAAATAATAATGAGGAAGTATAGCAGAAGTTTTCAAGACACTTCACCATGCATCTTATCAGGGGCAGCTTCAGCAGGAGCATATCCTTTTCCTTTCTCAGTAACAATATGGATTAGAACAGCTCCCTGCCCAGGAATGGCCTTAACCACCTTCAATATATGGACAAGTTCTTCCATATTATGGCCATCCACTGGACCAATATAGTGCAATCCAAGCTCTTCAAAGAAGCAGGCTCCTAACCCATTGATCATCCCTCTCAGGTACAAGTCTACTTTGGCAGCAATTTCATGGGCCTGGCCTCCAACTCGCTCGGTGATGGCCTATTTTATGAATATATAAATGGAGATGATCAATAAAATTCATGAATGTTTAGTTAATGAAGAATAAGCTAATGATCATAGGTTTACCTTTGCGGTTTGATGGAGCTGCTGAAATTTTCTACTGGACTGAAGCCTCTTTAGGGCTTTGCTTAGAGCTCCAACGGGAGGAGCAGGGCCGTCAGCGGTGGCAGTGGGCAGAGAGACTTGATTGTTGTCATTGAGGATGATGATAAGGTTTGAATCGAGATAACCTGCATTGTTCATTGCCTCATATGCCTGTCCTGCTGTCATGGCTCCATCCCCGATCACCGCAATCACATGGTTGTTCTTCCTTAACAAGTCTCTAGCAACTGCCATCCCTGAAAGGCATTGAAAGAGAAAGAAAACAAATTGCATGATTAATTAGTCCGTGCCACGTACATATTTTTAAATCTTGTTATTTGTACCAGTCTCATTTATTTTTACCCTTTTACCTTAGTCTCATTCATTTGTAATCTCATTCAATGTCTTAGATTTCAGCACACATGTTGAACAGTTTAGATTTCTATTCTGTAGGTATCATGCTACGGTACCATAACATTTTCCTATATATATAGGGACTGATAAATCTACAAGGTTTATGCTTAGACTTGTTGTCTGATTAAATTCTGAAATTTTCAAGTGATATGAATGTATTCTTGCCAAGTGGCGAACTTGGTAAGAGAGATAAGAGCAAAGGTCCATGGCTAAGACTTTATGATAAAAAGGTCTGTACCTAAGCCAGCTGAAATGCTGGTAGAGCTATGGCCAGCTCCAAAGGCATCATGCACACTCTCGTCCCTCTTGGGGAAGCCAGCAAGCCCACTAGTCTGTCGAATGGTATGCATTCTTGATCTCCTGGCAGTCAATATCTTATGCGGATATGCCTGCAACAGAAGAAATTCACTCAAGCAAATGATTTCTATGCTTTAAAAACATGTTTACAACAGAAAATATTTTTTTGAGAATTTGTTCTAATAACCGGATGATTTTTACATATAAATTTTGAGTCGCTTTTAGGTATACTACGATTGGAAACATGGAAAATAGACCGAAATTTTTTGCATTATACATAAGAGCATAATTCTACAAGGACAATGAATCAAGGAAACCATTTTTCATATTTGAGTCTATAAAACAAAATTTATTTTTCCTGAGAATTAGTTCTTGGAAATATCACAAATTAAAAGCAGATGCTGTAAAAATATACGAATTAAAATTCCAAGATCACCTGATGTCCAACATCCCAAATGATCTTATCATCTGGGGTGTTGAAGACATGATGAAGGGCAACTGTGAGCTCAGCCACTCCTAGGCTTGCACTGAGATGCCCACCAGTCTTTGAGACTACATAAACCAGCTCTTCCCGGAGTTCATCAGCCAACATCTCCAGTTCCTAAAAGTAAGAATTAAAATTTTGTAAATGAGAAAACTTGGAAAATATATGAAGTATAGCTTGAACAAACATCAATGTAATCTTGATTATATAGTTTACCTCAATGGAGAGATTCTTCATATGCTTTGGGTGGTTGATGGTATCTAAGATGGAAGTAGAAGGCTTTTCTCCAGAGAAATTGAGGGCCCTTTTGACTTTCAGTTTCTCTTGCTTTTGCTGACCACTACTCATGGCTCCAGGATTAGTCTTGTCTTCATCTGCATTATGGTCTTCGGCACTTGCTACAACATTCAGCTGAAGATTTCAAGAATAAAGGATAGAAGAATGCACATTAGATCTTGTGAACAATTCAGATTGTACGTGTTTTGAGGTAAAAGAAATATCTGAAATCTTATTTGGATTCATGTTCCTTCTCATTTTTAATGCCATTAGGTCACGATTTGATTAATTGGATATAACAAGAGATAGTATAAAAAAGGGGATGAAAAATATATTTTATTCTATGTCTAATGATAGGATAAATGGTTAAATATATTATCTATTTTTTTTTCTATATAAAATATGTTAATCTTAAGTTGTAATATAAGATATATATATATATATATATATATATATATATATATATATATATATATATATTTTCATCCATTTTTAATTTTTTTATATTACTTATTTTGAAAAATATTTTTTTATTAAAAAATTAAATTTGTAGTTAAAAATAAAAACTAAGAAAAATAGTTATGAAATATATTGTAAAATATATAAAAAAAAATTCATAGTATTATTTAGTATATAATTTTTTATTTTATAAATTGAATAATATAATATAAGTTTTTTATTTATAAATTGTAAATATTTTAATCATAAATATTATAAATAAATAAATATTAAATATTAAATTATTTAATAATTTCTAAGTATCTTTAAATGTAGGAGAAATTTCATAATTTTTTTAATAGTAAATATTGGAATATAATATAGTTTTCATTTTAAACAAATATCAAAACATTGAAAAGCAATATTTTATCTTTTTATTCATTTTATAAATTAAATGTAAGTATGAGATAATATATCTTAATAGATATTTAAGGCCTTAGGATATCCCATTGAATATGATATCAAATGATTTATTAGGATACATGTATCATATCTTATCATGTCAACCAAATTATAGGTTTGAAGTGTTAACTTTGATGGAAATTAGCCCATGGTTCAATAAATTTGTCATAAAAACTCAAAGGGAAAACATATAGTATGTGTATTTACTATAAATTTAGTATAAATTAAAGTCTAAATATGCAAGACATTTAAAAAGAAGATGAAGATTCTTTAATATAAATGTTTCTACATATAGATGAAATGTATAAATATGTGGTACATATAAAATAAGACTCTAGATACACAATTATAAAAAAAAAAGAAAAAAGAAAGAAAGTATTAATACAAATATTTCTATATACTGATAAAATGTATGAATATGCTGTGTGTTTAATAAAAGATCTTATGCATTTATAAAATAAAAGAAAGAAACTATTAATATAGATATTTCTATATATTAGTGAAATGTACGAATATGTTATAAGATCCTAAAAATACAATTATAAAATTTAAAAAAAAAAAATGAAAGTACAAAAAACTTGCATCTTCCAACACAAGAATAAAATATCATTTTCAATGGTTTTTTTTATTATTATTAATAATAGGGATTTGTTTTTTCGAAATCCACTTAATTATATATATTTCAAAATCCTAAATGTGTAAAGAATAAAATGAAGGAAAGAAAATGAGAGCTAGTGAAAGAAATTAACCTTCCACTTCTTGCAATGGAGAGAAGTTGACAACCTCGAAAGAGAAAACCCATCTTGAGAATGAAGCATGGGGGAGAAATTCCCTTTGAGAACACTACAAGAAGCCATTTTCTCCACTAAAAGGAAAAACCCTAATTGAAAGGAAGAGACTGTAAACAAAATTTGAAGAAGAAGAAGATTAATGGAGTGGCTTTTATAGAGAACTAGCACAAGCACTAAAAGAAATAAAGATATAGAGGAAAAGAATACTCTAAATATTGGATTATGAAAATCAATTTTGGATGGAAAGAAAAGTAATTTTTTTCCATATTTATTTTGGGTGAAGCCAAGAAGATACCATAATAATAATGAAGGGAGGAAAATAAACAAATTAAACGACCATTGATTTCCAAAATTGTTAAAAATTTTAAAATAATTTTAATTTCAGCCATTTGTATGAGTACAATATTAAGGCTCTAATTTTAATTATTGTTAGAAGAAATTTTTGGAATTTATTGTTGAAAACAAATTGGTTCATTAATGATAATTAAAAACTCAAAAATTAGAGGAAAAGAATATTAAAAAAGAAAAGGAATGGCTATCATTTTTGCAAATATATACTACAAAAGACCTCATCTTAACCATTAATTTCCCTTCAATTAATTAGATATATGTATTGACAAACATATTAATTTTGCCAATTAAAATATTAAATTTTGATGAATTAAATATATCAAAGTACAATTGTATTAACTATTAAGGACCAACTTTTATAACTTATTTGTCACTTTTCTAAAATATTTGGCTAATTACCAAATTAATTTTTTTTCCTTTTTTTTTTAAGGTGAATTGCTCTGGAAAAACATTTAGTTTTTCACAAATCCATTCGGATATTCTTTGTATTTTTTTTTTATAGGGAATAGTACATTGATATTTTACTCTTTCACAAATCTGAATAAGCATATTACAAAATCCATTTTTATGTAAGATTTATTTAAAATACCTATTTTACTCTATGGAGTATGTAAATAATAAAAATTCCAATTTAATCATAAGATTGGGTTAACATGTCATCCATTCTAATAAACATATCATGTACCAACAGCAAGAGAAAAAAAAAAATCTATTTATAGATATTTATCTTTTTAAAATTTCATTTATACAAACCCCTTTACTTATTTATTTTTTTCTTTTCATTTTTTTTTTTTTGTTCTGTTTTGTTTTATTTTGTTTTTTTATGGAATAGTATTTTTAAGCTATATATTCATTATGCAAAATTCTAATTGATACTATTAATTGGGATAGAGGTGGGAGCATGGATGAAAATATCGTGATATATAGAAGATATATTGCGTATTGGAACTTATGGAAACAATATTATGTGGAGAAATATTGATCAACGCGCTCACCCAGTAGGTGGACAACCACTGGGGCAAGTTTGCCCCTTGTTAAATATAACGCACCAAAATAAAAGTCATTATATAAACAAAATTTTAAAAGAATATTTTAAAGAAAAAATTTATTATAATTATTTTATAATTAAATAAAAAAATCTTATTTAATTGATTGCAAAAAATATACAATTCTTATGATAATTTCTTCATAGTGTTTTTAATATCATAAATAGATTAATTAAGTATTAAATATATATATATATATATATATATATATATATATATATCATAATTTATTTTATATTATTTAATATAATTGAATTAAATGGATCATAATTTTAGTATTAAATATATTTTAAAATTAAACATATTATAATCAAATATCATAATATTATTATAAAATAATATTTGATGTAATTTAAAAATAAATGTACACATATAAAATTCATATTTTGTTATTAACATATAGGATATTGTTATCAAATATGATAAATTATATCATATATATATATATATCAAATAATTCAACAAAATAACTTTAAAATATTTATTATATTTCTAATTACATTTCTATGAGATTTTATATATATATATATATATATATATATATATATCCATGAATTTTGATTAATTTTAGGTCTATCGATATTTTTTTCTAAAATATCAGTTGATATATTTATAATATATTCATAAAATTGAAATACTAACCGATATTTTTATCATTAGGTGAGAAGGGGCTGAATAGGTCCATGATTCCTAGAATTAATTCAAATTTAATTAATTAATCCAAGTCCAATCTAAACAATAATCAAAATTAAGAAAATAACTTATTATAAAGGATACACATATAAATTCCTTCAAATAATTTGGGGAAAAACTAGGGGTGGTAGTGTTGCAAAAATCTTCATTAGATCTAAAGATTATTATATTATACCAAGCAATGATTCCCAATTCAATCTTGGTAAAAATTTTCCTTCACTTTAAACTTCCATTGTCTTTGACTTTGCTCAATGAAAATCCAAACTCATGTATCAAAGGTATGAGTATTTTTGTTTTCAAAAACACAATTATTTTGAATGGAGTTCTAGGTTTTGAAATATGAATAGTATGAGAGTGAAAATTTATATTCTAGATCAACTATATGTTGCCCCCAATGAAAAATTGTGTTTTGGGATGTATTTATCTACTCAATACTTAAATGAGTTGATTGAAGAAAGGTTCCACAAAATATTCAAATTAAAAAATTTCTATGTTTGAGGGTTTTTAATATTTTGATACCTACCTTAAGAGAAATTACAAAAGTCTAAGCGGGCATGTGGATGTACGTTCTTTTCCCCAAATACAACGATATTCTAAAATCAAATTATTAAAGAAAATTTAATTTCACGAATCAAGTATTCACTCTTGCTTAATAATAAAAAAAAAAGTAAAAAAAAAAGTATTATTATAATGGAACTCCTACTTCACGTTTAACTCAAAGTTCTATTTCCAATATATAATTGCTCAATTTATTTAATATATTAAAATTAGTAAAAGAAAAGAAAAGAGAAGGTGGTTATGCTAACTCCAACTCCATATTCTCCTTAAAAAAAAAAAAAATCACTCACTCAGTGTCCACAACAATTTTTAAAAAAGAATAATAATAAAATTGTGATAAAAATATATAAAATTAAAATTAACATAAATATAATAATTATAAATTTTAATATAAATATAAAAAATCCCCACATAAATTAAATTTAATATACTGAAATTGAGCAAAATTATTTTATAATAGGTGTTGGTGTCTTTCAGATTTGAACTTACACTAACTTTTTATCTAAAACAACACAATGACTTAAATTTTGAATTGGGTTCTTCAATTCATATTTCCTTTTATTACATGCAGAGTAAGAGTCATTGACTTGATTCAATCCGGTTTTGCACTTTTTTTTTATCATGCACGTGCCTTATTTCATAAATGTTTTTAGGGATTAGCATAACTTCCCATGGTAGCTATCACACTACTATACCCACAGAGGTGAGTTCTTCAAGGATGATTTGCAATCAAGATCTTGCAAAAGTCTTGACTTGGATTTATTCAGAGCTATGCTTTTCCTAAAATATTATCACAAGAATAAGCACAATTACCATTTAATTCACCTTTCAAAAATATTGTTTTTACATCTGATGTACTTCTAATTTATAAATTAAAGTTATTGCAATTAACACTCTAATAGTTGTAACTCTAGTTACATGTAAAACAAATGTCAAAGAAATCTACTCCTTCCTTTTGTTTAAACCCCTTAGTAATAAGTCTAGCATTAAATGTTTCTATAATTACATTTGTTCTTAACTTTTTTTCTAAAAGATGAGTTAAAAAAAAAATCATAGTATTGTTAGTAATAGAATTCATTTCACTATTTATTGCTTTTTTCCAAAATAAAACATCCGATAAATTCATTGTTTCATTATATGTCTTAGATCATCTTCAACTAAGTATGTGAAAAAGTTAGCACCAAAATTCTTTTCAATTCTTCCTCTTTTACTTCTTAGATAATAATTTTCTTTATTTTTAAGTTTAAATTTGAAATAATTTCTACAAGAGAGTTAGAGTTTGAGTCTTCTCCTAATTTGGATAATTTATTTTTCATAGGGAAGATATGTTAAAAAATGTAGCATCATGTGAATCTAAAATATATAGAATTAATTGGGATTTTAAGAATTTATCACCAAAAATCCATAAGTCATGCTATTTAAAAAATATCCAATAAATATGGAGTCTATAGTTTTTGAACCTAATTTTCTCTTTTTATTTATTTGAATATGTTTACTTTACCTAGACACCCCACACTTTTAAATATTTTAGATTTGGGCATATGATTTTTTCAAATTTCATATATTGTTTTTTCTAAACTTTTATAAAGAACTCTATTAAGAATGTGACAAACAAAATAAAAGACTTCATCCTATGAATTATTTGATAATCCTAAAATAGTCAACATAACATTTACCATATCTAACAAGATTCTATTTTTCCTCTTTACAAATCCATTAGATTGTGAGGAATAGGGTGTAGTTATTTAATGAATTATCCCATGTTGATCACAAAAATTATTCATCTCTTTTGATATATATTCACTCCTCTATATGATATTAAAATTTTAATTTTACTTTCTAATTGATTTTCTATCAATTTTTTTTATATTTTGAATTTGTCGTGTAATTCATTCTTAGAGTTAATAAGGAAAATTCACCCCTTCTATATGACCTTAAAATTCTAATTTTATTTTCTGATTGATTTTCTATCAAAGTTCTATATATTTTGAGTTTTGAGTCAATCAGATAATTAAATATAACAATATTACCTCCATGGGTAATAATATTGTTCAAATCACATATATTACTATGAATTAGATGTAATAATTTTTTTTCAACATTTAGCTTGTACACAGACTTCATATTTTGTCTTAACTTTTATTTCAAGCTTATGCAAATTAAACCACTTTAAAGGTATACTTATACGGATATGGTTGCTTATGCACTTAGTGTGGTAGAAAGTAGTGAACATAAGGAACCTTATACTTATAAGGAAGTCTTCACTAGTAGAGAGTTTACACCATTGATTGTTACTACAAAAGAAAAGAATGAATCTCTTCAAAAGACCCATACTTAACAACTAGTTGAGAAGCCTAAGAATCAAAAGATTGTTGGTTGCAAATGCATCTTTAGAAGAAAGGAAGGAATTCTAAGTGTAAAGGATGTTAGGTTTAAACTTCAGGTGGCAAGGGATCACACACAAAAAGAGGGTGTAAACACTTCAATGAAGTGTTTTCTTCGGTTATGAAGCATAGCTCAATTAGTGTAATATTACTTACCATGATCACTTTAATTGATTTAAAATTAGAGCAACTTGATCATGTCAATACTGCTTTTTTACATGGTGAATTGAAAGAACAAATTTATATACATTAATTTGAGGGATTCATTATTTTAGGAAAGGAGGACCATATTTGTTTAGTGAATAAATCTCATTATGGTTTGAAGTAATCTCCTAGATGATATTATAAAAGATTTGATACTTTTACGATTAGTAGATGAATATTATAAAAGTGAATATAAAAATTATATCTATCACAAGGAACTATTTGATGACTCTTGCTTATTTATTGTTATACGTTGATGACATTTGCCGGTAAGAATATGTCTAATATCAACATCAACTTTAAGGAGAGTTTGTAATGAAACGCCTTGGAGTTACAAAAAATAATAGGGACAAAGATTACTTAGAAGGACTTGTTCCTATATATAAAAATATATATATATATCCATGTGACCCCATGAAGCTAATTTGGAGCTTAGTATCCATTGGGGTCTTGAAAAGAATGAGTAGAAGGCAAGAGAAACGCTAGCTAGGAATAGCTTCTATGAAAGCATTTCTGTTTCCAATTCCTGATTACCAGGTACAGTGGAAGTATGTGGTCATATAAGAAGAGGTGCCTCCAGCCCCACCCACTTGTCTTTCTCTACTTCATCATCAGTCATGTTCTGAATTTTGGCGTTACAATTCTTCTCCACTGTTAATTAAGTTTTCCAAAACCGAAACTGATCACAAGTTTCCACGTTAAGATTCTATTTGTTTGTAGTCATGATCTGCCTTGGTCTTTTCTCTCTTGCTGAATGAAATATAATTAATATTGCTCCAACCTGGGTTGGCGTTCTTTCTTATAAATCCCTTATATATCACAAGCACCCTCCACTGAATTTTAACTACAAATTCAGAGACTGGTTCAAGCATTAATCCAAAGGAAAAAAGTGAGTTAAATGTTCAGAAGATCAACTGCTGTAAATTAATCAATTATCGGAAGAGCAGTGGACTTGTGTGAGTGATTAAAAAAGAGAAAAAGGAAGAAAGAAAGAGAGGATAAGATTGAAAGTTCTGGAGTGTAGGACAAAAGTTTCTTTAATTTGAACCAAAGTTGAGATGAGGCCAAAAAGTTCTTTTGCCCTATAGAGTTCCCAAATTAGAAATCATGATGTTAACTTGGCTTATTGGCTTTGGAAGTTACTGGTATTTTTTTGTAGTGAACTGATATAATATCAATTTGAAAGTTGAATTCTACATGGCTAGCAATGGCCAAAAGTGGTTTCGCTGAAGGATTCATCACTGCACTTCCTCACTTTCTTAGCAATATCTGGTGTTATACAAGGCCAACTGTTTCTCCTCCTGCTATCCAGCTGTTTATTAAATTTGTATCTTCCATCACCGACACCGCCTTTACCTCATTATAAATACAGCAAATGAGCCCATTGTTATTCTTCACAAATCAAGCTTACCACCTGATCACATCCATGGCTTCTTTTTCTTCCACAGTGCTGCTGTTTCTGATCTCTCTTATGGCTGCCTCTTTCATAGCTGTTTCTGCAGGTACCCTTTATGAAGATATTGACATCAAATGGGGAGATGACCGCGCCAAGATACTCAACAATGGGCAGCTTCTTACTCTTTCCCTTGATAGAACCTGTGGCGCAGGGTTCCAGTCCAAGAATGAGTACCTATTCGGAAAGATAGAGATGCAGCTCAAGCTTGTTCCTGGCAATTCTGCTGGCACGGTCACCGCCTTCTACGTATGTTCCCGATTCTTACCTCATTCTGTGAATGAACTTATTGAAGCTATTATATGTACAATTACTTGAAAAAACCATCGCCATCATGTTGTGTTGCAGTTATCTTCACCAGGGCCAACCCGTGATGAGATAGACTTTGAGTTCCTGGGGAACCTCAGCGGGGATCCTTACACAGTCCACACTAATGTATATACTCAAGGGAAGGGTGAAAGAGAGCAGCAGTTTCACCTCTGGTTCGACCCAACTGCTGATTTCCACACCTATTCCTTTACCTGGAATCCCAAACACATAATGTAATAACTACTAATTCGTCATCACTTCAATTTGGGTTGCTTTTTTCTGGCTTCTGCTTAAGCTTGTTTGTTGGCTTTCTGGCTGCTTTTCCAGCTTTTCCGTTGATGACACCCCTATCAGAGAGTTCAAGAACCTTGAGTCAATTGGAGTCCAGTACCCGAAAAACCAGGCGATGAGCTTATACTCTAGTCTCTGGGATGCTGAAGACTGGGCGACTAGAGGCGGGCTTGTCAAGACAGACTGGTCGCAAGCTCCCTTCACTGCTTCCTATAGGAACTTCAACGCCAATGGCTGCATTTGGTCTGCTGGGAAATCCTCTTGCAGCTCAGTTTCTTCCTCTTTGATCTTGGCTGATAACTCATGGCTGGCTCCAGAGCTTGATGCCCGGAGCCAAGAGAAGCTCATGTGGGTGCAGAGGAACTACATGATTTACAACTATTGCACCGACACAAAGCGATTCCCAGGAGGTTTCCCTGCAGAATGCCATGCCACCAGCAATTCCTAGAGCAAACACTGTGATCATATATTCAGCTGTTTAATTAGTATTAGACTATCAGTTTTGTTTTCACCAATAAAAACAAAGTGAACCTTCTCTGGTATATATATAAAGAAGGGAAAATGCAGCTTTGCATTCTGAAAAGCCATGAATTTGCTAACATTTTGGCCCTGATCTCGCAAACAATTAGAAGTAATTATTATGTATGACTGAATTTTATGTTTCAGAACTCTATTTTAAATATGTTTTTATTAAAGATAAAAGATAATTATAATATTTTTAAAATTTTTAATTTAATAAAAATTGATTCCTCCCTTCATATTTGATAATGAATGAGTTCTTTTGAGATACATCATGTCAGGGAGTGCATAAGGTTTATGGTTGAGATTTCTATCTAATTGATAAATGTTACTTTTCAGTGTTTGAGAAACTCCGCCCAACAGGGCCTTAAGTCTCAATATACGAGTCAAGCTTGATCTCATCACCAACCAGTTGGTCCAGATAGGCCCGGTATGGGCATGGGAGGGCCTGACAGTGATCCACTTTGGACAAGAAAGTGGGCTTGACCCCTTCTCATAGTAGGTGGCCAACCATCCTGGGTTAGGCGTAACCAACCCACTTTGTTTGGTCCTTAGCATTCCAGCCCCATTGGGATGGGTCTTGTGAAATTTTGGTGACAGGACTCATGGGTTCATGGCCCACTTGTGTAAAGAAACCCACTTCACTTCAGCTTGGTCATTCCTGTCCCAAATGGGTTGGGTCTTGCATAAGCTGGGTGATAGAACCATGGGCTCATGACTCGGTTCGGTCATTAATGATGTCAAATCAGCGAGACTTTCCGGTCTGATTGCCCGAACCCCTTAGTCTAATTAAGCTGATTAAGTTTCCATTAAGAGAACTCAACTGTTCGGTCATTAATGATGTCAAATCAGCGAGACTTTCCGGTCTAGTTGCCCGAACCCCTTAGTCTAATTAAGCTGATTAAGTTTCCATTAAGAGAACTCAACCAAACCTTGACTTGGGTATTAAAAATATTGTTGAAATTGAGTGATGTGGCCCACCCAGTTACACTCCTGATAATATTTGTCTATGATTCTCATTTTCAGTGAATATATCCTGGATAGACCTACTCTTATTTATATATGTAATAAAGCCTGTTGCTGGCCCATGTAAGTGGCTTGGCAATTAAGAAATATATAAAGGTAGAGAGAGGCAGGTGAACAATTGTATTGACCATTCCAAAACCGCGTCCAGTAAAGAATGAATCTATGAATTCACTTTTGATATGATGAGGCGGCACCTAACCCAACTTATGTGATTATTATGGGAACAATCTGTGTGTGGCTTTGCCATACCCAGCTGTTCTCAACTCAACCATTTCAATATCAATTGTCACAAGGAACCTTCCACACCCTTCTTCTTCACGCAGCACACCTTCATTTGCTCTATATATATATATATGCTACCACGTTGAGGTGACCATCATCAACTTCAGTGCTTTGAAAAATTCTAGCTTCCACTCAGCCTACTCCCACCCATATCAATGGCTTCCTCTTCAATACTTGTGTTGATGTTGTCTATGTTAGTTGTTGCCTCTGGAGGCAACTTCAACCAGGACTTTGACATCACATGGGGTGATGGCAGGGCCAAGATACTCAACAATGGACAGCTTCTCACCCTCTCCCTTGACAAGGCCTCTGGCTCTGGCTTCCAGTCCAGGAATGAATATCTGTTTGGGAAGATTGACATGCAGCTGAAACTTGTGTCTGGTAACTCTGCGGGCACTGTCACTGCCTACTATGTAAGCCTCCTCTTTACCATGTGTTTTTCCATCAAGTTCTTTCTTGGCTTCATCTTCTTCTGAGTCACAAATCACCATCCTGGTTTGTGTGATTGCAGTTGTCTTCACAAGGGTCTGCCCATGATGAAATCGACTTTGAATTCCTGGGGAACCTCAGTGGTGATCCATATATCCTCCACACTAATGTGTTCAGCCAAGGCAAGGGAAATAGAGAGCAGCAGTTCTACCTCTGGTTCGACCCAACTGCTGACTTCCACACCTATTCCATCCTCTGGAATCCCCAGCTGATTATGTAAGTAGTACAGTAATTAGTCCCAAAACTTCAACCTGGGTTATGCTTTTTGGGTTTTTAAATTGACTTGATCATCTGGGGTATGTCTGTTTCAGCTTCTCTGTGGATGGCACCCCCATCAGACAGTTCAAGAACTTGGAGTCCAAAGGTGTTGCATACCCAAAGAACCAGCCCATGAGGATATACTCCAGTCTCTGGAATGCTGATGACTGGGCAACAAGAGGCGGGCTTGTGAAGACAGACTGGAGCCAAGCACCATTCACTGCCTCCTACAGGAACTTCAATGCTAATGCTTGTGTGTGGTCTTCTGGATCATCTTCTTGCAGCAAAAATTCCAGTTCTACTACCTCCAACGCTTGGCTCTACCAGGAGCTGGACTCTTCAAGCCAAGAGAAGCTCAAGTGGGTGCAGAAGAACTACATGATTTACAATTACTGCACAGACACAAAGCGTTTCCCACAGGGCCTTCCTCCTGAATGCACTGCCACAAACAACTCCTAGAAAGAGCACAGCCCATGTTGCCATTCACACCCATTATTTCGTTCTACTTCCCTGTAAATTTTGAACTATTTTTGTTAAGAAAAGCATGAAATCAATCCTACAGTATAATAATTATTACTTTGTCAATGAATGATATTAAAAGCTTTTCTGTCACAACATAGAACAAGGAAAACGTTGGGCTGGATTGACTATGCTTACGTGTTCGAAAACACTTTCGGGTTGTTTTGAACAGCAAAATATGGACGGAAATTCAAATATAACCACCATTGGATTTAGATTTAGAGTATGTTTTGTATTTATTTTAAGAAAAGTTTTTAGTTTTTTTAATATTTTAAAATTTGAAATTTTTAAACATTAAAATTATTAAAAATGTTTTTAAGAATTACTTTCAAACATACTTTTAAAATAGATTTACGATATTTTCTATTTAAAGTATTTCTACTTGAAATATTTCTTTTAGAAGAATTAGAGATTCATCTATCAAGATCTTCTATAAAAAATATTCTAAATAATTTTTTAACTTTTTAAAAGTATTATCTAAGTTTTATTAAATATCATAAGTTTTTTTCAAAAACAGTTTTCATATTAAAAGTGTTTTTAAAAAATAATACAATTATACGAATTCTTCAAACTACGACATACTTATATATGATATGAAAGTTTTGAAAGTATTCTCTATATTTCTAATTATTGCTAATGACATTATATAATAAATAATCGAAAACATTTTAAATTTATGCCCGAAAAATATCCTACTTGTATGCATATTTTCTAAGTTGGAAATTCGCCTTTCGTCCCAAAAAAAAACAAAACATTTGCATCCCAATTTAGAATTCAAACAAACATGCCTTTCAAGGACAGCTTCTA
This sequence comes from Vitis vinifera, assembly GCF_030704535.1. NCBI lineage: Eukaryota > Viridiplantae > Streptophyta > Magnoliopsida > Vitales > Vitaceae > Vitis > Vitis vinifera. Next base: position 19,194,426 of record NC_081815.1, on the reverse strand, counting down.
ATAGAATAGGTCATCAAGAATTAATTGGAGGAGAAGAAGAGAACTTGAAATGGTCCAACGTCCAATGCAAGCTTAAGCACGGTGTCTAGTCCTCATCCTCATTCAGATAGGAACAGAAGAAAAAGGGCAAATATAAGCTTCCAACTCTTTGAAAATTGACACATTCAATGTAATTTTTCTTTGACACAGAAAAATGTGCCGTCATTTGGAATAAATTCTTTATTTTATGATATGAAAATTCCAAATGAAGTCTGCAAAAATTTGGTGATCCATGGGCCGAAGATGAATTAACAAGGCCCTCAATGGGCCTATTCCGGGGTGGCCAGCCCAGGCTCTTCTTTGTCCAAAAGTGTGGAAACATTTATTTTTCTTAAAAAGAGAACAAGAGGAAAAGGAATAAGGAACAAGGAATGAAGCTGGCATTCAGGAATGCAGGTGCCTCGTCCAATAAATCTCAAAAGGTGAGTAACCAAATTCTTCATATCTGTTGGAAACGTGCCTTTAGTTGCTACAGTTATGGGCAAACAAAAAGTTGCTGAATAATTGGTCAATAGACCAAGTCTTTAGGAATATTTTCTGGATATATATATATATATTTTGTTTTGGCTTGATATTAGGAATTGGTTAGACATGGCTAGAAATTAGCAAATTCTCTTGACTTTCTGTTATGTTTCAGCTCTATATAAAGAGCAATGCAATGAATAAAAATATACTTCCAGATACCAAGTTTTTCCTTTGCTGTCATAAATTTCTGCCCTGTTCTTGTGCCATATATCAACATTCTGGTATCAGAGCTCTTCTTCTTGAGGGATCTGTGAGTTGAGTGAATCCAGAAATGGAAACTGAAACAACTTTCTCCCATGTTGCACCACCAATTTTTGATGGTGATAACTATCAAGCCTGGGCTGTTAGAATGACAGTCCATCTTGAAGCATTAGATCTTTGGGAAGCTATAGAGGAAGACTATGATGTTCCCCCATTGCCGGCGAACCCTACGATGGCTCAGCTTAAGAGCCACAAAGAGAGGAAGACCAGGAAGTCCAAAGCTAAAGCCTACTTATTCTCTACTGTTTCAAGCACTATATTTACAAGAATCATGAACCTGGAGTCAGCGAAAGATATTTGGGACTACCTCAAAAAGGAATACCAAGGCAATGAAAGAACCAAAAATATGAAAGTACTCAACTTGATCAGGGAGTTTGAAATGCTGAAAATGAAGGAGACAGAAAACATCAAAGACTACTCTGACAAGTTGCTGGGCATAGTAAACAAGGTGAGGTTGCTTGGTAAGGACTTCTCTGATGAACGAATTGTGCAAAAAATTCTTGTAACTCTGCCTGAAAAGTATGAGTCTAAAATTTCTTCATTAGAAGAATCTAAGGATTTGTCAAGCATATCCTTGGCAGAATTGGTGAATGCATTGCAGGCACAAGAGCAAAGGAGAATGATAAGAAAAGAAGAATCGATGGAGGGTGCGCTTCAAGCAAAGGCAGAAAATTCAGGATGAGGCAAAGACAAGAAAAACAACAATAAGAAGAAGAATAACAAGACTGACAACAACAACAAAAACAAGGATGGAACTTATCCACCTTGCCCACACTGCAAAAAGACAAATCACCCACAAAGAAAGTGTTGGTGGAGGCCTGATGTCAAGTGCAGGAAATGTGGTCAGATTGGACACATGGAGCGGATTTGCAAGTCACAACAACATGAAGAGGCAAAAGCTTCTACTGAGCAACATCAAGAAGAGCAACTTTTTGTTGCAACATGCTTCACAACAAGTAACAGTTCTAGCGATTCCTGGTTGATTGATAGTGGCTGCACAAACCACATGACCAATGACCAAGAGCTCTTTAAAGAGCTTGATAAAACTATCATCTCCAAAGTAAAAACTGGAAATGGTGAATTTATTTCAGTTAAGGGTAAAGGAACTGTGGCTATAGAAAGCTTAACAGGTTTGAAGTATATTACTGATGTTCTATATGTGCCTGACATTGATCAAAACTTGCTTAGTGTTGGGCAGCTGATTGAAAAAGGTTTCAAAGTCATATTTGAAGACAAATGGTGCATGATCAAAGACGCGAAAGGTAGAGATGTATTCAAAGTGAAAATGAGAGCAAAAAGCTTTGCTCTAAATCTAATGGAGGATGAGCAAATAGCATTTTCAAGCACTGTAAGCAATGCAGAATTATGGCACAGAAGGCTTGGGCATTTCCACCATGTTGGACTTCTATATATGCAGAAACAGAATTTGGTGAAAGGTGTGCCATTGTTGGAAGACAAGCTAGCTGATTGTGTGGCTTGTCAATATGGCAAGCAAACTAGAAGACCCTTCCCTCAAACAGCATGGAGAGCAATGCACAAGCTGCAACTGGTACACACAGATGTTGGAGGACCTCAGAAAACACCATCTTTAAATGGTAGTAAGTACTACATTGCATTTATTGATGATTATACCAGATTTTGTTGGATTTATTTCCTCAAATCCAAATCTGAGGTTGCTAATGTATTTTGGAAATATAAAGCATGGGTGGAGAATCAAAGCAGTTGCAGGATGCAGAAGATAAGGTCAGATAATGGGAAAGAATACACAAATGAAATTTTTGATAAATTCTGTGAAGAAGCCAGTATAGAGCACCAACTCACAACACCTTACACTCCACAATAGAATGGAGTAAGTGAGAGAAAAAATCGAAGTATTATGGAGATGACAAGGTGTATGCTACATGAGAAGGAGTTGCCAAAAAAATTGTGGGCAGAGGCTGCAAACACTGCAGTTTTTTTGCTGAATAGGCTGCCAACTAGAGTTTTGCAGAAAAAAACTCCATTTGAAGCCTGGTTTGGTTATAAACCAGATTTGAAGAATTTAAGAACTTTTGGTTGTCTCTGTTTTTCTTATGTGCCACAGGTGAAAAGAGACAAACTTGATAAGAAGGCAGAACCAGGAGTTTTCATTGGATATAGCAACTCTTCCAAGGCTTACAGAATTTTCCAACCACAAAATGGAAAAATTCTTGTAAGTAGAGATGTCAAGTTCATGGAGGATAGACAATGGAACTGGGAGGAGTCAATAAAGATGCAACTGCCAAAGGTTCCACAATATTTTGATGAAGACATAGATGATGTCCCAGTTAGAGGTATAAGGTCCTTATCTGATGTTTATGAAAGAAACAATGTTGCTGTTTTTGAGCCTGCAGAATTTGAAGAGGCAGAGAAGGATGACAAGTGGATTGAAGCAATGAAAGAGGAGCTTAGAATGATTGAAAAGAATGACACCTGGGAGTTGGTGGACAGACCTCAACACAGAAAGGTCATTGGAGTCAAATGGGTTTATAGAACCAAACTTAATGCAGATGGTTCTGTAAATAAATACAAAGCCAGATTAGTTGTGAAGGGGTATAGTCAAGTGTTTGGAGTGGATTTCTCAGAAACTTTTGCTCGAGTAGCACGCTTGGATACAATCAGAATGTTGCTTGCTTTGACAGCACAAAAGGGATGGAAAACTTACCAGTTGGATGTAAAATCTGCTTTTTTAAATGGTTATCTTCAAGAGGAAATTTATGTAGAGCAGCCCGAGGGATTCCAAGTCAAGGGACAGGAGGAGAAGGTCTACTTGTTGAAGAAGGCCTTATATGGTCTTAAACAGGCTCCCAGGGCCTGGTACAGTAGGATTGATGAACATCTTCAAAGTCTTGGATTTGTTAAAAGTCCAAGTGAAGCTACATTATATGTAAAAGGAACAGATGCTAACTTAATTGTAGTTTCTGTTTATGTTGATGATCTGCTTGTAACAGGTAGCAATGAGAAACTGGTAAAAGAGTTTAAAGCTGAAATGCTCAAAGTATTTGAGATGACAGACCTTGGCTTGATGTCCTATTTTCTGGGTATGGAGGTGAAGCAAGATCATGATGGAGTCTTCATAAGCCAAAAGAAGTATGCAAAGGAAATTCTTAACAAATTTCACATGGATGATTGCAAAAGGACCAGCACACCAATGAATCAGAAGGAGAAATTTAGCAAAGATGATGGAACAGAAAAAGTGGATGAAAGCCAATATAGGAGTCTGATTGGTTGCTTGATGTATCTTACAGCCACCAGACCAGACATAATGTTTTCAGTAAGCTTGCTTTCAAGATTCATGCATTGTGCCAGTGAAGTGCATTTTCAAGCTGCCAAAAGGATTGTAAGATATATCAAGGGCACAACAAATTATGGCATTAAATATTCTTACTGTCAGAATTTTAAACTTCATGGTTATTCTGATAGTGATTGGGCAGGTTCTATTGATGACATGAGAAGTACAACAGGATTTTGTTTCAACTTTGGATCCGGAATTTTTTCATGGTCCTCAAAGAAGCAAGATGTGATAGCTCAAAGTACAGCAGAGGCAGAATATGTAGCAGCCAATGCTACTGTAAATCAAGCAATTTGGATCAGAAAAATACTTGCAGATCTACACATGAAGCAAAATGAGCCAACACAGATTCATGTAGATAACCAAGCTGCAATTGCAATTTCAAATGATTCTGTTTTTCATGGCAAGACTAAGCATTTCAAGATCAAGTTGTATCACTTAAGAGAAGAACAAAAGGATGGTGAAGTTAAACTGCTTTATTGCAAGACTGAGGATCAAATTGCAGATGTGTTAACCAAGGCTCTACCAAAAGCTAGATTTGAAACCTTAAGAGGTAAAATAGGCCTTTGCAGCTACTAAGGCAAGAAGGAGTGTTGGAAACGTGCCTTTAGTTGCTACAGTTATGGGCAAACAAAAAGTTGCTGAATAATTGGTCAATAGACCAAGTCTTTAGGAATATTTTCTGGATATATATATATATATATATATATTTTGTTTTGGCTTGATATTAGGAATTGGTTAGACATGGCTAGAAATTAGCAAATTCTCTTGACTTTCTGTTATGTTTCAGCTCTATATAAAGAGCAATGCAATGAATAAAAATATACTTCCAGATACCAAGTTTTTCCTTTGTTGTCATAAATTTCTGCCCTGTTCTTGTGCCATATATCAACAATATCAATTACTTTTCTATCATAGTTTCTATGGAAACAAACACATCATTCAGAACTTGAGGATAGCAGGCAAAAAAAATATAGGGATTTCAAAAAGATTAAATTGGGGATTCCAAGAATAACAAGAAATTATAATTTTTTATAAAAAGAAATTCTCAATCCCAAAACTAAAATCAAATGAAAAACTTGTGGCTTGAAAGGTTAGGAGAGTCTTGGTTAAAGACTAGCAGAAGGCCAACAACATAGGCAATGAATTGAATTTGAGAGAGAGAGAACCAAAGTTATCATTCTGTTTATATTCAAAGTTTCTACATGCAAACTCATGATATTAGCTGTATATGGAATTTTTGTTGGTCATCTTTCATATCAAGCAAACACCTTTTGCATACCATTTCTGTATCAATCTCATTAATTTAGACAGGCATAAAAAAAGAATATGGTTAAAGTAGAAAAAACACAAGCAGGACACGAGGAAAGTGATTAGCTGTGAATAAGATAACCAAGATATGAAAAAAGTGATTAGAATGTGAATACAATCAGTCTGATCTATGAGCATCCTGATTTACAATCAGCCTAATCTATGAGCACCTTCCTTGGTCTACCCAACCTTATTTCAAACTGTGATCGGGGTATAAACAATATGATATACTAAACTACACTTTTAGCAATCTTGAATTTCCGGCTTCATATAGGTCTATTGAAAAACAGTTTTTACAAATATTTTTTTACTCTTTAAAGTAAGAACAATGAGATTTTATTTTATTTTTTGTGTGTGTTTTAAGAAACAGTGGAGGAAAATATTTTAAAGGCTTTTGTATTGGACATAAAAGCAAGATATCTTCACTAAAGTACTGTTCCAATATAGAAGTGCACAGTTTGAAAATAATGACAACTGTTTTTAAAAACCGTTGACTAGACAATCTCTTGAGAACTGTTTTGAAAAAACATTAACATTGCCAAATGGGGCATATATTTCTTTCTTGTAGGTTAGTGTAATGCAACTGATCATCACATTGTTGTTTGGTTGACAAAGTAAGAGGATGGCATTTTTGTGAAGGCATGCTTGCCTGATACATATCAAATTTGTTGAGAAAGCAGCCCTATAAAACTTGGTAACTGATGGGAAGGTGGAAGAAGCAATGCTGCAGAAGTGTGTGAATGGTGTTTTATTCTGTAACTGAGCAGAAAATCAGGCAGTTCAATGCGTGACTGCACTGCCACAACCTGTGTTCATCAAAATGGAATGATCAGCAATCCTCATGAATGATGGAATCACTGTTCTTTTCCAAAACTTTGTATATCTTCACCCTCTATATAAGTTCTAGCTCATAGAGCTCAATCAAATATCGATTCAATGGCTGCTTTCTGTTCTTTTAGACGCGGTTTAGCAGGCCTACAAGTGTCTTTAATCATCAGCTTCTTGGCTGCTGCCTCAGCAGGTAACTTCTACCAAGACTTTGATATCACTTGGGGGGATGGGCGTGCTAAGATACTCAACAATGGGGAGCTTCTTACTCTCTCTCTTGACAAGGCCTCCGGCTCGGGTTTTCAGTCCAAGAATGAGTATCTGTTTGGGAAGATTGCTATGCAGATCAAGTTAGTCCCTGGAAACTCTGCTGGCACTGTAACTGCCTATTACGTAAGCCCTCCTCCCTTGTGTCCAGTTTTAATTTCTTGAAGGCTAGACGTGATATTTAGTTCTCTATGTGTGAATGTGTGGATGGTTTCAGTTGTCTTCAAAAGAGTGGGAGACTCATGATGAAATAGACTTTGAATTCTTGGGGAACCTCAGTGGTGATCCTTACATTCTTCACACCAATGTGTACATCCAAGGCCAGGGAAAAAGAGAGAAGCAATTCTACCTCTGGTTCGACCCAACTGCTGATTTCCACAACTACTCCATCCTCTGGAATCCACAATGCGTGGTGTGAGTAGAAACCGGGATACTTTCAGCATTTTCGCTTTCCTTTTGCATGATCCAAATCGATCTAAATCAATGTACTGGCTTGTTTTCTGTCCATTTCAGCTTCTGGGTTGATGGCATCCCCATCAGGGAGTTCAAGAACTTGGAGTCAGCTGGTGTTCTCTTCCCAAAGAGCCAGCCCATGCGGATATACTCCAGTTTATGGAATGCAGATGACTGGGCAACAAGAGGAGGCCTTGTCAAAACTAACTGGAGCCAAGCTCCTTTCGTGGCTTCCTATAGGAGCTTCAATGCTGATGCTTGTATATTGTATTCTGGAACATCTTCTTGCAGTTGGGACTCTCCTCCATGGCTCTCACAAGTGCTTGATTCCACAGACCAGCAGAAGATGAAATGGGTCGAGGACAACTACATGATTTACAACTACTGCACTGATGCAGAGCGGTTCTCCCAGGGCCTTCCTACAGAATGCATGGTAACTTAAAAGCCGACCCATGGTTTTATTCTTTCCTTGTTCCTCATCTTAGTTTCCACTAAAAAACTCCACAAAAATCAGTGTTACAATGTATATATATATATAGACAATATATATATATATAATAAAATATCAGAAATGAATACATTGTTGTGTGATGTTTGGCATTTTTCTTTCTTTTTTCTTGCTCTTAATTCAGTGCAAATAATAAGAAGTAAACTGCATTTGAAGCCATGAGAATCACCTGCCTTTTTCGGGCTGTAACTCGGCTTGTGCTATCAGTGTTTGTTTGTTGTCTGATTGTTGCGCTTGCAATTACCAACTGGCAGCGATGGTGGCTTGGAGAGGTGCTATTTGTCTTTCTCTCCCCTGTTGGCATTTAGGATCTTTCACATTATGACAAATGGCTGAGGGAAGCTGTGGTCCAGCACATTGTTACTGAAATGCCCTTTTGTGGTCTGGATCTTAAGCCAAAAGCTTTACTACAGTCAAAAGAAAATGATTGGAATTAAGTAATGATCAACACCAATTGATCACGACAAGCTTTTGTTAAGCTGTTAACAACTTAGATATACTGGAAAGGATTCCAAACCTGGTTGGGGGACAGGGCAGAGGTTAAAAGCAATGATATTTGCTGCTTACTTTTCTATTGTGATACCGTGTGATTGTGACGATTTCAAAAATATCAGAAGGAAGGTAGTTTTGGTTGTATTATGAGTACTGATGAAGGAGGCCCATTTGCAGATGGGGTTGCCACTGCCACCTGTATACAACTCATTTTTTGGCTCTCCAACTTTGAACCTTCCCAGCAGTAACCCCTCTCTCTCCACCATTAGTATAAATCTGAGCTGAGAGTGATCAATTTCAATTCACTGAAATCAAACTTCTCTTCAAACACCTCCTACCAACCATACAGCATATCCCTCAATGGCACCCATCTGTTCTTCTTCTTCAGCTGTTTCAACAGCCCTGCTAATGTCTGTAGTGGTGAGCTTCTTAATGGCTGCCTCAGCAGGTAACTTCTACCAAGACTTTGATATCACTTGGGGGGATGGACGTGGTAAGATACTCAACAATGGAGAGCTTCTCACTCTTTCCCTTGACAAGCCCTCTGGATCTGGTTTCCAGTCCAAGAATGAGTATCTCTTTGGCAAGATTGATATGCAGCTCAAACTGGTCCCTGGAAATTCTGCTGGCACTGTCACAGCCTACTATGTAAGTTCCCCATTCATATTAGTTGTTGCCCATCATCCTCCATTTGATGATATGTTCTCCTGATTAGTATGTAGTTCTCATTCATGTATGTGTGTAATTGCAGTTATCTTCACAAGGGCCAACCCATGATGAAATCGACTTTGAATTCCTGGGGAACCTCAGTGGGGACCCCTATATCCTCCACACTAATGTGTTCAGCCAAGGCAAGGGAAATAGAGAGCAGCAGTTCTACCTGTGGTTCGACCCAACTGCTGATTTCCACACCTATTCCATCCTCTGGAATCCCCAGCGCATTATGTAAGTACTATTATCCTAATCTCCAAAACTGCAATCTGGTTTATGTTTTTTGGGTTTTCGTATTGATTTGCTCATCTGGGGCATCTCTGTTTCAGCTTCTCTGTGGATGGCACCCCCATCAGAGAGTTCAAGAACTCTGAATCCATAGGTGTCCCATACCCGAAGAACCAGCCCATGAGGATATACTCCAGTCTCTGGAATGCCGATGACTGGGCAACAAGAGGCGGGCTTGTGAAGACAGACTGGAGCCAAGCACCATTCACAGCCTCCTACAGGAACTTCAATGCCAATGCTTGTTTGTGGTCCTCTGGATCATCTTCTTGCAGTTCAACCTCTCCATCTTCTACCTCCACCAATGGGGGATGGTACTCACAAGAGCTAGATTCCACAAGCCAAGAGAGAATGAAATGGGTGCAGAAGAATTACATGATCTACAATTACTGCGCAGACACAAAGAGATTCCCACAGGGCCTTCCTCCTGAATGCTCTGCCACCACCATGTCCTAGAGGGAACAGAACCTAAGGCCATTCACTTCGTTGTTTGCCTCTATAATTTCAAAATTATATTCTTTCATTCTTTATCGTTTTTGTTGCCATCAGAATTTCAGAAACACCACATTGTTGACAATGTAATACATGAATACAACAAAGATTACTTTCTCAATGAATGGCATGTATATCATTATCTCAACCTCAATGTTGAACCCCACAAAGTAACGAAGAGAGTGAAATCACAATACTATTGTTTCTACATTATATTTGGTTTTGAAAAATAATAAGGAAAATAAAAAATATGACCTCTTTTTCAACAGCTGCCCTCCTTTCCCTACCGAAATTAGTAAACATAATGTTGTCACCCAAGATTTAGGTATTATTTGGAAATTACTTTTTAAAATGGTTTTATGTTTCCATGATAAAAAAAAATAAAAATAAAAAAAGAAGAGGAAAACATGTTTAACAACCAAATATTAAAAAAAGATAGTTTTATATTTCTAAAAATTGGTTTCAAATAATATCTTTTAATTATTTCAATTGTTTTGGCTTATTTTTCAAAAATTATTTTAAAAAATAATTATACAAATATAAATAATGATTAAAAATAAATTATTTTTAAAATATTGAAAGTTATAAAAAAAATATTTTAAATTCTCAAACAAATTTTTATTCTTTATAGAAGAGTTTTGAAAATCTATCCTTAAAACAGTTTTGAATAATGCTTAAATTGTGTTGATTTGTGACCTGTTGGTTTGACTTGAACCATATAAAAAGCTATTGGCAATTGTAACAATGTCAACGTCATCAAAATAATGGCTCAAGAAGTAAGATACTTAGGTGGTATTTTTTTTTTTTTTTTTTACTAAAAGTAATTTGTTTTCAAAATTTAGGTTGTTTGATTTTCTATTTTTTCATAACTTATTATAAACATTTTACTAAATAAAAAATATGTAGTTTTTTTTAAATAAAAAAAATAATATATTGATTTTTTTTTAATTTTTAATACTTAATAAAAATAAAATACTATAAAAATAAATAATTTAATATTTAACATTATTAAGTATTAAGATTCTATTTAAAATTAAGTAAAAAAACAAACACCGCATTAGTATAAGATATTCTAACATTGTCCAAAAGAAATATCGTAACCAGTTGGTTTAAGCCTTCAAGCACATGGCCCACCCCTTGATCCATGAGTTTTAAAATTTAAACTCTAAGCCAACCCATCACAATTAAAAATTAGTTGAGCAGAGGGCAGTGAGTAGTTCTTTTCAGGAAACCAAGTAGATGGTGGTTTCATCGAAGCACAGAGCTTTTGGGCTGTTACTGGCTCCTACTATTATGACTTTATTTGTGGGCTTGGTGATTCTTTTTCGGATACAACTGGAGATGAAAAATAATAATGAGAGACACGGTTTCAAGGGTTTGATTCGCTTTTGTTTTTTACTCAGTGGCGGTGGTGGCTTTAGTTATGAGCGATGAATGGTGCTTGGGAAATGGGAAAGTGGATCTGCACTTTTCTCTTTTAAATCCATGCAAAATCCGCGTGAAAATGAACTGGGTTTTGCTATTTGATGACAACTGTTGTCTTTACATCTTCAACCGTGTACAGCTGCTGACTGAACCTTCTTCTCGATCTCCTTCCACTTTCCCCCACGACACCTACTATAAAACCCCCACATACCCACGCCATTCTCTTCACTTCCACGCTCAAAACTACTTCCATTTCTCGTCTCTAAATTCACATTCAATGGCTTCTCCTTCTACTTGGAATCTTTCACCAAAGTTGTTCTTGGTCTCTCTTCTGCTCGGTTCCTTTGTGGTTGCTTCTGTTGGTAACTTGTACCAGGATTTTGAAATCACTTGGGGTGATGGCCGTGCCAAGATACTCAACAATGGAGAGCTTCTCACTCTCTCCCTTGACAAAACCTCTGGCTCTGGCTTCCAGTCCAAGAATGAGTATCTGTTTGGAAAGATTGATATGCAGCTGAAGCTTGTGCCTGGTAACTCAGCTGGCACTGTCACTGCCTACTATGTAAGCCTCCTCTTTACCAAGTGCTTTTCCATCAAATGCTTTCTTGGTTTCATCTTCTCCTGACTCACAAATCACCATTCTGGTTTGTGTAATTGCAGCTATCTTCACAAGGGCCAACCCATGATGAGATAGACTTCGAATTCTTGGGGAATCTCAGTGGTGATCCATACATTCTTCACACTAATGTGTTCAGCCAGGGCAAGGGCAACAGAGAGCAGCAATTCTACCTCTGGTTTGACCCAACTGCTGATTTCCACACCTATTCCATCCTTTGGAACCCCCAGCGGATTATGTAAGTAGTACAGTAATTAATCCCCAATAGTGAAATCTGGTTTATGTTTTTTTTTTTTTTTTGGTTTCTTAATTGGCTCAATCATCTGGGGTATCTCTGTTTCAGCTTCTCAGTGGACGGCACCCCCATCAGAGAGTTCAAGAACTCTGAGTCCATAGGTGTTTCATATCCCAAGAACCAGCCCATGAGGATATACTCCAGCCTCTGGAATGCTGATGACTGGGCAACAAGAGGTGGGCTGGTCAAGACAGACTGGAGCCAAGCCCCCTTCACTGCTTCCTATAGGAACTTCAATGCAGATGCTTGCATTTGGTCTTCTGGAGCATCTTCTTGCAGTTCAACTACTCCCTCTTCTACCTCCACCAGTGGTCAGTGGTACTCACAAGAGCTAGATTCCACAAGCCAAGAGAGAATGAAATGGGTACAGAAGAATTACATGATCTACAATTACTGCACAGATACAAAGCGATTCCCACAAGGCCTTCCTCCTGAATGCACTGCCACCACCTTGTCTTAGAAGGAATGGAACCTAAGCCCATTCAATCAGATAGTTTGCTTTTGAAATTTTCTTCATTTCTATTCTTTCATTCTTTATCATTTTAGTTGCTATTACAACAGCAGAAATATTATATTGTTTACATTGTAATATATGGCACAATACAAATAATAAAATATTCTTTACGAATGACAAAGAAAAGAAAATTGTTGAAAATAACTGAGGAGATGAACCATTGTCAATGTAACTTCTAGCCCTTTCTCTGTTTCTGCTTGTTCTTTAACTTCTGACAGATATGGATTGGGCCTTACACCAAATTTAAAGAGTAAATAATCTTAATTTCTTTCCACTTCAATCACAAACAGCAAGAAACTTCAGTTAAGAGTCACCAAAACTATGCACTGAATCATTCAAAATGCTCCATGCATGATGAAGGCGGCAAACAAACAAATCAAAAATCACCAATGTTTCAAATTAACCTAAATGAAACCTTCTCCCCCAAATCCATGATCCCTATAGTTAATTGGCCATAAAAGCAATCATTTCCCTCACTGGCTTTTGAGTCTGATTCACTCTCTGATGAAAGATAGATTGATTATTAGTTACTATTACAAGAGATATGATTCATGAATACTAAGCCACCTGTGAATTTTGTAGTATGCTTTTTAAAACTTCAATAAGAACCCTATTCTTGAGACCAAGAAAAATTATCACCTGGTTCCATAAAATTTGAAGAAAACGGGAAAGAAAATACAAAGAAAAAGTAAAAGGAAAGAAAAAGTGAATAAAAATAAAAAAATAAATTAAAAGTTGATAAATTATTTTTTTGTTACTTCAAACTCATTTTATTTATTTTAACTCATCAATATAAAAATTAAATAATTTAAAAATATATAAGTTTTTAATTAGTTTTAATTATATTTGATTTTCTTTTATATTTTTTATAAGACAATCAAACATGAAAAAATTATTTTCCTTTACATTTTTTTTCTTTCCTTAGTATTTTCCAAAAACCAAACATAATCTTAATAAATTGTTGATTTACTTATAAATGAATAATTTATTAATTTATTGATAAATAAATATTTATTAATTTATAAAAAATATTATATTTGTATCATATAGTACTTGTACATAATGACTTATAAATCTAAAAACAATAGATATAATAAAAAGTTAATACTCTAAAATATAAAAGATGGTAGTTAATTATAAAAGATAGCAATATTCTAAAAAAAAAAAAAAAGATGTAGTGTCAAAACTTAAAGTGTATGTTTGATAATATTTTTAAATATTATTTCTAATTTAAAAGTATTTTTGAAAAAAATAAAATATTTGATAAAATTTAGAAATCACTTTTAAAAAATTAAAAAATCATTTTCATGTGATTTTCCCAAAAAGTACTTTTAGAAAGAACGTTTCCAATAAAAGCACTTCGAAAGACGGTGGGCTGTTTTTTATTACAACTGGGCATGATGATGGCTTGGGCAGGTGCTACTTATCTTTCTCTCCCTGTTTTGGCATTTAGGATTTCTAGACATAGAAAGACAGTGGGTGGAGTGATGTATGTAGGAAGCTCTGGTCCAGCACATTTTTACACTGGAGAGCTGTTTTTTGTTGAACTGTTTGATATATTGGAAACGGACAAAAGCAATTTTGGGGGGAGGTGGGGGAGGTGGGGGGGAGACAGGTAGACGCGGCAGAAGTTAAAAACTATGGTACTTCCTGAATACTTTTCTATTGCAAAACCGTGTGATTCTGATGATTTAAAAAGTATTAGGGGGGAGGTGGAAGCCCATTTGTAGATATGGTTGTCACTGCCATCTGTATACAACTCATTCTTTGTTCTCCCACTTTGAACCTTCCCAGCAGTACCCTCTCAATCTCACTATATCTCTCCCACCAAGTATAAATTGGAGCTCTGAGAGATCAATTTCAAGTCACTAAATTCAAACTTCTTCTCTTCAAACACCTCTGACCAACCATACAGCGTATCCGCCAATGGCACCCATCTATTCTTCTTTTTCAGTTGTTTCAACAGCCCTGCTAATCTCTGTAGTGGCGAGCTTCTTAATGGCTGCCTCAGCAGGTAACTTCTACCAAGACTTTGACATCACTTGGGGAGACGGGCGTGCTAAGATACTCAACAATGGAGAGCTTCTCACTCTTTCCCTTGACAAGACCTCTGGATCTGGTTTCCAGTCCAAGAACGAGTATCTGTTTGGCAAGATTGATATGCAGCTCAAACTTGTTCCTGGAAACTCTGCTGGCACTGTCACTGCCTATTATGTAAGCCCGCCTTTCATAGTACTTGTTGCACATCATCCTCCATTTGATGACAATTTGTTCTCCTGATTAGTATATAGTTCTTATTTATGTATGTGTGTATTTGCAGTTATCTTCACAAGGGCCAACCCATGATGAAATCGACTTCGAATTCCTGGGCAATCTCAGTGGTGATCCATACATTCTTCACACTAATGTGTTCAGCCAAGGCAAGGGAAACAGAGAACAGCAGTTCTACCTTTGGTTTGACCCAACTGCTGATTTCCATACCTATTCCATACTTTGGAATCCCCAGCGGATTATGTAAGTGCTATTATTCTAATCTCCAATACTGCAATCTGGTTTATGTTTTTTGGGTTTTTGTATTGATTTACTCATCTGGGGTATCTCTGTTTCAGCTTCTCTGTGGATGGCACCCCCATCAGGGAGTTCAAGAACTCTGAGTCAATCGGTGTTTCATACCCAAAGAACCAGCCCATGAGGATATACTCCAGTCTCTGGAATGCAGATGACTGGGCAACAAGAGGTGGGCTTGTCAAGACAGACTGGAGCCAAGCTCCCTTCACTGCTTCCTATAGGAACTTCAATGCAGATGCTTGCATCTGGTCTTCTGGAGCTTCTTCTTGCAGTTCAAATACTCCCACTTCTACCTCCACCAATACAGAGTGGTACTCACAAGAGCTTGATTCCACAAGCCAAGAGAGAATGAAATGGGTGCAGAAGAATTACATGATCTACAATTACTGCTCTGACACCAAGCGATTCCCACAGGGCCTTCCTCCTGAATGCACTACCACCACCATGTCATAGAGGAAACACAACCTTAAGGCCATTCACTTCATTGTTTGCTTCTGTAATTTCAAAATTCAATTCTTTCATTCTTAATCATTTTAATCGCCATTAGAAGAACAGAAATACCACATTGTTTACATTGTATATATACATACAATAAAAGATCACTTTCTCCATAAATGGCATGTAACAGTGTGTCAACCTCATATCATGGATCCTTTCAAAGTACTAGACAAAGAACAGAAGGTACATTGAAAAGGATTTCCTTTAGTACAAACCAGAAGCAGCTACAGTAGAATCCACTTAAACATTAATCTATTAATAATGCATATTTAAGTGATTCTAAAAAACGTTTTAGTATTTCTAACACTTAAATAATAATAAATTTTAGATGTTAAAAATATTAAAAGAGTTTTCTAAATATCAGGATTTCTGAATACATATATGGCGGTCAAAGAGATTTTAAAAGTCTTATCCATAATTAAAAAAATTATATATTTGGTTAAAAGATTTTAAATACTTTTGAAATTGGAATAATAACCTAAAATGACCCATTTTGGATATTATTACCCTTCCTTTTTCCTAAAAAATGGCATCTCTCTCATTCCCTTCCCACAGAGCCAGCCTATGGGGATATACTCCAGTTTATGGATTGCAGATGACTGGGCAACAAGAGGGGGGCCTTGTCAAGACTCACTGGAGCCAAGCTCCTTTCACGGCTTCCTTTAGGAGCTTGAATGCTGATGCTTGTATATTGTATTCTGGAACATCTTCTTGCAGTTGGGACTCTCCTCCATGGCTCTCACAAGTGCTTGATTTCAAGGACCAGCAGAAGATGAAATGGGTTGAGGACAACTACATGATTTACAACTACTGCGCTGATACAGGGCGGTTCCCCCAGGGCCTTCCTACAGAATGCACAGTAACTTAAAAGGCGTTCGACGCATGGTACTATTCTTTCCTTGTTCCCCATCTTAGTTTCCACTGAAAAACATGAGAGAAATCAGTGTTACAATGTAAAATAAATAGACAATATATATAATAAAAGATCAGAAATAAATACATTGATATGTGATGTCTGGCATTTTTCTCTCTTTTCTTGCTCTTAACCCATAGCAAATAATAAGTAAACTGCATTTGAAGCCATGAGAATCACATGCCTTTTTCGGGCTGTAACTCGGCTTGTGCTATCAGTGTTTGTTTGTTGTCTGACTGATGCACTTGGAACTACCAACTGGCAATGATGGTGGCTTGGGCAGGTGCTATTTGTCTCTCTCCCTGTTTTTTGGCATTCAGGAGATTAGAATCCTTCACACTAGGAAAAATGGCCGAAAGAAGCAGTGGTCCAGCACATTTTTACACTGAAATGCCCTTTTTGTGGTCTGGATCTTAAGCCAAAGGCTTTACTACAGTAAAAAGAAAATGATTGGAATCAAGTAATGATCAACGTCAAATGATCAGGATAAGCTTTTGTGAGCTTTTAACTACTTTGATATACTGGAAAGGACTCCAGACCTGGTTAAGGGGCGCGGCAGAAGTTAAAAGCAAGGATATTTGCTGAGTACTTTTGGATTGCGATACCATATTACCACGTTATTGTGATGATTTTAAAAATATCACTTAAGGCAATTTTGGTTGTATTAATTATTATGAGTACTTATGCCACTGCCAGCTGTATGCAACTCATTTTTTGGCTCTCTAACTTCGAACCATCCCGACAGTAACCCCTCTCTCTCCACCATTAGAATAAATGTGAGCTGAGAGAGATCAATTTTAATTCACTGAAATCAAACTCTTATCTTCAAACACCTCCTACCAACCATACAGCATATCCCTCAATGGCCCTGCTAATCTCTGTAGCAGTGAGCTTCTTAATGGCTGCCACAGCAGGTAACTTCAACCAAGACTTTGACATCACTTGGGAGAATGGGCGTGCTAAGATACTCAACAATGGAGAGCTACTCACTCTTTCCCTTGACAAGACATCTGGATCTGGTTTCCAGTCCAAGAATGAGCATCTGTTTGGGAAGATTGACATGAAGCTCAAACCTGTTCCTGGAAATTCTGCTGGCACTGTCACTGCCTATTATGTAAGCCTGTCTTTTTTCATATTACTTGTTCTCCTTATTAGTATGTAGTTCTCATTCATGTATGTGTGTAATTAATTGCAGTTATCTTCACAAGGGCCAACCCATAATGAAATCGACTTCGATTTCCTGGGGATCCTCAGTGGGGATTCATACATCCTCCACTCTAATCTC
Organism: Vitis vinifera; assembly: GCF_030704535.1. Classification (NCBI taxonomy): domain Eukaryota; kingdom Viridiplantae; phylum Streptophyta; class Magnoliopsida; order Vitales; family Vitaceae; genus Vitis; species Vitis vinifera. Next base: position 19,176,830 of record NC_081815.1, on the reverse strand, counting down.
TCTCTCTCTCTCTCTCTCTCTCTCTCTCTCTCTCTCTCAGTGAGTTTGTTGTTTTGGGCAAAATAGTCTTATTATTATTAATTTAAGTTGAAGCCACAATATTATGAATATCAATTAAGCGAACAATGGAAACATGTGCACTACACTCCATCAAAGGTAATATTACCAAGTTATATGAAGATAATGTTACATGCATTGCATAGATTAAAGAATGATGCATTAAAGGTGATAAAATTAAGCATATATCACCCAAGTTTTTTTATATTCATCAACTCCAAAAGAATAATGAAAATTGTTGTTTAATGAGTAAGATCAAGTGACTATTTAGTAGATTTATTCACAAAGGCATTATCAATTACAATACTCAAGAAGCTGATTGGAATACGTCGACTCAAAAATCTTTATGTTGAGCTATTAAAGAAAATATAATCATGTCAAAGGGGAAGCTAATTGATAAGAAAATCATTACACTATATTCTTTTTCCCTTCATCTAGGATTTGTCCCATTGGGTTTTACTAACAGGGTTTTTAACGAGACAATTGCAGTAGTCCAAAAGAATATTATACTCTTTTTCCTTCACTAAAATTTTTTCCATATGGTTTTTCCTAGTAAAGTTTTAATAAGGCATACTCTTATGATCATTTGTAATAATGTATATTTCTTTGTGACTCCCTATAAGAGGGAAGATCTCTAATGAAAATTCATTCCGTTTTCTTTTATTCCACTTTTTTTTAGTATTTATGTTTATTCTCTCTTCTTTTCTTTGATTTTCTCATTCTTTTATTTTATGACATAAATATATTTGTTAAAATATTTAAAATTTATATTAAAGAAGAAGAAGTTTAAAAGCTATTTCTAAATTTAAAACATCAAAGTCAATTTTAGTTTAACTTTTAATTTGATTTTTTTATTTTATCATAAATTTGAAAATATTTTTTAAACTTTCATATTTTAAAAAATTAATAATAACAAATTTTATGCAATTTACTAAACCAATAAAAGATTTTATCCTCAATTTCACTTTATTACACAACTTATCTAATTTTACTTTATAACTAAATATCATTAATTTCATAACAAAAATAAGAAAATAATTTAATTAAGATGACCCACTATAACTAATAACAAAAACAAAATTATAACACTTAAACTATCCCTAATATTTTCTTTATTCAATCATTGCATTTAAGATGGTCTTGCACCATGCAATAATAATTCTAAACCTTTCATATATTAATTATAAAATTCAGTTCATAAATATATTTACTTGCTGTAATAAAGAAATTATTAGTAGCACATGAGTTCATGGCATCTCTTTTAAATTAATCCTATTTTCCAGTTAATAATAATAATAATAATATGGAAAAATCTATATTAGGAACATGTAAAATACAAATTAATAATCCTTTTTTTATAAAAATAAATAAATAAAATAAAATAAAAATCCTACATCTAGGTTACTTCTCAAGATATTTACCTATCTAATTTTTTTTACTTTTATTTTGTTATTTTAAAATTTTGTTTCATCTTAAAACTATAATTAATAATTGTGATTTTAAAATAGAAATTGTCGGGGCGTACCTTTCAGTACACTGGACTTAATAATAATAATAATTATTATTATTATTATTAAAAAAAAATTAAAAAGAAAGTAATTTAGACCTGGAAAATGCTAAAAGGTAACTGCCGTTTTGGCATTGTTGTTAGTTTCCATTTATTGTCTCTTTCTCATGATTCTAGGAATATTTCACACATTACTTAATTCTCTTCCCTTTTTAAATCCAGATGACTTTCACATAACTTTTATTTCCTTTCCCATATTCTCCTAGATTCTCCCGAGAAAAAAACAAGAAAATCTCGTCAACTTTCAAGAAGCTTTTGGAATCTGCAAGTTTTTGGACTTGATATGTCGGACGATTATGAAACCCCGAGTCCTGATGGAACCCAGTTTCCGGATGGCTTGAGGGTCCTGGCGGTTGATGACAATATAGTTTGTCTGAAAATCCTCGTAACTTTGCTTGAGCAATGTCGGTACAAAGGTCAGTTTCTGATGCTTTCTTGATCGATATATAAAACCCTTGATCTTATATTCAAGAACGAGTTGTTTCAAGAAACCCCTTAAATTCATGGTTAGATTCTGTAAGAACTTATGGAAAAATTCATGGTTGGATATTGTCTTGATATGTTTAATTCTTGTGAAAAAAATTGAACTGGGTTGATGCAGTTACTGCTACAACGAAGGCTTGTGAAGCTCTGGAGATGTTGAGGGAGAACCGAGAAAATTTCGATATTGTGATCACCGACGTGAAGATGCCGGACATGGACGGATTCACGCTTCTGAAGATCATAGGACTCGAAATGGACATACCAGTAATCAGTAAGTAACCTTAGAAACCGGCCATTAATGATCATCTGTTTCTTGATGATGATTCTCCGACCATGGATTGATTCAGATATGGTGATTATTTTGAGTTGCAGTGACGTCTGTGAACGACGACAGAAGCACGGTCTTGAAGGGGATAAGGCATGGCGCCCGGGACTATCTGCTGAAGCCTGTGAGGGTGTTGGAGATCAAGAACATATGGCAGCATGTTGTAAGGAAAAATTTGTTTGATTCCGGTAAGCCTGGCGTCAAGGAGGAAAAAGCTATGGAGATGGAGAAAAGCAAGGAGAAAGGAGGAGGAGAAGAAGAAGAAGAAGAAGAAGATCATCCCAAGGAACATTCTTTTGAAGATGGATCTGTCCGGAAGAAACAGCGGCTTAATTGGACGTCTGAGCTCCATATCAAATTTCTCAACGCCATTCACCAGCTGGAAACAGCAGATAGTAGGTGTTTGATTTAAAAAGTAGTCGTTTCTCGTAATGTGGTTTAGGTCTAACTCAATCTTACATGCCTTTTGTATCTGCAGAGGCGGTTCCAAAGAAAATACTTGAAATCATGAACGAGCCAGGGCTTAGTAGGGAGAATGTTGCTAGCCATCTACAGGTGAATTCAACTTCAGTATTCGTCCTCCATTATTCGGGTTTTATTCGCATACATATAGTCTAATCTAATCTGCGATTTGGCTCATGTAGAAGTACAGAAAAATGCTGAGGAAGAATTGCGCTAAAGTGAGCCAACAAATGGATAATAGTAACCTTGATCCGAGTAGAAGGGGCCGGCGCCCATCACATGCTGCCATCTTTTCTGAAAGCCAAGGCTATGGTTCAAGAAACCCGGATAGCAGATGGGAAGTAAATGGTGATACTAAAGCTGAGAAGCCTTATACACCTAGCTCTTCCCTTATGTATGCAAAGCCCCTCCTGCAACCTGTGGAGAATCAAGATATGTTGTTCCAGCAGTGCCTGCAATCTCCTCAATTGGCTGTGTCTTCAAGGATGCATTTGCCTGGGCTTGGAGGGCTCCTCTCAGCTCCAGCGTGGCCGGGAAGACCACCTTGTCCTCTGCCACAGTTCAGTGGGCCAAAGGTTAAGACCTGTTTTCCAGGACAACAGCTGCCTGATGGCTCCATGGATGTTTCTCCGCAATTTCCTAATTATAGCACCAGCTCTGAGCCTTGCCCTTTGCCATTTCCCGAGCCCTCTTTCGCATTCGCTGATTTCTCTCCTTCACCTTATCAAACACTACCAGATGCTTCAACTGGAATGGAGACTGTCAATCCAAATTTCTCTCTAGGTAACTTCATGAGATCCTTCAATTTTCCCAATATGAATGTCATCTGCAGATGAGAAACTAGCTGTTCAGATTTCTTGCAACTGAATCATTGGTTTGTTGTTTCAGTTCAACATGAGGGAGGCCTGGTTAACTTCAATCGGGGGCAAACAACAGCAGGGTGTCCACTCAACATACAAGGTCCAAACATGGAGAGCTTAAACGTAAATAGCCAGATATTTATGCAGCATTGTCAGGAGAATTTAGACACAGAGAGTAGCATCCATCTCAACAGTTGTAGGTCCATGGATGATGACCTTAGCGCAATGGTGAAACAGGTATAACAAAGTCTTGTTAAGAACCACATTCCTCAGCTAGTTGCAGACAACAGTGTTTTGCAATAGTTCTTTAATGATCTGTTATACATAAGGATCTCTCCTTGATCTGAGTACTTTTATATTGCAGTTTAACTACAACGGCCCCGCCTAATTTGTGATCAAGCCCTTGCCTTTTCCTTGAAGCTGCCTTACAACTAATCACACCATACAAGGCTGATTTGCTGATTATTATTCAAGTGGGGATAAATCCCTTGTTAATAGTGATACAGAGCTAGCTGCTGATTTGAATTAAAGATTAGATAGAATTTTTTATTAGATTCAGTGGAACACTCTGTTTATTGTAGAGATTGTCATAGCCAATGGATCAGTGAGGATCATTTCATGTTCAGTCTCTTTCATTTTGCTTGCTTTCATTTTATCAGAACTTGCGAAATGATAGTATGCCATTCAATGAAACCCGGTCCAGAAACTACTAAATGTTGAATTCAAAGCAGGACTCATAGATGGTACTGGTACAAAACAGACCTTAAAGAGTACATGTTACTTGAAAACCAGAAAACTAGAGAGAAAGGAGGAGTTCACAACACAAAAAACATAAGCGTAGACACATAGTTAACCGAAAAAACTAGCAGAGAAGGAAGCAGATTTTTGCTTATCTGAATTAATCGATAGGCTTGCGAGCGAGAACAACTGAATTGATGACTTCATTAGTAGGATGGAAAATGGTGAGAACCTCAAATCCAAGCAAGTCCTCCTCCTCAACCACAGGGTACAGGAAAGCTCTAGCCCCTTTCGCGCTTCTCACAAGTAGAGTTCCCCCTTCCTTCATATACTTCCTCACATGCCCAAGAATCTTAACCTTCTCCTCCTTACTCATCCCCACCAGTGCTGCCAAAAAGATGCAGTCATACTCCCCAAGCTTGTCCCTAACTTCCATTATATCGCGAGTCTCAAACTTCACGCGCCTCTGCAGCTCAGCATCAGAGGCTACCAATTGGCGAGCCACAGCGTTAGCTGATTCATCCATATCAAAGTTGTCGAAACAGGTGGATTTCATGTGATGTGTGGCCATTATAAGGGTGGTAAGAGGCAGTGGACCAGAGCCAATGAAGGCCACCTTCTTGGGCTGCACAACCCCATTGTCACTAAGAATTCTGTACTCCAAGTTGGCCAGCTTAACATAATTCCCATAGTATGGAAACAGGTTGAGATTGTTGAGGGCTTGGGGGACATTTGTGAGGAAAGTTGAGAACTCAAGCTCAAGTAGGCCTTCAGCTCTGCCACAGAGAGTTATGAGGCTTTGGCGAATCAGCTGAATTTCTTCTGGTAAGGCTGTGATGTCTATGGATGATGGAGGGGTGCAGAGCTTCACAAGGTGGGTGAAGAGGCTGTTGACTTGCTTTGAAGGCCTCAGGGACTCAAGCTTGCAGATGTTGGCATGGATTTGTACAATGCGAGCTATGAGAAGCTCAGTGGAGACATTGGTTTTGAGGGAAGATTGCTGCAGAGAAGCCATGGTTTGAACAGAGACTAGGTATATAAGTTGCGTGAGGAGGTTGTGTGTTGGCCATGAGAAGGCTTTTCCACTATTTATAGATGTAAGTTCAAGTGATTAGAATTTTTCTTTTTTTAATATGCAATTATTTTAATATTGATGTTCATCACCTGAAAAAGGGAAGAAAAAAAAGAAGAAAAAGAAAAGAAAGAAGCTGATTTAGAGGTCAACCAAGGCATGGAGCTCCATGCAATGGGATTCAAATAGCAACATGTGTCAAAGAGGGTTTGATGAAAAAACAAATTTGATGTTGGCATAGGTTGATAATTTTAATTTGATAGCTTCATATTCTTTGTTGGTTCACATGAGCTTAAGTTTTTAGACCCTTTTCCAGCCTGAATTTGTTCATTTAGATTCTGAATTATTCTATTTCATTTTTATCGTCACTTAAAATTTAAATATCCTAAATTTAAATCTCATATAGAAGCCAATATAATTTCGTGTTGAGCATAAGGTCCCAAAAATCAAATCCATCTTTAAACCAAAAGAACTATGTATAATTTTTCGGGTTTTTGAATCATATCAAGTGTTTCTTATCACTTATCCCATCTTAATTTATCACCAATTTGCTCAATATAATTTTGGATCATATCATGGTATCCAAAAGTAACATTTCAATAACTTACTATCTATGACAACAAACTTAGTCTAACATTTATTTTTGTATCTTTTTTTTTTTTTGAATATTTATTTAACAATCTAAATTAACATCCTTATAATTTTGTGTAAATTTCATGAAAAGTTTATGTTCATGGGTGTCACTATACCATATCCATTATAGCACACAATCACCAAAGGAGGAAACCTAGCCAGATGGGCATTGGCACAAAGATTTGTTTGAAAGAAAAAACAAAGTGTAGTGTGTTGGGTGCGTGGCTTTGATTCTTTCCACACGAGGTGTGGTGGTGCCTTGGGTGAATAGATATAATGAGGTATGCAGATACTCTAGCTTGGGTCATGTTCACACCTTGATGTAGTGAGAGACGCATGCCTCATGCCTCCTTTCCTATTTCATATAGTCAAATGTTGGATCTCATTCTTTGTTTGTTTTTTTTTAAAAAAATTTTGTTGAATATTCAATTACATGGTCCCCAATTTTAATTTACTTTTCCTAGTTTTTCACTTCTAAAATTTTTGTCAACTTTTTTCTCATCATTTGAAAATTTTTCATATGAAAAGTGATGGATATCTAATCCGTTTAGAAAAAATATCAACTTCTTAAATTTCTTGTTTCAAACTTGTTTGTAAAAGCAACTGACCCTTGACCTTACACGAAAGGGTTACTTAAAAATTTATATGGCGTGTGAGAGCAAATTTACTAAAAAATAATAATAAATAAATAAAGTTTTTAAAAATTTTGACAACGATTTATACTATTTCAAATTTTCTTTTGTTAGTTTCATACCATTTCAAATTAGACATGTTTCTTTCTTTCTTTCTTTTTCTAAAGTTAGAAAATAGAATGGATCATTTTGGAAAATATTAAAAATGTCATTTTTTTTCATGTTTCAATATATATATATATATATATATATATATATATATATATATAAAAGAACAAGAAAAAAAAACATTTTTTTAGACGTGTGTCTTATTTTCATTTCAGCTACTAATTGGACCTGGGCTTCTCGAGGCTCAACACGCTATGTTTTCAAAATTAAAAAAGAAAGAAAGAAAAGGTCACTGCACCATGGAATTGGGCTTGTCCAGCCCTTGGAGCCCAATTCCATGGTGCAGTCACCATGGAATTGGGCCTAAGTTCTCAAGCTTTAGACTTGCATTGATTCAACATTCAGCCCACATGTGTAACAAATTTCAAATTTTCAACACATTTTATAAGTTTATAATTGATCTTCATAAGATTATAGACCTTCAATATCTTTTATATATGTTATTGAATTTTATAAAATTTATTCATATTTTTTATATATATTTGAACTCTATAATTGCATTTTATGGTGATCACCAAGAAGTAATCACCATCAATATATTTTATTTACTCTTTTAAATAAATTTATAACCCTAAAATTGATTATATATTTTAAAATTATTATAAGTAAATATATTATATGATTTTGAGCCAAAGACATTCCATACTTTAGGCAAGGACTTAGGCTATGTTTGGTTCTTAGAAAATATTAGGGAAAGAAAAAAAATGTTGAAGAAAATAATTTTCTCATATTTAATTTTCTTATAAAAATACAAAAGAAAGTTAAATATAATTAAAATTATTAAGATATTTGTATATTTTTAAATTATTTAATCTTTATATAGAAGAGTTAAATAAATAATAAAAAAAAGTTTGAAATAGTATATAAAAATTATTTATTTATTTTAAATCTATTTTTTATTTTCCTTCACTTTCTCTTTCTCTTTCCTTTTACTTTTCTTCTCTATTTTCTTTCCCTTACATTTTCCCTCAAACTTTTCAAGAATCAAATATAACCTTAGGGAATGTTTGATAAAGCTTAATACTTATTACTTAATGACTTAAGTTGACTTTAAATTAAATTATAATTAAGTTATTAACTTAAAACTTATTATTTAATTTTTATTTTTAAGTTATTTGATAAAATTAATTTAAAATATATTTTAAGTCATCAAATTTATATATTTATTCTCATAAATTATAATTAGGGCAAAGGAAGTTGAGTAAGAATGGAGGTCATGGAGTAGCAAATGAGATCCTTAAGGTAATTAGGATAAATAAGGGTAAAAAGGTAAAATAAAGATATAAACTTAAAAATAAGTTAATTGTTTTTACTTATTACTTAAAATTGTTTTTTACTCTAAATCATATCATTAATTTATTTTACTAAACATACTTAATTTAATTAATAACTTAAATTAAGTTATTAAATCACTTTAAAAGTTGGTTTACTAAAGACCCACTTAGATACATAAGAGACATAACACAGAACTAAAAATCTTTCCTTAAAAACATTAAAGTTTAACGCAATCTAAAAGGAAAAAAAAATAATAATAATATGGCTCTAATTTATTATGTATTAAAAAAAATCTCAATAATAGTTTTTGATAACACTTGGTCAAAAGTAATTTTATTTTTTATTTTTAGAATTTTAGAAACAAAATCATTTTTAAGAATTCAACTCTTGCCAACCATTTTCTCAATTAATCTTACATGAAAGCAATATACAAATTTAGATAATACTATGTTTACAATCTATTCTTTGTATATTCAAGTATTTTTCAAAACACTCTATAAAAAACACCTCAAATTTATTTTGAAAAATAATCATATTTTCAATTCTCAATCTATCTTCAATTCAAAATCCGTTAAACATAATTTTAAAATTTTAAAAATATTTTCTATTCCAAAAAATAGAAAATTATGTTTGTTAATAATTATCAAACACGATTGGTTTTTGTAACATGAAAAGATATAGGGTTATTTGACAACTATTTTTAAAAGCAATTTTCTATTCTTCAAAAAAAAAAAAAAAAATAGGAAAGCATGTTTAACAACCCAAAATTGTTTTGCGTTTTTTGTTCTTAAAAACAAAAAAATAAGGTATTTTTAGATAACATTTTTAATTTTTTTTTTGTTTTTTTATTTATTTTCCAAAGGTTGTTTTAAAAAAATAATTATGCAAAAGATGTAAAATGATTAAAAAAACATTAAGCATAAAAATTATTTTTGAAACATATTTAAAAATATTAAAAATAGATTAAAAACATTTGAAGTTTCAAACATATTTTTTCTTTACAAAATATCATATAACAGAAAACTATTATCAAAAATAATTTTTGTAGAACTATTTTTGAAAATAGTTATCAAACATGTCAATAATGTTTGATATAAATTGGCCATAAATGTTGAGTGGCTAATGACTATCCTCTTTGTTGACTAGGACCTTTTGTCTAGGATCAAAATTTGAGTCCCCTCCATTCCAATCAATAATATATGTTTACTTACCGGGAAAATATGAGGGTAAAAGATTAAAAAAATAAATAGTAGTAGAAAATGGAATGTATTAGATTATGTTTGGTTCCTTCAAGACTTGAGGAAAAATAGGAAAAAAAAAAAAAGAAAGGAAAAGTAGAAAAAAATAAAAAGTAAAGAAAAATAAAAATATATTTAAAGTGAATAAATTATTTTCATATGGTACTTCATATTCATTTCACTTATTTTAATTTTTCTATATAAGTGAGATCGCATAAGTTTCTAATTATTTTAATTATATTTATTTATTTATTTCATATTTTTATAATAAAACAATAATAAGAAAATCATTTTCCTTAAGTCATATTTAGTTCTTGAAAATTTCAAGAGAAAATGTAAAAAAAAAGAAAATAGAAGGAAAAAGTGGAAGGATAAAAAAACGAAAGAAAATAAATAAATAAAAAACGTATTGTGAACCCCGCATTTCGGCTCATGCACTTTCACTCGATGGTGAACTCACTTTCTACTTGAAAATGATTTATTATTTTATTATTATTATTATTATTATATGTTTTTTTTTTTAGAAAATGACTTGAAGTCGTCATTTATTTTTGTTTTATTTTTAAAGGATAAACAAAATAAGAAGAAAAAAAACTTTAAGTGTGACTCCTTATTTAGAAAAGGTGGTCTGTGAAAAACCAAATCAGGTTCGGAGGTCATGTTACTTATTAAGAAGGTACAGTAAAGACCGTAGCACCTTTCTAAGTCCCTAAAAATGGGTCTCTACCGATGAAATGAAGCACATATGACAATTGATTGATCAAACGCGGATACCAAGAAGTGATCATACACAGGGAGCCAAGATGTGCATGGAGAACAATCAAAGTGTGAGTGGGTACATACCTTAGCAGCAAGCCATTATGCGCTATTATGGAAACAATGTTAACTCAAGTATAAAATTATCAGGAAATGACCGAAACTAGAGGGTTGGAGGTAAGAGGATTGATGTGCGGCCAACACGGACAAGCGGCATGCAATCACACAGAGGAGAGCAGTCATGCAACATACAATCAAGCAAAGTATGAATATACCACTCATGTCCATATACAAGCTATGACAATCAAAATGAATAATGACAAATACAACATGCTCAAAGATGATCAAGATAATATCCAAGCCAGAGAATCAACACATCAAGTCAAATGATATACAACAGTAAGTCTATGCATGTGAAGTGAACAGAACAATCATGACAAAATCAAAGTCACTATGCTAAGACAAGCAAAATAATCAATCAATACAATCAACGTGTCAATGTCTCAAACGAATATAGCAATGAAGCATAGAAACATCGCTATATCAGAATCCTCAATCAACACAATTAGCATGTCAATGTCCCAAATGAATACAATAACCAAGCATGCGTCCAATGATACCAAGAGCTCTCAATGTGCAATCAAGAGATAGGTACCCACTGATCGACCCATCAAACGCCACATTTGCCTCATCTTAAGTTTAAGCTTAACCCTCTAGTTGATCCCTAATAGAGTCATCATTTTGTGGACCCTGTATTTCGGTTCATGCACTTCCACTCAATGGCAAACTCGTTTTCTACTTGAAAATGATTTATTATTTATTATTATTATTATATGTTTTTTTTTTAATTTTAGAAAAAAGACTTGGAGTCGCCACTTATTTTTGTTTTATTTTTAAAGGGTAAACAAAATAAGAAAGAAAACTCTAAGTATGACTCCTTATTTGGAAAATGTGGTCTGTGAAAAATCAAATCGGGCTCGGGGGTCAGGTTACTTATTAGGAAGGTATAGTAAAGACCATAACACCCCTCTAAGTCCCTAAAAATGGGTCTCTACTGATGAAATGAAGCACATATGACAATTGATTTATCAAACACATATACCAAGAAGTGATCATACACTTGGAGCCAAAACGTGCATGGAGAACGATCAAAGTGTGAGTGGGTGCGTACCTTAGCAGCAAGCCATTATGCGCTATTATGGAAACAATGTTAGTTCAAGTATAAAATTATCACATGCAAATCAAAGAACAAGACTAAGATTAAGCAACATTCATTAAATATAACAATCAACAATCAGAAGAGAAAACTCATAGGTAGGGCCCTTACCAAAACTCAATTTATCTAACATGAATTGGTCTCACAAATTTCATTATTTCGGAATTAAGAAAATTTATTCTTACTTATGTAAAATCAAGAGAAATGGAAGATTACTTGAGGATCGAAGTTTTGAAAATTAAATTATAGAAATTGGAAACTTGAAAATTATTTGAAGATGAAATTTTTCTTCAAAAAAAAAAATAAATAAAACAATAATGATAATAATAATAATAATAATAATAATAATAATAATAACGGTAATGATAATAATAATAAATAAATGTGAAAATTGGAATTTTGGGAATTGAAAATCAAATTCAGAAATTGAAAATTTGGAATTTTGAAAGTTGTGAATTAAATTTGGAAATCGGAATTTTAAAAATAGATAAATAAATAAATAAATAAATAAATAACGAAAATAATAATGATTAAGTAAATAAATGAGAAAATTCGAAATTTGGAAATTAATTTTGAAAATCGAAATTTCGAAGAATTATAAAATAAAAAATAAAAATAAAAGTTTTAGAAGTTAAATTTGAGAATCAGAATTTCAAAAAAAGATTATTTGAAAATGGAAATTTGAAGATTAAATCTAAGAAAAAAGAATTTTGAAGAATTATTTGAGAATTGAATTTTTGAATATTTGATTTGAAAGGAATGGAGTTTCAAAAATTTATTTGGAGGTGACATTTTAAAAATTAAATTCGGAATTATGGAATTTTTAGAAAATTAAATTTAAAATTTTGGATCTTGGAAAATTAAATTTAAAATTAGAACCTTAGAAAATTATTTCGAGGATTGAACTTTGAAGAATTAAATTTAAGAAATTGGAGTTTCAGAAAATTGAATTTAAGAATTGGAATTTTGGAAAATTATTTTTAAGAATTGGAATTTTAGAAATTAAATTCAAGAGAAATTGGGGTTTCGAAAATTTAAACTCAAAAATTAGAATTTTGGAAAATTATTTTAAAAAGTAAATTTAAGAATAGAATTTCGAAAAATTAAGTTTTAAGGATTGGAAACTTGAAAAATTAAACTTTGATATTAAGGTATGAAGAATAATAAAAAATAAATAAATAATGAGATATGGTCTTTTAGGTGGTGCAGAGACCATGGCCATGTAAGAGTGGGGCCCACACTCATCATTCCTTACCAACAACACAAAACTGAGTTTCTTTGTAGCCAAATATCCCGCCACTTGCTTAAAAACATAGCTATTCTGATCCGACTCGAGAGAACGCATCATACACTCACAAACCTTCACTCTCTCGTCCGTTAATTCCTTCCAGTCGGACCTCAACACCACTCCCGACATCTTCGACCTTGCCATCTGTCACGACCCAAATTCCGGGCGACCCAAAATTTGACCCGTGACCCCAGGTCAAAGGTTTGACCCTAAGGGTTCCTTTTATTCCACGTTGGCAGTCAACCAAAACACTTTGGATTTTTTTTTTATACATCCCACTAGAATTCTCATAAACCACAATATCCCAAAACTACTCAAAACAACAAGATTAAATAAATATTCATTATAGTTCAAAATAAAAGTTCACAATTAACACTTAATCAAAATAAAGCTTCATAACAAATCCATGAGTCATAATTACTAAAACAAATCCCAAAATCCAAACAAAAAACACAATAACAGAAAATGTCACGCTCCACTAGGCCGCTCCAGGAGCATCCTGAAGTCCTTCCTGCTCCACCTGTGGATCCTCAAGAGAGATATCTGCATCTAAAAAAGTGTAACAAGGAAGGGGTGAGCATTTCCACATTGCTTAGTAGGGTGCCTAACACCCAAGGGGTTAAGGGGATTACTAAGTTTCAAAGAATACGAAAAGAACACTTCAACACCACAGGACAATTCAACAATATCAATCAAACCACATAGTTTAATATATAATTTTATACACAATTTCACAATATTCAACAATTACATGAATGCACATGAACGTATGACACACAGTCATACAATGCACTATTGTTCTTGGGCTTTCACCGAAGGATAAGCGTCCGCACCCAAATACACTCCCCATTCGGAGTCTTCCCGGGGTAACTTTTGGGTCTTTCACCCTAAGGATCTCTCTCCCTTCTTAATTCGCTCCACACGGCTTTCACTTCTCATCACTATTTCTTTTCTTTTTTTTTTCCATTTCATACACTTTTCACAATCTTCATAATTTTATTTATTTTCCACATAACCATGATGAAAATGAATGCCACAATTCCAAGGTTCCTCAATAATTCAACAATTTCAACATTCCCCAATAATCCAATAAAATAATTTCACACATTAAAATTTCTGATAATATCCCAAATAAATATTCAAAAATTTGCATATCAAAAATCTTGAAATTTTACCATACTTACGGAATTTTTCAACCATTATAATAATTTCTAATATTCGAAATTAACTAACTTTCTATCATAAAAATTCCAAAAATTTTCTAACTAATGCCTAAAAATTCACCAATCACTATTTTTGAAATTTAGCCTTAATTTTGGAATTTTTCAACCCTTCCAATAATTTTTTTACAATTCAAAACAATTAATTATCAATCAAAATCAATTTCCCGCAATTACAAAAATTCCAAACAAATTCCAAATATTCTAGAAAAATTCATACAATCCCCATAATTCCTAATTAACTCATAATGACAATATTTACAATTTTTTTCAAGGGAAAAACATAAAAATTTAAGTTTTAGGGTTAGGGTCCCCTACCACATATCTAAGAATTCAGCCGCTAAAAATACGATTGGCCATCGTAGGATTGTTCCCCTCGTCGAATAGAACACCCCCTCCAAATCTAAGCTGAAACGGAGGTCGTTTGACCACCCAAACGACCGGTCAAAGCTCCGGCGAGGTGAGATTTTCTACAGTGTCGTCGCCCCTTTTCTCCCAGATCTGCTACTGTTCCCTTCTTTTCCACTTAAGCTCATTTCTTTTTAATTCACTTACCAAACAGCCCACTCAAGCCCATTTCGTTTCCTTTTAAACAACCCACTCAAGCCCATTCCTTTTCCTTTTAAATAAGCCCACTCAAGCCCATTTCTTTTCCTTTTAAAACCCTATTTCATCCAAGCCCAAATTACTCCCTTTTTTTTTTTTTTCTTTTCTCTTTATTTTTATAAAACACACAATTTAATATTTTTCTCAATTTTTTTAGTAATAAGGAATTTAATTTAATTATCTATTTTTTTTAATTCTAATTAATTTTAATTAATTAACTTTTCATTTTTGTTTTCGTTTTTTTTTTCTTTTCCGGAAATTCCCAATTACTAAAATCCTAAGAAATTTCCACCCTAAAGCTGACATGACATAAAATTTTCAACTCACCTAATTGACCAAACACAATAAATTGAATTTCACCAATCCAAAACTAACACGTGTTCTTCAGACACTTTTCTTTTTGACTTTTCAACCATCATTCAAAATAAGACTTTTCAAACTAAAAATACTAACGTGACATAAAATACCTGGTCATTACACCATCCCTGACCGCACCGGAGTGCTCGGCACAGAACTGGAATCCGAAGTCGAATCCGCCGAATAGAACGCAGGCTTCACAACTGAATCCAGCGCAAAAGGAACGCGCCACGACTTGGCATAATCAGACCAACACTGCTCGCTCCGCAATGAAGTTGTTGGAGTTTTTTTTGCGATACCTCGATTAGTTCGAGAAGATGAAGGTGCACACCCGGATGTATCCCTTCTTCGGCCACCTACACTGGTCGGTTTCGCGTCTGTGCCCACTCTAACAAACTTAGGGAAGCTTGGAAGTACTCGTTAGCCACCTCCAGGCAGCTTTCGAGGAGAACGGGAGCTTATCGGAGACCAACCCGTTCGGCGCACATGTTGTGAGGTTGTAGCTTCGAGAGGTTCGTGATGCTCAGGCCAAGATGAGAGGCATAGCGTATGAGAAGAAGCAAAAAGCCATGGCAGAGACTAAATGAGAACAAGGACAACATAAGATAAGGAGGTAAGGATGAGCGAGAATGTGGTTTGATATGGTGATGGGTTCAGGGGTAAAGGATATTGGTCGACTTATTGGAAATGATTCGATAGTGGAGGTGGTGGGTATGGGGATGTTGGCATGGCGAAGGATATGATGGGTAATGAGAGCATGGAAAAATGGGTATGAAGAGTATGGGTTATCAGTGATGAAATGGGTTTATAGTGAAAGAAATGGGTTTAGCGGGTATGAAAGATAGGAGAGTGGTGGAATAGTGATGGGTATGATAAGAGTATGAAGGTTGGGAAAACGGTGAAATGAAGGTTCACCGTGGTCGTGCTTGGCCATGCAAAGGAGAAGGAAGACGATGACTTCATCAGCATTTATGTGATACCCAACACTCCAAAAACACCATAAACAGATAAGAAAGTGAAGAAAAAAACAAAGCATATATAGGAGAAAAACACACTGTTAAATCTAGCTCCATTTCATGATGATCAATGAGTTGGATACAGGTGGAAAGAAATGTTAAGCAGATTCAAAGCATTTAAAAAAAAAAAAAAACACTCACCAGTTTTTCAAACTAAATCAAGGAAACAGAGGAATAACTTGCAGCAAAAGGTGCATAAACGACCCAAAAACGTCCAGCAGAATAGCACACAAAATAATGAAATATATGGCTCACAGTGAACAAACCTAAAGCGTCTCCTAGAATCGGATTGAATTGTCCTTGAGCTCTCCTTCCTCTCCAGCAACCCACCTCACCTCTTCTCAGGTTCTCTCTCTCAAACTCTCTCAAAATTTCCTTTCCCCCACCTATCCCTCTCTCATGTCTCAGTCCCCCCTAAATCAGCCGACCTTGCCTCCTTCTCCCACGAGCCACTACCTACTCCATTGCTTCTTATTCAGGAGGATGTCATCACCTTCAACCACCCCCATGGTGAGCCATGCTTTTTGCCACATGTCCATGCAGCTTGGCTCCTCCAGGAAGAGGTCCCTCACTTCAAAAGAAAATTTTTAACTCTTACCCGAGTGGCCATGAAATACCCTTTGATGCAAATTATAAAAGCAACAATAATAATATAAAAAAACTAGGACTTGGTTTGCAAAAAGGGGTCTACACGTATTTAAAGTCAAATTTTAAACTCATTTTACTTCTTCTTACTCTTTTATATAAAGATTAAATAATTTAAAAATATAACCTAATTCAAATTATATTTGATTTTCTTTTATATTTTAATAATAAAATCAAATATAAAAAATTATTTTCTTTAACATTTTTTTCTTAGTATTTTCCAAAACCAAATATAGAGTAATGTTTTTTTCCCCTTAGTGCTTTCATAGAATGGGGCATAATACAAAAGTAGAAAAAACATAAAAAATAAATTTAAAGTCAATAAATTATGTTTGTATATTATTTCAAACTCATTTCATTTACTTTAATTGTTCTAAAATTATTTTCACCGTTCTAAAAAATATTAAATAATTTGAAAATATATAAATTTCTATAAAAAATTAATTATATTTAATTTCTTTCTATTATGTTTGGTTTCAAGGAAGTATTAAAAAAAACAAAGGAAATGATTTTTTTCATAGTTGGTTTTATAATGAAAAATAGTGATGAAAATCAAATATAATTAAAATTAGTTAAAAATTTATTCATTTTTAAATCATTTAATCTTTATATAAAAGAATTGAAAGAAGATAAATAAGTTAAAACTAGCATATAAAAATAATTTATTAATTTTAAATCCTTTTTTATTTTACTTTTTCTTTGTTTCTACTTTTCATATTTTCCTTTTCCTTAAAATTTGGGTGAACCAAGCATAATCTTTATATTTTTAAAGGTATAACCAACTATAATAAAATAATTTCCTTTAAAGATATTTTTTCCCTTTCTTATTATAGATCCCAAAATTTGTCCAGTGTCTTTTTATCCAAAGTTTTAGTCCCATATTTTATTCCAAGATTTTTAAGTCATTGAATTGGAATTTTTTTTTTTTACTCTCTCTTTTTATATTTATTTTATTTTATTTTTGGAAAGGGAGAAAAAAATAGAGTAAAATTACTTTTATATTTTAATAATAAAACCAAATATAAAAAATCATTTTCTTTAATATTTTTTTCTTAGTATTTTCCAAAACCAAATATAGAGTAATATCCTTTTCCCCTTAGTGCTTTCATAGAATGGGGCATAATACAAAAGTAGAAGAAACATAAACAATAAATTTAAAGTCAATAAATTATGTTTGTATATTATTTAAAACTCATTTTATTTACTTTAATTGTTCTAAAATTATTTTCACCGTTCTAAAAAAGATTAAATAATTTAAAAATATATAAATTTTTATAAAAAATTAATTATATTTAATTTCTTTCTATTATGTTTGGTTTCAAGGAAGTATTAAAAAAAAATACAAAGGAAATGATTTTTTTCATAGTTGGTTTTATAATGAAAAATAGTGATGAAAGTCAAATATAATTAAAATTAGTTAAAAATTTATTCATTTTAAATCATTTTATCTTTATATAAAAGAATTGAAAGAAGATAAATAAGTTAAAACTAGCATATAAAAATAATTTATTAATTTTAAATCCTTTTTTTATTTTACTTTTTCTTTGTTTCTACTTTTCATATTTTCCTTTTCCTTAAACTTTGGGTGAACCAAGCACAATCTTTATATTTTTAAAGGTATAACCAAATATAATAAAATAATTTCATTTAAAGATATTTTTTTCCTTTCTTATTATAGATCCCAAAATTTGTCCAAGTGTCTTTTTATCCAAAGTTTTAGTCCCATATTTTATTCCAAGATTTTTAAGTCATTGAATTAGAATTTTTTTTTTTACTCTCCCTTTTTATTTATTTTATTTTTGGAAAGGGAGAAAAAAATACAGTAAAATTACAAATTTTTAAGAGAAAAATAGAGAAAAAAAATTAAAATAGAAAATTAGAAATTTTTAAGGGAAAAATCAGAATTATTGATGGAAAATCAGAAGTTTTTAGGGGAAAATCAAATTTCTCTTTTTTAAAAAAAATATAAAATTAGGATTTTTAGGATAAACTCATAATTGTTTAGGGAAAAATCAAATTTTTTTTTTTAAATGGAAAATGAGAATTTTTTTAGGGGAAGATCAGAATTTTTTTTAGGGTAAAATCAGATTTTTTCAGTGAATATATATATATATATATATATATATATATATATATATATATATATATATATATTAATTAATTAATTAAAAGACCAAGATTTTGAGAGAGAGAATCATATATATATATATATATATATATATATATATATTAAAGATTTTCTTTATTTTTTTGTGTGACTTCAAACTCATTACAGTATTTTTACTCTTGTATATGGATTAAATAATTTAAAAATATATAAAATTTTAATTAAATTTATTTATTTTATATTTTTCATGATAAAACTAGACATGAGAAAATAAATTTTATTAATAATTTTTTTCTTATCTTATGTTTATGAAAATCAGACATAACTAATTTTTTTGTTTTTATAAAGACCTACGATTTTTTTTAAAATAGTTAATTTGAAGAAAAAAGTTCCCTTACTATTTAATCTTTTCATTTTATTTTTTTTTGGACCCATTTAGGAAAAAAATGTTAAAATAATTATAAACTCACATACATTAATAATTGTTTATGATTAAGCTATCTATATATTATATTTATTAAGTATGGGCCACTTTGTATGTAGAGGTCAAGTTACATGTGTCTCACATTATAGGCCTAAAACACATGTGGCCCAACAACCCAATGGGTATGTGTCCCTAAGGCATAGAGGAAATTGAAGTGTGGTATCACTGCTCTTAAGCATTAATAAAGATATTTTTTTCCTTTTTTATTATAGATTCCAAAATTTGTCCAGTGTCTTTTTATCCAAAGTTTTAGTCCCATATTTTATTCCAAGATTTTTAAGTCATTGAATTGGAATTTTTTTTTTACTCTCTCTTTTTATATTTATTTTATTTTATTTTTGGAAAGGGAGAAAAAAATAGAGTAAAATTACTTTTATATTTTAATAATAAAACCAAATATAAAAAATCATTTTCTTTAACATTTTTTTCTTACTATTTTCCAAAACCAAATATAGAGTAATATCTTTTTCCCCTTAGTGCTTTCATAGAATGGGACATAATACAAAAGTAGAAGAAACATAAACAATAAATTTAAAGTCAATAAATTATGTTTGTATATTATTTAAAACTCATTTTATTTACTTTAATTGTTCTAAAATTATTTTCACCGTTCTAAAAAAGATTAAATAATTTAAAAATATATACATTTTTATAAAAAAATTAATTATATTTAATTTCTTTCTATTATGTTTGGTTTCAAGGAAGTATTAAAAAAAATTACAAAGGAAATGATTTTTTTCATAGTTGGTTTTATAATGAAAAATAGTGATGAAAGTCAAATATAATTAAAATTAGTTAAAAATTTATTCATTTTAAATCATGTAATCTTTATATGAAAGAATTGAAAGAAGATAAATAAGTTAAAACTAGCATATAAAAATAATTTATTAATTTTAAATCCTTTTTTTATTTTACTTTTTCTTTGGTTCTACTTTTCATATTTTCCTTTTCCTTAAAATTTGGGTGAACCAAGCATAATCTTTATATTTTTAAAGGTATAACCAACTGTAATAAAATAATTTCCTTTAAAGATATTTTTTTTCCTTTTTTATTATAGATCCCAAAATTTGTCCAGTGTCTTTTTATCCAAAGTTTTAGTCCCATATTTTATTCCAAGATTTTTAAGTCATTGAATTGGAATTTTTTTTTTACTCTCTCTTTTTATATTTATTTTATTTTATTTTTGGAAAGGGAGAAAAAAATAGAGTAAAATTACTTTTATATTTTAATAATAAAACCAAATATAAAAAATCATTTTCTTTAACATTTTTTTCTTACTATTTTCCAAAACCAAATATAGAGTAATATCTTTTTCCCCTTAGTGCTTTCATAGAATGGGACATAATACAAAAGTAGAAGAAACATAAACAATAAATTTAAAGTCAATAAATTATGTTTGTATATTATTTAAAACTCATTTTATTTACTTTAATTGTTCTAAAATTATTTTCACCGTTCTAAAAAAGATTAAATAATTTAAAAATATATACATTTTTATAAAAAAATTAATTATATTTAATTTCTTTCTATTATGTTTGGTTTCAAGGAAGTATTAAAAAAAATTACAAAGGAAATGATTTTTTTCATAGTTGGTTTTATAATGAAAAATAGTGATGAAAGTCAAATATAATTAAAATTAGTTAAAAATTTATTCATTTTAAATCATGTAATCTTTATATGAAAGAATTGAAAGAAGATAAATAAGTTAAAACTAGCATATAAAAATAATTTATTAATTTTAAATCCTTTTTTTATTTTACTTTTTCTTTGGTTCTACTTTTCATATTTTCCTTTTCCTTAAAATTAGGGTGAACCAAGCATAATCTTTATATTTTTAAAGGTATAACCAACTGTAATAAAATAATTTCCTTTAAAGATATTTTTTTTCCTTTTTTATTATAGATCCCAAAATTTGTCCAGTGTCTTTTTATCCAAAGTTTTAGTCCCATATTTTATTCCAAGATTTTTAAGTCATTGAATTGGAATTTTTTTTTTACTCTCTCTTTTTATATTTATTTTATTTTATTTTTGGAAAGGGAGAAAAAAATAGAGTAAAATTACTTTTATATTTTAATAATAAAACCAAATATAAAAAATCATTTTCTTTAACATTTTTTTCTTACTATTTTCCAAAACCAAATATAGAGTAATATCTTTTTCCTCTTAGTGCTTTCATAGAATGGGACATAATACAAAAGTAGAAGAAACATAAACAATAAATTTAAAGTCAATAAATTATGTTTGTATATTATTTAAAACTCATTTTATTTACTTTAATTGTTCTAAAATTATTTTCACCGTTCTAAAAAAGATTAAATAATTTAAAAATATATACATTTTTATAAAAAATTAATTATATTTAATTTCTTTCTATTATGTTTGGTTTCAAGGAAGTATTAAAAAAAATACAAAGGAAATGATTTTTTTCATAGTTGGTTTTATAATGAAAAATAGTGATGAAAGTCAAATATAATTAAAATTAGTTAAAATTTTATTCATTTTAAATCATTTAATCTTTATATAAAAGAATTGAAAGAAGATAAATAAGTTAAAACTAGCATATAAAAATAATTTATTAATTTTAAATCCTTTTTTTATTTTACTTTTTCTTTGTTTCTACTTTTCATATTTTCTTTTTCCTTAAACTTTGGGTGAACCAAGCATAATCTTTATATTTTTAAAGGTATGACCAAATATAATAAAATAATTTCATTTAAAGATATTTTTTTCCTTTCTTATTATAGATCCCAAAATTTGTCCAAGTGCCTTTTTATCCAAAGTTTTAGTCCCATATTTTATTCCAAGATTTTTAAGTCATTGAATTAGAATTTTTTTTTTACTCTCCCTTTTTATATCTATTTTATTTTATTTTTGGAAAGGGAGAAAAAAATATAGTAAAATTACAAATTTTTAAGAGAAAAATAGAGAAAAAAATTAAAATAGAAAATTAGAAATTTTTAAGGGAAAAATCAGAATTATTGATGGAAAATCAGAAGTTTTTAGGGGAAAATCAAATTTCTCTTTTCAAAAAAAAAAAAAATTAGGATTTTTAGGATAAAGTCATAATTTTTTAGGGAAAAATCAAATTTTGTTTTTTAAATGGAAAATGAGAATTTTTTTTAGGGGAAGGTCAGTATTTTTTTTAGGGTAAAATCAGTTTTTTTTTCAATGAATATATATATATAAATAAAAGACCAAGATTTTGAGAGAGAGAATCATATATATTTTTTTTTAAAAATATTTTCTTTATTTTTTTTTTGTGACTTCAAACTCATTACATTATTTTTACTCTTGTATATGGATTAAATAATTTAAAAATACATAAAATTTTAATTAAATTTATTTATTTTATATTTTTCATGATAAAATTAGACATGAGAAAATAATTTTTATTAATAATTTTTTTCTTATCTTATGTTTATGAAAATCAGACATAACTAATTTTTTTTGTTTTTATAAAGACCTACGATTTTTTTTAAAATAGTTAATTTGAAGAAAAAAGTTCCCTTACTGTTTAATCTTTTCATTTTATTTTTTTTTGGACTCATTTAGGAAAAAAAATGTTAAAATAATTATAAACTCACATACATTAATAATTGTTTATGATTAAGCTATCTATATATTATATTTATTAAGTACGGGTCACTTTGTATGTAGAGGTCAAGTTACATGTGTCTCATATTATGGGCCTAAAACACATGTGGCCCAACAACCCAATGGGTATGTGTCCCTAAGGCATAGAGGAAATTGAAGTGTGGTATCTTTTAGTTTTTTTTTCTGACAAAAAAAAAAAAAAACAGATAGGTGGTTTACTCCTATATTGCCTTAGAAGAACCATATTTTTTCAAGATCAACAATGGATTTATGTTTGTCTACATTTTCTTCTTTACGATTTAACATGAGATTTCTGACTTTTGGTTGATAAAATATTTGGTAATTTATAAAACTATTCTACAAAAAAAAAAAAAAGAAGGTAAATTATGATCCAAAATGAAGAGAAAACTCGTTTTTAAACTATTCTTAATTTTTTTTTTTGGTTAATATAACACATTTTTAAAAAAATAGAAACATATTTAACAAATTTGACAATTTTTTTTATTTTATAATTTGTTCCGAAAATAAGTTATTTCTTATAACAAGCTTGAAATATTTTCATTTGTTTTTCATATTTAAATTTTCTAACAAAATTTGTTGTTATTATTATTTTTAATTCCACTATTATTATACCACCAGTAAACATTAATAACTTAAAAAAAGTCCAAGACTTATTATTATTATTATTAATTCCACTATTATTATACCACCTGTAAACATTAATAACTTTAAAAAAGACCAAGAAAGTATTATTATTATTATTAATTCCACTGTTATTATACCACCTGTAAACATTAATAACTTAAAAAAAAAAAAAATTCACTGCTCTTAAGAATATTTTTCAAATGTTTTTAGGAACAAATTTTGATTAAAAATTCAAACAGGAAAATATTTCTCTCGATATATTTTTCATCAAAGTAGTATGCCCTCTTATATAATACAAAGTTCTTAGATTATCCTTTATATTTTTAATTATTCCTCAAAAGACTATAAAAACATTTGAAAATATCTCAGATTTTAAAAACTATTTTTTTTTTAAAAAAGGTCAAACATGTTTTTTAAATTAAGAATTTCCATTAAAAATACTCTGGAAACAAACCCATAGAATAAATTTTCCAACCTAACTGTATCCAATAGGCATTAATTTTTGAAGCCATCATGTAAAGTGATAAACACCACACCCATTAAATTGCAACCTCCAAATATGACAATTTGCAAAGAAATGAAAAGGATTTGTGAAGCAAAACGTGCAGTTGTAATCATCTTTCAATTTCAACAATTTATAGGCACAAGGAGTAGGGAACTCTTGCTATTAATATTTTGATGTGGGTGTCAATGGCCCAGTTGTGTGGTTTGTTAGATGTCATAATTAAGGATATATGTCCTTTCTTTTCCTCACTTTGATTCAATTCATGCCAACTTTTGCTTTTTATCTACATGTACATGTGACTCTAAACAGATTTTAAAACTACAAAATTAAATTTTATTTTTATTAAAAAAAAATGGTTAGAGAATATTTATTTTTTAAAATTGTTCTCTAATTTTTTACAGAACAAATCTGTGGAGAAAAACCTAAAATGTTTTCAATCTACTTTATATTTTTAAATAAATTTTATATATGGTGCTTTATTTTTAATCATACTTTATATTTTTATAATTATTTTTTAAAATAAATCTCAAAAAATAATTAAAATAAATTATTTAAAAATACCATATTGCTTTTAAAAACAGAAATTTCTCTTTATTTTTACGAACAAAAAATTATTCACTATTTTCTAGTTGTTAAACTTATTTTCTTTTTCTTTTTTTATTCTAAAGAATAAAAAACTCTTTTCAAAAATAATTACCAAATTGGGCTTAAGATTTCTTAGTTCAAAAGTGATTGTGGAACTAATAATTTTTTTTTTAATATTAGTAAAATTTAAAAATTCCTTTAAAAAATCTAAAAAATCACTTCAATTGATTTTTATAATGTGTTTAACAATCTTTCTTTGTTAAATATTTTAAGTGAAAACATTTTCTCTAAAAGTGTTTTTGAGAGAAACTTCTATCAAATGTTTCTCCAAAAAGTAGTATAAGTAATTTTTCAACTGTTTAAAAGTTGAACAACTAATTTTTCTTCAAAAACACTAAACTATTTTTTAATTCAAATGCTCTATCAAAGTAGTTTTGGTAAAAGTATTTTGACAAAAAAAATTACAACTAAAAAGGCTTTTACCATAATGTAGACCCCCTTTCAAGGGCCGGGGACTTTAGGTTTTTTTATATATACAATAACATTGGAAAGGTGTCTCGGGATCACTAGCAGCTAGCAGCACCTTAGGCAAGTGGGGGGACCCCTTTCGGCATGAAGGCAGCTACGAGAGATGGGATGTGCAGCAAGTCAAGATAGAGGGGCCATGCTGGTGATTGGAGGGCCATGCTGCTGATGCGAGGAACAGTAGGGCAAGTAGTGGCTTGCCAAGGAAGATAGAGGGGGGATCTGAGGGAAAGACAAAGAAAAGAAAAAAAAAGGGAGAAAATGGAAAAAAACAGAGTAAGGGTAGGGGGGTGAGTTTTTCCTGAGATAGAGGGTTCTGGAAAATTTTGAGTGCATGAGGGAGAGTGAGAGAGAACCGAGAAGAAGAGTTTGAAAGCCATGGAGAAGCTGTAAGCAAGAGGAGCTATAGGGAGGTGATTTCGAGCTGAGCAGAGGAGGAGCTTCTCGTTTTGGTCCAGGTATTTTCTATGCTAGATACACAAAGCCTATGCTACACTGCAGCTACTTGTACAATGTTTCATAAGTCTGCCATGGATTCTTTGTGTTATGCCACTATTGACTTGACGACAATAGTTTCCAAGGTTAACAATGCAGCTGTATTTACAATGACCCAATGAGCAGGAAAAGTCCTTCGGTAAGTTTTTTTTTTTTTTTTTTTTTCTCTTTTACCTAGATCTCTCAGGCTTGGTATAGTTCCTGGTCCATCTTTGTTACCCGGATCTTCTCAGCCATTGGTTTATACCATCAGGAATTCCATAGATGCAGTTGGTTTTTTTTTCATGGAATGTTAAAAGATCTAGACATGGGAAGGAATCATCCATTCTTTCCATATCCTGCTTAACAGCTTCTTAGTGGGGATAGTGGTGTTGTTGGGGCCTTTTGAAAAGATTGCACTTTTACCACATTGAAAGAATGGATAACACAGCACTATATGAGCATGGCTACCCTCATCTCACCACCCATCAGAAACACCACCCTCTCATTTTCATCATCCCTTCCGCGAGCATGAGGACTGTACATGCACGTCGTCACCCTTCCTCTTTCCATCACCACCTTTTCTCTCTCTAAAGCACCTCTCCATTTCGCTCCTTCTCTACCTTCCTCTCTGTAGATCCTCTCTTTAAGTCATCAATGGGTACGCGAATCCCATCTCACCAGCTCAGCAATGGCCTTCACATATCTAAGCGGCAGGATCAGCACAAGGAGCGGCAGCCGACGACAGGGTCACGTGCAGCGCCGACTACCGGAGACGACTTGAAGAAATCCGGCGGCGTCGGGGGGCGGCGGTCAGGGCAGTTGGAGCCTTCAGGTTCGATGGGGGAAGGTGGTGTACGGTTCGTCACTGACGAGCTTAAACGAGGAGGCGAAGTTCAGGCTCAAAGTGTCAAAGGCGGCAATGTGGGTTTTTCTGGTGGTGGCGGGTGCAGATTTGAGCCCAAGCCCAAGTTTGTAATGGAAATGGCTGTTTTGGGGCGGGCCCATGGTTCGGATTTGGGCTTGGGTTTGGAGCCTAGCCCACGCATTGATGAGGAGCCTCATTGTTCCTCAAACTAGCTACCCTCATGGTCCAAGGCGATGTTGGGTTAGCCCACTTGGCTGCCCCAGCTCTAAAAAAAATCTCTAAACTCCTAATCCTCATAATCTATTTATTATTTATTTTTTTATTACACCTTATTACATTATTACCTACCTTCTTTAATTTGACTTGAGCATAACTAACGGATAAATCATTAGGGGTAAACATCGTTTTTTGAAACACAAAATAATTTATATTTTAATTATGTCTAATCACCATATATGAAAAACTTTTGTATAAATTAATTTATATTGGACTCAAATAAGTTTCTACATTCTAGACTTTACATTCCATTTTCAAAACTTAGGTCTTTAAGTAATCCTTCAAAAATCCTATGTTTGAATTTAATCCTTCAAATACTCGTTAAAATCTCATTTTCATTAAATAGAGTGATTAATTCCATATTTATATAGTTATTTAAAGTCTAACCCTTTTAAAAAAATCTCATGCCTCAATTTAATTTTTCAATAGTTCGTTTAAATCTTATTTTTATCAAATAGAATCATTATCTCATACATATATAGTTATTTAAAGTCTAACCCTTTTAAAAATCACAGGTCTTAATTTAATTTCTCCATAAGTCGTTTAAATCTCATGTACGTCAATTAGAATTATTATCACGTATTTATCTAGTTATTTAAAGTTTAATCCTTAAAAAATTCCATGTTTTAATTTAATCTTTCAAATCCTAAAAACTCTACAATTCAACTCAATTTTATTTTCATCACTTAGAGTTACAATCCCGTATTTATTTAGTTATTTAAAGTCTAATCCTTCAAACATTCCGTATATTTTTTTTTAAATTTAATTTTTCAATCCCAAAAATTCTACAATTTGTTTAAATTTCATTTTTATCAATTAGAATCATCATCCTATATTTATTTAAAGTCAAATCTTTCAAAAATCTCAATTTAACTTTCAACCTTCGAAATTCTATTATTCGCCTAATTGTTATTTTCGTTAACTAGAATTCTTATCCCCTATCTTTTTATTCATTTCAGGTCCAACTCTTTAAAAATTCAATGTTCTAACTTAATTTTCAAACCCCTAAAAATTCCACTATTCTTTTTATTTCGTTTAAATGTTATTTTCGTTAATTAGTATTATCATCCTATATGAGTTTAGTTATTTAAAATCCAATCCTTTAGAAACCAGATGTCCTAATTTAATTTTCAAACCCCTAAAAATTCCACTATTCTTTTTATTCGGTTTAAATGATTATTTTCGTTAATTAGTATTATCATCCTATATTAGTTTATTTATCCAAAATCCGCCCCTTTTAAAAGATCCAATGTCATAATTTAATTCTCAATCCTAAAACCCCACTATTTGTCTAAATGTTATTTTCTTTAATCAGAATTAGTATCCTATGTTCCTTTACTTATTTAAAGTCTAATCCTTCGAAAATCCCATGCCTTAACTTAATTCTTCAATAATTAGTTCAAATCTCATTTTTCATTCATTAGAATTATCCACCCCTATTTACCTATCTATTTAAAGTCTAATCCTTCGAAAATCCCGTGCCTTAACCTAATTTTTCAATATTTCGTTTAAACCTTATTTCCATCTATTAGGATCATTATCCCATATTTATTTTGATAATTTAATATTTCAATAATCCGCTTAAACCTTATGTTACTCAATTGGAATCATTATCCTACATTCATCCACCCAAATATTGTTTTGATTAATCGGTAACATTACTCCATACTTACCCATTTATTTCTCTTAAAAATTTCAATCATTAGAGTCTAATTCTTCAAAATTCCGATTCCTGAATTTAGCTATTTGAATTTCCAATTGTTCTATCTCCGAACTTAACTTCTAGTTTCCCATGCTCCAATTCCCATATTTACCCCGCTACTTATTATCGTCATTATTATTATCATCTATTTCATTATTTCTATAGATTTTGTCTTCGAATGATTTCTAAGATATCCATTTTTTACACATCAACCTTCATAATTTCCATGTCTCAAATAACTTAAGATTCCGATCCCTTTCAAAATTTAACTCCCATAATCCCGATCTTCGTAACTTAATTTTTCTTAAAAATCCCGAACTTTCAAATAACCCTTCAAAATCCCAATTTTCTTTCAAATTTAATTTCTAAAAGTTCTCATTCTTACATTTAATTCCTAAGAATCCAATTTTCGAATAATTTATAAGATTCTGATTCTCAAATGAATTTAAAAAATCCAGTTTTTCTTCGAACAATTCTAATCCCTGTTTAGTGATGCATGGATATGTTTTGTGCTCTATATGGTGTACTAACCCTCTCTATGGATAGCGCATGGTGGCTCGTTGCCCAGGTATGTACCCATTTTCCCTCTAATCGTTGTCTATACATGTCTCGATTCTTACGTGTGCATGATCATTCAAAGTATTCATTGACTTACTCATCAATTGTCACGTCAACTTCATTTTATTAGTAGAGACCCGACTTTAGGGACTTAGAAGGGTGCTACGGTTTTTTTCCGTACCTTCCTGATAAGTAACCTGACCCCCGAACCCGATCTGGTTTTTCACAGACCATCTTTTCCAAAACAAGGAGTCACACTTAGGGTTTTCTTTCTTATTTTGTTTACCCTTTTAAATATAAAACAAAAATAAGTGGCGACTCCAAGTCATTTTTAGTCAACAAATCAATTTTTCAAGTAAAAATCGAGCTCGCCATCGAGTGGGAAACGCATGAGCCGAAATGCGGGGTCCACACATAATCACTCCTAAATAAGCTCTAAAATATTTTAAAGAAAATTCTCTCTTTCTCTCTCTACATATATTTGGAAATAAACCCTTTCTAGTTTTGAAGAAATAAACAGTGTCAAAAGTACAATTAATTCTAATAGTTGGAACTGTAGTTATAGTTCCACTGATTCATTGAATGTATTTATGACCCTTGATAAAAAATTTCATGACATCATTTTCAATTTGTTATTAAAAAATTAAAAAAAATGATCTAAATAATATTTTTCCTATTACAAATGAAAATTAATAACAACAAAAAATAAATAAATAAGAAATCATATTCCAATAAGATAATCAAATAATCATGGACTTTCCTATCAATTATACCTTGCCTATGAAATTGATCTAAATAATGTTTTTTCCAACTTCAAGAAGTCTTATAATAAAACAAAAATGAAATAAAAATATATAAAAATTAATGCAAAAAAAAAGAAAGTGAAAAATCATAATATATGTTTTAGGAAAAAGTGAATTTTCATGCAATCATATAAAAATAATAAAAAATAGAAACCCTTTAAAAATAATTCAAATTTTATGTACTCATTGGTCAAAGATGATATATATGGTAGTTAAAGATAGTACTTATATCATTAAAATATACTACCTGAATGGTTAAAGGTGGTACTTTGACCAAAATGTGCATGAAATAACATTTAAGATTTAATGTTAATATTAATTTAAAGCTAAATGAAAGATCCGACCATAGATGTTTATAACTTTAATATTATGAAATTTTGGGTTTTCGATTGGTATAATAGCCTCAAGATAAATCATGGACATTGTTACCAATGTAAATATTGTTTATCATGGATTGACTAATTCTCACAGTTTTAAAAATGCATGGGTCTATATATGATTGATAAGTTGATTTTTATAAATGCTAAAAATTTTGCCCTCAACTATAGTGATTCCATGAAAGAGACTATAACCGGGACTAGATATAAAATTGACAATTTAAGTTGGTTGTGACATTCAAACTTACATTCAATATGAAAGTGCTACTTCCTAATAGCATAATCAAGGGCCATTTCCTACTCCTTCATTTGATTTAACATTTTCCCATTCATTTATGTTTGTTAGCGTATGGCCCTGTTTTCATGATGTGAAGGTGCCCCAAAATAAAGACAAATTAGAAGAAACTAAAAGAAGTAATTGGAACTACCCTTTGGGTCAATTTTGTTCGCATGTCTTCAAGTTTTGACCAAATAGATCTAACTCTCATAATTTGAAATTTCGTCGAATGGTTTCTCTATTATTTTTATTTTTTATTTTCACTTACCTCATTTTTCACTTAAAATAAAAGAGATATTTAATAAAATTTCAAATTCATAAATCCTAAGCATATTTACCCAAAAGAGCGAGAATTATATATGTCTCTATCTTGCATATGTTGGTAATAATTTCATTAAAAATATTTTAAAGGAGACTAATTAATGAATTTTATATTGATGGAAAATAAGGATTCAGATTACATTTTGAAATGCTCAAAATCTAAATCAATTGTTTCATTAACAAATTCTCTACCTAAGTTATGAATGAAATTACAAAAAGAAAAAAAACTCAATTTACATAGTATAAATGTTTTAACCTTTGTTTTTATAGAGAAAATATATATATATAAAAAAATTTAAATGATTTTCTTGTAGAAGCGTGTTCTTTCGAACTTGACAATTTATAGATAATTTTAATTCCCTGAAACTATTTCCCCATTTCTCATTTTTGTTGGATTAGGTCAGGTCAATCCACTTGGTCATCCAAACCCAACTCCAACCCCAACTCCAACAAACAAAAAAAAATGTTCTCAAAGTGTTTCCAACAATGGTTTCAAATATCACCAAAAACTTATTTTGATGGTAGATAAAAAATTACTTTAAATCATTCTTCACAAATAGTTTTAAAACTTTGTCAAATTCTTTCAAATATTTAGAATTAATGCTTAATTGTTTTTTTATTTATAATATGAAAAATATGTTTGATAATGATTTTAGAAAACGTTTTTAATATTTCTAATACTTAAAATTTTTATCATTCAAGTGTTAAAAATGTTAATAAAACGAGCAAAAACACTACATGCTAAAACCTCTTCTCTAAGGATGGGATTTTTTTTCCTAAAACCCACATAAAAGTCAGGAAAGTAACTCAAATAAATAAGTAGGCATTTGCGAAACAGGCGGTTCTCATATACCCAGTTATTAGTTATTACTATACTAGGGTTGACCCAGAAGTGTCAAGTGGTGATGCCACCACTTCACCTCATAACTGCAAATCCAGACTCATATACAGAGTGGGACAGCCCTTGCCGTGCCTCCTTAATTTCTGAATCAATTCCATCACGTTGGTTTCCAATCTGTATCTCATAAGAGCCTAGCTTCTTCCCATCCCCCAAGCTCTCGTGGACCTTTCTTGGCCATTGATTTTGCGTCTCTCCCTACCCACTTGGCCTCCTCAGTCCTCACCTACATATACAGATGCATGTCGGTATTGGGTGTTGGCCCTAGAACAGTCACACCCCACCTGAGAAAAGGGATGATGGAGTCTTCTTCTGGGATCTCACTGGCCAGAGCTGAAGCTTTTCTGAGGCTTTTTGCCATACTGGTCTTGGTCTTGACTGCTTGTTTGCTGGGCTTTGACACCCAAACCAAGCTTCTCTTCTCCACTATTAAGAAGACTGCCACTTTCAGAGACTTGGGTGCTCTCCAGTGAGCTCTCTGGCTGATCTTTTCATCATCTGTTCTTGCTTTTTTTGTATTGAATGATAATGATTTTTCTAGTAAACGTTTGGTTGTTTTTTCACAGAGTCGTGGTTTATGTTGATTCTGTGGCTGCTGGGTATAATCTCCTTCAACTAGGCAGGGGTTTTATCTCTGCTAAGTTGAAAGGGAAGCTTATAAACGTGTCATATGTCACTCTTCCTTGGGTTTGTTTCCTCTTAGATCAGGTATGTCTTCTGTTTTTTGCCTGGTTCATGGCACCATACCTTCAGAAATTCAGTCATCGAATATTTGAACATATTTTCATTTTTCTTTCTTCTTTTTTTTTTTTTTGAAAATTCATTTCCATGTTTTTCTTTAAGTTTGACCCCCTGGACAAGCCTATGCTTTAGTTAAACCTATCTTTTAGGTGACCATATGATAGTTTAATAAGGTATCAAGATCTTAATATTTACTATTATCATTATGTTTACAAAAAACAAATAAAATATCATATTGTTCAACTAAGAAAGATATTTATAATTTAAAGTCAATCATTTGGATATTAGATTTTCCTATAAATATTATAAAGTTTGGTCTCGAAGATTATTTCGAAGATTTCTTTCCGTTAAAAAAAAATGGTAGCAAAATCTTGAATGTTAAGATGTCATTTCCAGATCTCATTGATGCTTGTTTTGTAATTCTAAAAAAAGCTCTAAGACAAGATTTTAATGCTTTAACTCAAATATAAATTAAAACACATAGTTGATGAATTAATTCAATTCTCAATTATTTGAAATTCAATTGAATTTTTTTGCTTAATTTTGTAGTATTGGATGATAAAAAAGGGTAAAGATAAGGCACCCCAATGGATCAATGCAACTTTGAGCTTGTCCCTTTATTTCTTCTTAGTGTTGGATGTGGAGGAGAGCCCATCTGATAATCAACCTACACCAACTAACTTTGTTGCAATAATTTAAGCTTATTATCCAATAATTTAAGTTTTAAAGATAATTTATAGTTTAACATGGTATCAAAAATATTATCAGCTTGGTATATATTATTGAATGATTATCTATTATTAAAACATGATATATATTATGTATTTAAATTTTAATAATTAAAATTGTTAGAAAAATTGATAATTAAATATGATAAGGAACTTCTAGCTAACCCAAATATGATATGCCGAAATTTAAACTTTAGTCAAAATTGATAATTGAACGTAATATAACCGAAGTCTCAAATTCAAGTCCTTTTCTCATTTATTGTCCATGGATCCCACAAATGGATATATCGATTTATAGGTCAACAATCGATAGTTTAACGTGGTATCTAGAGTCCCATTAGCTGAATATAAATTATGTCATTGTCTAAAACTTAAACTTTTCGGTTAATTGATCGTTTAACATAAAGTCAAATCCTCGATTGTATGAACCGAGGTCCAAGTTAGAGAAAACAATGAGGCAGGGCGATTGGACATATCATAGCCATTCAGTCTTCTTTGGAGTAATTGCTTCCAGAGCCACTAAAATCAATGTTGATCAGTTAAAGCATGCATGGTAATAAACCAGGCCACCTGCATTCATCTCTGTCAGTTATGGTGCCATAAATTATGTGGTCCTTTCCTTGTGATCAAGCTACTTTTGATAAAGCTAAACTCTACCAAATGGACTCAACCAACGCATATGTCCAGAGCCCACTGTCTCTATCAAATATTAATGAGTTATGCTATGCATCTCTTTTGAATATTTTAGGCAAATATGAAAAACCTCTGCATAGCACAAGTCATTTTCCTATTTAAATACTCAAGGCTTTTGCTGAGGGTTCTATATATAGCTGTCAATATTGATTAGCATGAATGAATTGTTTTGGAATCTTTGACCCCTTGAATGCCTAGAGAAGACAAGTCTCTTAGGAATCTTCCCATACCATCTTACCACCATCCTAAAATCATTATACCAATTTCGATAAATTTAAAGTCTATTTGATAGTGATTCTTATAAAAATATGTTCAGTTTATAACGTTTTTACAAGTTGTACTTTTATTATTGCTCATACAAATTTAGGGCTTGTTTGAGAGTGATCCTTGTAACAGTATGTTTAGTCTATGGTGCTTTTGCAAGTTGTTTTTTTTTTTTTTTTATTAAAAATGTTTTTGTAGAAAAATGGCTAGTGTTTGGGTATATATATATATTGATGTTTATAAAAGATTAAGGTGTTTGGTAAAATTTAAGATTTATTTTTTAATAATTTAAGTTGAATTTATGTTAAATTATATTTAAATTGTTAATTTAAAATTTGTTATTTAATTCTTACTTTAAGTATTAAGATTGTTTAATAAAATTAACTTAAAATTTATTTAATTTTTTTTAATTAAATAATTAATAAATAAATAAAAGAGAAGAAGAAGAAGAGGACTACTAGAACTGTTGTAGTCCCTTGAGAGTTGAGCCAAGAAAACAAATGGGCCTAAAGGTTGGTCAATTTTTAGTCATTTATAAAAGGAAAAAGACATTTTATTTGCTAATTAATTGTCTCTCAGTGGTGTAGATTATATACGTTTCACTCACTACTTTAATGTGATGGGAAACAGGCAGCAGTGTACACCGTATTTTCAGCAAACACAGCTGCATTGCAGGCCTCCATTATAGCTGTCACTGGTGAGAGCAGCCTTCAATGGATGAAGGTATGCAACAGATACACCAGGTTCTGCATCCAAGTTGGTGGGGCTCTTCTCTCTGGCTACCTAGCCTCCCTCCTCATGGTCCTGCTCTCTTCTCTGTCTGCCTTCTCTTTGTTCAGACTCTACTCACCTAAACAATTTCACCTCCTAAAGCCCACTTAGTTCTTTTCCATCAAGGCTGATAAATTATGTGCCTTTGTAATGTTGGCTTAATGCAGAATGTACATTGTATTTGTATCCATGCAAATACCTCTCTCTATAAGGTATGTCTGAGATAGTGTCAAACTTTTGCGTTTAGCAATAGTAGAAGTACAAAGAGAAGTAAAAGTAAATGTGATTCGATGTAATTATGTTTGAAAAGTGTATTTTAGAAACGTTTTTATTAAAATTAAGAATAATTTTTATATTTTTAAAAGATTTAACTAAATAAAAATCTTTTTCCCGTATCAAAATTGAGAAAAAGTATAGGTTTTCTATTTTTTCAAAATAAGGATAAATCAAACTGAAAAGTAGAAGTCACATATTCAAAATTTTTATTTAAATTCTCCAAAGTGTTATATTCTATCTTCATATATTGCTTTTAATGATGGAAGTAGTAGTAAAAATAGTTTTGTTATTTTATTATTCATATTTTTAATTATTTTTTCTATTAAAATTTGTATTATTAGGTGACATGTAAGATAACTTTTTTGGAGAATAATTTTCAATTGTTTGAGAAAAATTCTATTCCACAAGTCAAATATCAAAAACCCTTTTCTTAATATATTCTCCATAATGGTATTCCATAGTTACATAAAAGTTTTAAATTCTTTTCAATATTTTCAATTATTACTCGTAATACTTTACAAAAGCATAATATTTTAAATTTATTCTTTAAAATAATTTGTTTCTAAAATAAATTTGGACCCATTTGATCATGTTTCTTGACACTTGTTTTTTTTTTTTTTTTTTAACTTAAAAATAGTTTTTAAAAAACAAGTTTAAGAAAACATGACAAAAGGGACTCATGTTTTTCTTTTATTTTTAAAATTAGTGAAAATAATTTCTATTTATTCTCTAAAAATTATTTTCTATTTCACTTTGTTTTTAAAACTTGTTTTCAATAAACAGTGTTAGAAAATTTTTAAAACAATTTTTAATCGTTAAAAACAGAAAATTATTTTTAAATCATATAACCAAACAAACTCTTAATTTTTATTTTGAGTGCATTTGATATAAATGAAAATGAAGATGAATTACTGTACAACGTAGAAAAGAGAAAAATCTTAATAAGAATGGTTTTTGGTTTTTATAATAATAAAAAATATTCATAGAAAATTTTTGTTTTATCAATTAAATAGTAAGTAATTTAATATGAATAATAGAATATGAAAAAACTTCCATATCTTATTGCACCAAAATTAAATTTATATTATTCTATATTTGGAAATTATCTATTGTGAAAGCCAAAGAAGAAGAGATAATTATTTAAATTAGAAAAAAATTTCATTCTGTTTTTTTATTAACTTTTCATTTTAAAAACAATAACTAAAAAAATAAAAACAAATTATTATATCTTAAATATCAAAAAATAAAAAAATTTAATTTAAGAAAAAGAAACTAAAAAAAGGTCCAATCAAAACGACGCCGTATTAGCGTCTTCCGTAGACTTTCCCCGGAAAGGGGTTCCTCGAGCCTCTTCCTCCTCTCCGACTTCAGCTACTCATTACGTTCGGTTTGTTTCGCGAGAAAATGTGTAAAATATAAAAGATATGGAAGCTTTCATGCCTGTTCGTTCATTGTAACCCCAGTAAAGAATATACTCCACCCAGGTGAGCCGGGGCAACCTTTTGTCTTTTTTGAATTGGGGTTTTCATTTCTTGTTTTGTTTGGGAAAGGTGAAGATATGAATTTTTTTTTTCCTTTGTTTTCTTTGCAACCAAACGGAGGGGTTATCGATTTGCAAAGTGGGTCTCTCTGATACTGTTTCTATTGCCTGCCAGTTGTTTCTACTGGCAGTGGTGAATTTTATTTTATTTTATTTTTTAAAATTTTTTTCTTTGATTCCTGAATTCAGGATTGGTTGGTTGCTCTTATGGAGGAGAAGCCAGCGCGCTCTATGAAACGCCCACTCTCAGCAGATGATGTCCTCAACAAGCCCCCAATGTAAATCTCTTCCTCTCAAAACCCTAACTCCTGTTTTTTTGCTTTGTCTGATTCAACTCTTCAGCTATTCACTGATTCAATTCAGTCCATTATTTGTCTAATATGATGATTCTTTGCGTTCTTTAAAATCATTCTCTTTGTTTGGTTGCTTAGAGGAAAAGGGAACAGATTGGAATCTAAGGGAGTGTTTGGCAACTGGTTTTAAACTGAACAGGAAAGATTTTTCCTACTTATAAAACACGGTTGACAAAATTAGGATTGAAAATAGTTTGTTTTATGAAAATTGGGTGATTTTTTAGAACAAATTTAAGATATTTTCACATGTTTTTTAGATTGTTTTGACAAACAGTTAGAAATACGGAGAATTATCTAGAAACATTTTTCTATGCATAAGTGCATGGACTGCATAGTGCCTTCACGAAAATAGGTCAACACAATTTACAAACAGAATTTTGTTCATGAAGACATCATAAAACTATTTTTAAGAACTATTCTCAAAAACTGATTTTTGAGAACTGCATTCAAAAACATTGCCAAACAGCCCCTAAATCTTTCTTATTAATCAAAGGCAAACATTCAGATAGCAAAGCAACAAAATCCGGATTAATGATGCATATGGCCTAACTTACAAGTAAAATGAGCAAAAGTTCAGCATAAGTCAGGCCATGGTTTTTTACAGACCAATTGGCGTCGTCTTGGTGGTCTCTGAAAATTCTGATGATCTGATCACAGGACATTCTCTTAGGTCATCAAAACTGATACAATGTCGTTTCACCGTCCTCATGAAATCATCCATATTTTCATGTATCAAAACATAAGGGACGTGTTTATCGTAGCAATATAGCAAGCTATTTATCCCTCCATTCCGCCACCCCTAGTAGTCATGTGAGCCTTGTTGTAAATTCTCTTGCATTTCAGTCTCTTTGAAGCACATGGTTTCAATATTGTGACCATTTGATAATAGACTCATGTCTCATTGAGGATCCTTTGGTTCTTTTTTTTTTTTTGTTTCTTTTCTTTTAATGGGAAATATTTTCTAGAATTTTTGTAGGGAAAATTGATTTCTTGTGGAAAGAGTTATTGTTGCTTTCACGATTCTATCTATGTTTTATGCCAATATACCATCTAATTCATGGAGATTCATATAAAGTATTTACATTTTTGAGGAAAGGTTTTAGGCTGTTTATGAAAAGAAGTAGCTACTGGAAAATATTTTTTCTTTAAAACTCCATTTGTGGTAATGAAAATTTTCCCTTTGAAGCTTGGAACAAATTGCCATATCACTCAAAGGAAACTATCTTGGGAAGAATTTCCATGTAAATGTTTTTGGCTGAAACAAAAAGAACATAGTTGGTGCATGCATGTATGCATATCCAAGCCTAATGATGAGGTGTGATAACTATTCTCCATGACACAGTATCATTTTCAGAAGCTAGTTTTCATCTAGTTGCATAACCTGGATGCAAAAATGCTTTTATTTACTTTGTAACCAGTTCATGAATTTTCTTCTGTTTTTTTTTTTTTTTTGAACAGGCAGAAGAGAGTGAAATTTCCGAAGGGTAAAAAGGTGAAACCAGGAGATGAAGTTTTAAATGCAGGAAAAGATGAAGATGTCCCAAGTGAGTTGAAAGATCCACGTCTCGCTGCGAAAGAACGTGCAAAACATCGGACTCAGATTACTGCTGAACTCTTCAGTGAAGAAAGTAGGGGGATTTTTCATGACATCTCAGCTGCAGAAATGAACTATGAGGTTTGTTTCTGAGTCCTCTTTTTAGATTTGTATAATTATTATTTTCTTTCTTTTCTCTCTTCATATGTTGCTATCTCAACAACCTCATTATTGATATGGCTGCCATCGTATTAGCCTTTTGCTTTGTTTTTTCTTAATGAAAGAATTGCAAAATTTTTTATCATAAATTACAAGAAAATTTCATGTATACCAACCATAATTGTTCAAGGTGAGCCTCTTTTTTTTATTTTATTTCAGTTTATTGCAAGGCTTTTGATTGGCCTCTTCCCTATTTGGGTCTTCCATTGGGGGGAACACAAAGGCTTGTGATTTTTGGGATCCGGTGATTGAGAGAGTTGTGCAAAGATTAGATGGGTGGAAAATCATTGGGTGGAAGGATAACTCTTAGTTTGCTTCCTCTAACTGTGTCCACCATATCCCCATTAATCTCTGTTGAAATTAATGGCCCAAAGGAGTTAACCTCTTCTAATTCCCAACCAGGAACATTGGTGATGGACCTGGGATTCTAGTAACTTCATGCCTCTGATTGACTCAGATTCTCCACCCTTGTAGCTTGTCTATAATCCCTATTCTAACTCACCTTCAGAGTAACTTCTCAACACCACATTTTATTCCAAGATTTTACCTAAGCCCATCCCCCACTTTGTTGCATTTGTATGTAGAGACCTCTTACATATTACTCTTCAACAACTCCATCCCTCGTGTTCCCATGCCTTTCTAAAATTCCACAATCTCTTGCTTCCCTCACTCCTCGATGGTGCTCTTCTCCACAAACTGTCCCATTTCACAATGAACCTCCATGGCTATTTCCTTGGCAATGGTTTGTTAATGACTGAGATCTTTAATACTTTAACTGCTCCACTTCTTGGAGAAAACACCAACTCTCAATCAGCCAGGTGCATCTTATCCCCTCCTCAAACCTACCGCACAGAAATCCTGACATTTTTTCCCAATCTTTCTCACTAGAACTGGGATAATAAAAATGGATATGAAGTATATTGGTGGACTAGATTGAGTACTGGTACGAGTTACTCTTGCTCACTTAAAAAGATACCGCCTTTTCAACCTTTTGAGCCTAACCTTTATTTGACCCCAAGTTTGTTGAAGGAAGAGTTCCCACCTTGAATTCTGACATTAATGCCAAGCATTGGGTATCCTGTAGGAGCCCTGCAGAAAATAAGTTTAATCTTCCCCAAAATTCAGCTTCAACCCTAAAACTGCCTTAAAAGCAGAAAAACCTGAATATGAGATATCTCAGGTTTTCAAGGAATCTACTTCAATACCAAAAAGTAACATTAGCAACATTTGCATCCAACTAAAACTGAGGTAAACTCCTGATCCTCTTCTCTTGGCTGCATTTGGGATCTGTTCACAACATTCCCTTCCACTGCCTTTTTTAACCAATGTGCTGAAGTATCCATCAGCATATCCAGACCTTAGTGCCCTAGAGCACCCATAAAAAACCTGTGGGAGATCCACTGATTATTACCAAGAATATAATTGGTGAGATGAGCCAGATGATCAAACCCACCCATTTGTCCCTAAAATCCGTGGGAAATGAATAAGTACATAATTAAATTCTAATGGAAATGATCATAAACCCTTTTGTATATCTATATTTTAATGTCAAAATATTATTTTGCATCCGGATCCACATTTTAGGTTCTGACATCTCTCCACAAGCATTCTAGGAACTGGAAATTCCTACCACCATCCCAAGCTTCTCAACTAAAATCTTTGCTAGAAATATATATATATATATACCTCTTCCCAAGTTTATAGGCCTGGAATCTTGCAATTTCTTCATCCACTCCCTTTATGTTACCACAACGATGGAATAAAGGTGGCTTTTATACTGTTATGAAAATTCAGTCACATGAAATAAGGACCCATTCTTGTCAGATTCCCTATAACAACCTCCCAACTCTACCGGCAAGACACTACTGCCAACGCATGTGATGCTAAATCCTTATCCTTCCTAAATCTTTTAGTGCTATCATCAGTTCTTCACCTAAACCCCTCTCAATCCGCCCCCTTGTCTTTGTACTGAGGTTGGGGATAGTAAGGTCATCTAGCCTAAATTTCCATCCCATTGGTTCCAAATACACTTCTTTGAAAAGCTAAGTTGCTCACTACTAGTCTCCTCTTCCCTAATCCTTTACTCTCTGTCAATTTTTGACTTCCTAATATAATTGCTTCTCCATTATGTAGTTTATATGGGCCCCTCTTCCCACCAAAGAGCTGTGAACCTTGTCTCCAATTGATATTACAGTTTCATCAATCTCCTATATTCCTTTTTATTCTTCATTACTTTGGGCATCTCATCTCCCTGGAAGGGGTAGAGGTGGTGAAGGGGCTCATGTGTCCTACTTATTGTTCACCGATGACACTTTGGTTTTCTGTGGGGCTTCTCAGGATCAGATGAAGCATTTAAGTTGAACTCTAATGTGGTTTGAGGCCATTTTGGGGTTGAGAATTAATTTGGATAAAAGTGAGTTAATCCCAGTAGGATGTGTGGAAAACGTGGAGGCTTTGGCTGCAAAACTTGGTTGTAAGGTCGGAAGTCTCCCCTCCTCTTATTTGGGATTGCCTTTGGGAGCTCCTTTTAAGTCCTTCGCTGCTTGGGATGGAGTGGAGGAGAGGTTTCGGAAGAGATTGACAATGTGGAAGAGACAATACATCTCTAAAGGAGGGAGACTCACTTTGATTTGGAGTACTTTGGCTAGCTTGCTCATTTATTTCATGTTTGTGCTTACTTTACCTAGGACGGTCAGATTGAGGTTGGAGCAGATTCAAAGAGATTTTTTGTGGGGAGGTGGGCTCTTGCGGAAACCTCATTTTGTAAGATGGATGCTTGTTTGCTTAGACAAAAGAAAAAGGGGTTTGGGGGTGAAGTGTCTTTCTTCTCTTAATAAGGTGCTTTTGTGCAAATGGAATTGGAGGTTTACAAATGAGAGAGGGGCCTTTTAGAATCAAGTGATTTGGGGAAAGTATGGGGAGGAGCAAGGAGGTTGGTGCTCCAAAGAAGTGAGGGATGGGTATGGTGTGGGGTTGTGGAAAACAATTAAGAGGGAGTGACATGTTGTGAGCAATAGACTCTCCTTTGTGGTGGACAATGGTCAAAGAGTGAGATTTTGGAAGGATAGATGGTGTGGAGATTCACCTTTTTGTGTTACTTTTCCTACTTTATTTGCTCTAGCTGCTTCCAAGGACGCTTGGGTAAAAGATGTGTGGAGTTTCATTGAGGGAGGGGGGAGTTGGAGCCCGCATTTCTCTAGACCATTCAATGATTGAGAGATGGATGAGGTGCACAGATTTTTATTGGGCTTCAATGGGAAGAGTGTTCGGTAGGATGTCGAAGCTAGGGTGCTTTAGATAGAGACTAAATGTGGGAAGTTCTTTGTTAAGTCTCTCTACGAAGCCTTAGAATCAGGCCCTTCAGTCTCTTTCCCATCAAATGTCATTTGGAAATCTTGTGTGCAACCCAAAGTGAGTTTTTTTGGGTCGGAAGCAACTTGGGGGAAGGTTCTTACTTTGGACCAACTTCAAAAAAAAAGGATGACCTTTAGCAAATAGATGCTACCTTTGCCAAATGCACGAGGAATCGATAGATCATATCCTCCTCCATTGTGCCAAGACAAGGACTCTTTGAGCGTTGTTTTTCACTCTCTTTGGGGTGCAGTGGGTGCTGCTAGCCTCTGTTAAGATGACGCTCTTGGGGCGGGATGGGTCTTTTGTGGGAAAAAAGAGAAGGGAAGTTTGGAGAGCAGACCCTTTATGTATTTTTTGGACGGTTTGGAAGGTAAGAAACAGAATTGCGTTTGAAAATGATTTGCTGTCCATTCAAAGACTTAAGAGCTCTTTTGTTTATTTTATATGATCAGAGATGAAATTGTTCATAAAAGATGGTCCTTCGACTTTAGTTGGTTTCATTGATTGGGTGGGATATCGATGAGGGTGGTTTTTTTGGCTCCTCTGCTTTTGACGGCTGTTTTTATGTCCCAACCAGGGAGGAGGGTGCATCTCTTTTGTATTTTTTTGAGTTGCTATTTTAGCGTCTCTTTTCAATACAATTTCTTTTCTTCCACTTAAAAAAAAAAAAAAAAAAAAAAAAATCTCCCTGGAAGGCCCATTTCCCTTTCCCTCTATGTCCCAATTCTTAATTTCTTTTTGCCTTGTAACTGTTACACTACCATAAACTTCTCTTTTCCATTTGTCAACATTTTTGTCAGCTTCCACCTTCTTTGCCAACCTAAAACTTTAAAGTACCAGTGGACTTTTAGCTTTCACACCAAGCTGTTCTATTGACAAAATCATCTGCCTTGAGCCACATTCTTCAAACACACACAACCTTATTCCCATTCTTAATCCATCAATGTCAAGCAAGTTTGGGGCAGTTCGGAGCATGAGCTGATGTCATTCTGGAAAGAATTCATAAGGACATATCTACAGAACGATTTTCTCATTCTGATGTGATCTGACAGCAATTGATCCTGGAAGCATTAAGTCAGCACAAGCACATAACTTATTCATTGTGTTTCATTTTCTTTGATTTTTGATTGTTGTTATCTAGATTTGCACATTCTAGTTCCTTGATTTTTGCTCTTACAGTGTCCAATATGAACTCATTTGTCAAAGTATATTCAATTTGTCTTTTTCTTATTATTATTATTATTATTTTTTTCATTTTATCAGCTGATCTACAAGGTGTTTTTTAGTACTCTAATCTGAGAGCAGAAATTGGTATTTATGTCATTTTCTTCTCTGTTACAGGTTTAACTCTCTACAACTACATGTTTATTTATGGTGCTTTATATGCTGTTTAATTTCAGTATATTTATAATTAAAATGTTCCTTTCCTTGGATTGGCAGCATTTTTACAGTTTCGATAACTGCCGGTTTCATCAGTTATTGGGTCCAAGGAAAGGCAATGACGGGGGATTTATTTTGGCAGGGTGATGAGAACTTTGATGATGATGGGATTCAAATAGAACCTTTTAATCTGAATCAAGAGAGGGAAGAAGGCTACTTTGATTCAGAGGGAAATTTTGTGGAATATGTAAACGAGAAAGAAATTAAGGTACACAATATAGTTAGTCTATATTCAATTTTCAACTATAGAATAAAAACCATTTATGACAATATTTTGGGACAAGTTAAAAGCTTTTTATAAAATTTATTTGAGTTATTGTAGGATGCATGGCTTGATAGTGTTGATCTTGAACCAAAATTTGACAAAAGAAATATGGTGACAAAAGTTGAAGATGACACCCAAGACCTTACAACAGCAGCTATTGGAAAAATAAAGAGACGTATTGCCGACCTGCTTGAGCCAGGAGAAACGGTAAACTTCTCTTGTTTATGTTTTCCAGGATCCACTGGAGCATTACCCAAACTATCATAATTTTTAATGTCTTTTAATATGGATCTTTATATTACAGAGCTAATATAAATTATGATGTGGTGAGTTTCTATATGAAGGTTTTTTGTGCCCCCCTAAAGTATCAAATTGGAGGGTGATATTGCTGAACTGATTGTCTATGTTGACACTATGGATTTTTTTTTTTGGGTACCACCCTCAAATTTTGTTTGACACTATATCCTTTTCTATTACAACATTTCCAAAGATGTGTCTATTCCATCTCTTTCTATTTTCCTTCAGTGCTT
The DNA here is from genome assembly GCF_030704535.1 of Vitis vinifera. Taxonomy (NCBI): domain Eukaryota; kingdom Viridiplantae; phylum Streptophyta; class Magnoliopsida; order Vitales; family Vitaceae; genus Vitis; species Vitis vinifera. The sequence continues at coordinate 19,132,509 of NC_081815.1, read as the reverse complement.
TCATGTCCTTATTCAACCTGAAATTCAAATTCCCATAAAATTTATAGACCTTCCATCTCTTTTTTTATTCTGTCCTCAAAGCCCTTGGATTTGGCCCACATATTGTCAACATGAAAGGGCTTACTTTGTTCTAGGTCTCCAAAATCTAGCATGATATGATGTTGTTGAAAGAGAGAGAGAGAAAGGAGAAAAACCTTAATTCTCATTCATTTAATATCTACTTACAATTGAGATATATATATATACAAGGCTAAGAGTCCTAACTACCATACATGTGACCTATATTAACAAGGAAAGATAATATACTATAAATACATTATATTCAACACTCCCCCTCAAGCTGGAGCATATACGTCATATGCACCAAGCTTGTTACAAATATATTTAATCCTAGGACCTCTGAGAGATTTAGTGAAGATGTCTGCTAGTTGATCATTTGAATTGACAAAACTTGTAGCAACACATCCTGATGCGATCTTCTCTCTAATGAAATGACAGTCAACTTCAATATGCTTGGTCCTTTCATGAAAGACTGGATTGGATGCAATATGTAATGCGGCCTGGTTATCACAGATGAGTTTCATCTGTTCATCCTTTCCAAATCTCAACTCCTGAAGAAGATGTCTTAACCATATGAGTTCACATGTTGCCAAAGCCATAGCTCGATACTCGGCTTCAGCGCTAGATCTGGCCACTACATCTTGTTTCTTACTCTTCCAAGATATTAGATTACCTCCAATAAAAACACAGTACCCTAAAGTGGAACGTCTATCTGTGGGTGAGCCAGCCCAATCTGCATCTGTGTAACCAACAACTTGAGTATGACCTCTGTTCTCGTACAATACACCTTGGCCTGGTGTACTTTTGATATATCGAAGAATACGGATTACGGCATCTCAATGGCTATCACATGGTGACTGTAGGAATTGACTAACAACACTCACAGGAAAAGAAATGTCTGGACGAGTAATGGTGAGATAGTTCAATTTACCTACGAGCCGTCGATATCTCCCGGGGTCTCCTAAAGGCTCCCCCTGTCCTGGTACAAGTTTGACATTCGGATCCATAGGTGTGTCTACCGGTTTACAGTCTAACATACCGGTTTCTTCCAGGATGTCTAAAGCATACTTCCTTTGGGAAAGGACCACACCAGAACTGGATTGAGCTATCTCAATTCCCAAGAAATACTTGAGTTTCCCCAAGTCTTTGGTCTGAAAGTGGGTAAAAAGATGTTGCTTTAGTTTCTGAATACCATCCTGATCACTGCCTGTAATGACGATGTCGTCCACATAAACAACCAGATAAATACACTGCCCCAAGGAGTTATGATGATAAAAAACTGAATGGTCTGCTGTACTGCGAAGCATGCCAAACTCTTGAACAACAGAACTAAAACGGCTAAACCATGCTCGAGGAGATTGTTTCAAGCCATATAGAGAACGGCGTAACCTGCACACTAAACCAGACTCCCCCTGAGCAACAAAACCAGGAGGTTGCTCCATATAAACTTCCTCGGCAAGATCACCATGAAGGAAGACATTTTTAATATCCAACTGATAAAGAGGCCAAGAACACATAGCAGCCATGGAGAGAAGCAAGCGGACAGAAGCAATCTTGGCAACAGGTGAGAATGTGTCACCATAATCAGAACCATAAACTTGAGTATAGCCTTTAGCAACTAAGCGGGCCTTAAGGCGATCAACCTGACTATCAGGACCAACCTTAACTGCATAGACCCAACGACAACCAACTGTAGATTTACCAGAGGGTAAAACAACAAGATCCCAAGTGCCATTAGAGTGCAGAGCAGCCATTTCATCCACCATTGCCTGTCGCCAGCCTGGATGGGAAAGAGCTTCATGGGTGCTCTTTGAAAGAGAAACAGAGGATATAGCAGAAACAAAAGCAGAATAGGGTGAAGATAATCGATGATAACTCAAAAAATTGTAAATAGGATGAGGATTACGAGTAGAGCGAGTACCTTTCCGAACAGCAATGGGTAAGTCATTAGGAGAAGGCAGAGCCGGGGCAGGTGAAGCCGAATGGATAGGAAGTGAGTCAGCAGGTGCCTCAGGAAAAGGGAGAGGAGCAACGACACGAGGGCGACGATGATAAACCTGAAGTGGTCGAGGGGGCATAGCATCAGGTGGGGAGACAATGGGAATGGGCAAGACTTCAGAAACAGGAAGAGACTCAGAAGTGGTGGAAAAGAATGGTGAGTCCTCAAAGAAGGTGACATCAGCGGAGATAAAGTATCGATGAGTCTCAAGGGAATAACAACGATAACCCTTCTGAAGTCTGGAATATCCCAAGAAGAGGCACTTCATGGCTTTGGCGGAAAGCTTGTCCTGTCCAGGAGTGAGAATATGAACAAAGCAAGTACAACCAAAGACACGAGGAGGAAGGAAATAAAGTGGTTGGTCAGGGAAAAGAAGGGAGTGAGGAATCTGATCGTGTAAGACAGAGGAGGGCATACGATTAATCAAATAACAAGCGGTAAGAACAGCGTCCCCCCAAAAACGAAAATGAACGTGACTATGGAGGAGGAGAGTACGAGCTGTCTCAACAAGATGTCGATTCTTGCGTTCAGCTACCCCATTTTGTTGAGGAGTATGAGCACAAGAAGACTGATGAAGAATCCCATGATGAGACATAAACGAAGTAAATTGGGCTGAAAAATATTCCCTGGCATTGTCACTGCGTAACACACGAATAGAAATATTGAACTGGGTTTGGATTTCAGTATAAAATTTCTGGAAAATAGAGAATAACTCAGCTCGATTTTTCATTAAAAATAACCAAGTACATCGAGAATAGTCATCAATGAAAGTGACAAAATACTGAAATCCTAAAGTAGACGCAGTCCGACAAGGACCCCAAACATCAGTGTGGACAAGCTCAAAAGGAGACTTTGCCCGATTATTCAAACGCTTTGGGAACGAGACACGAGTATGTTTCCCAAGCTGACATGACTCACACGGAAGCGACGACAAAGTGGAAAAACGAGGAACCATCTTCTGGAACTTGGAGAGACTAGGGTGGCCCAGACGATTGTGAATGAGGAGAGGAGCATCAGTGGAAATGCAAACTGCAGGAGATGAATCTGAGGTGAGGTGATAGAGGCCTTGAGACTCACGTCCTATGCCAATCGTCTTCCCCGTACTCCGGTCCTGCAAGGTCACAAATTTATCAGAAAAGGTAATAGAACAATTAAGAGTACGAGTGATTTTGCTGATGGAAATAAGATTAAAAGGACATTCAGGAGTATAAAGGACAGAAGTGAGAGGTAGAGAAGGCAGAGGAAGGGCCAAACCAATACCTTTAGCCACAGTTTGAGAACCATTAGCTAAGGTAACAGTAGGTAAATCAGAGGTAGTAGTAATAGAGGAGAAAAGATCCTTATTACCAGATAGGTGATCAGATGCTCCAGAATCTAGAATCCAGGGTCCAAGAGAAGATGTGTGGGTAAGGCAGGTAGAGGCATTACCAGGCTGGGCAACAGAGGCAATAGAAGCCTGAGATGTCTGAGATGCGGAGGAGCTCGGAGGCTGAGGCAGCGGAGAATCAGAGGACTGGGCCATATGGGCAGTGCGAGGAGGTCTTCCATGTAACTGATAGCAACGATCGCGAGTGTGGCCAAGTTTATTGCAATAGGTGCAATGAGGACGTTGGCCTCTACCTCGGGTACCACTGCGTCCTCCTCGAGAGGTAGTTTGAGAAACTAACACAGAAGAATCTGAAGCGCTATCAGATGGCAAAGTCTGAGTGGACGAGATACGGAGGAGGCGAGCAAACACATCATCCAAGGACGGAACTGATGAACTACCAAGAATCTGATCACGAATAGGCTCAAGATCCGGACGGAGGCCAATAAGAGTAAGGACCATGAAGAACTTGTCAAGCTGTGTTTGTTGAGCCCTAACATCAGGAGTAAGAGGCATCACAGTCAAGAACTGCTCCTTAAGAGAGACAATCTGACCAATATAAGTAGATAGATCCAAGTCCTGTTGGCTGAGATGGACAATAGCAGAAGCCACCTTATAAAGACGCTGGATATCATTCGTGTATAATCCTTTGGCCTGAGTCCAAAATTTAAAACAAGTTTTATAGGCCTGAAGATGAAGAAGAATCCGGGGATCAACCGATTGCCATAATACACTACATAACTGTGCATCTATCTTCCTCCACTGTACGCGGTCAACCTCAGGGATATCTGCCTCCTGGGTAACCAAGTGATCCTCATATCCTTGACCCATAAACCAAAGTTCAACAGAGGCAGACCAGGAAAGATAATTTTCACTGCCAACCAATTTCTCTGAGGTAATCATAGGAGATCCAGAGATAACAGAGGTAAAGATCTGATTTTTGGTGGTCATATTCACGTATTTGGATCGAAGAGAGCCCTAATACGGCTTCAGATTGCGGCGTGGCACCACCGAAAAAGGGAGACGGCCTCAGATCGCGACGTGGTACCACCAGAAAGGTAGAAGAACACTTCCCAAGGCACGTGCAGGGATTGGGGTGGAGAGAAAGTAGCCGGAACTTCGTCGGAAAGGCTGTTTGGAGGGCTGACGGAGACAAAAATCCCCAAAAGAGGTACGTGCAGGGCTCGGATGGGAGAACCAGGTAGGTAGGGATGCTGGTCGGCGGCAGGCGAGGCTGGAGGAGGAGGCGCGTCGCCGGAAAAGGCCTCACGCGCCCTCACGCGCCGACGCGTGAGATGCAGTCGCCGGCCGGAAAATGGCGCGTGGATGGCGCGTGGATCGTCTTTTGATGCCGGTGCCTTCACAAAAGTTGGAGATCTCCTCCAGGCGCTCCTTCTGGTATGGTCAGTGTCGGAAAAATAGGTCGCCGGAAAAGTTCGCCGGAAAGTTCGCCGGAAAATTTCGCCGGCGGTGAGTGGTTTCTAACGATGATCCGACTGACCGGAAAGTGTTGGGAGATGGGGAGGGTGACCGGAAAGAAACACAGTCACCGGAAGGTTTCCCGGAGTTGATGACACGGGAAACAGGAAAGAATTAGGTTTTCTTCCTTGGCTCTGATACCATGTTGAAAGAGAGAGAGAGAAAGGAGAAAAACCTTAATTCTCATTCATTTAATATCTACTTACAATTGAGAGATATATATATACAAGGCTAAGAGTCCTAACTACCATACATGTGACCTATATTAACAAGGAAAGATAATATACTATAAATACATTATATTCAACAGATGTGATTCAATGTAGATCTTGGAAAAATACTCAGGACAAGATCAGGGAAATGATCCTCCCGTTCTTTTAATATGAGGAGATTCCAATTTTGGCCACATGTCAATATTTCCAACCACCAATCCTGGTGAATCTTCCTTCCATAGGCAAACCATTCTAGTTGTAATTAGCAATAAAATCAGAGTTATAAGTTTAAATACTATAATTGCCAAGTTCAGATGTCGACAGAGTGGGAGTGGGTAGGCTTGAATGCAAAAAGTGAGAAATATTGTTATTAGGACAATATTAATATATTGAAGAAGGTTTATTGGAAGATGCTGGAATTCCAGTTACATACTGAAACATAGATTTAAATTGCTTATTCAAATATCTTGTAAATTTTTTAGCATTTTTTTATTGGTAAATGCACAAAATATATTAATAAAGCACCAAAGAGGCACTCCAAAGCACACAGGACGTATATAACGGTCGCCACAAGGCACCAAAAAAGGATAAGAGAAACAAAAATACTCCCTCCCTCGACAAGAACCCAACCAATCAATGAAGTTGAATAAGGAAAATGGTCCTTCACCTATATACAAATTGGTCCAATACATCAAATTACAAAGAAACCTGGTTAATAGTCTTTGGTCCAAAAGATCCTCATTATCAAAAGCTCTTCTATTTCTTTCCTTCCACAATGTCCAAAAAAGGCATAAAGGGGCTCCATCCCACACTTTTTCCTGTTTCCTTCCAACAAAGTAGCCATGCCACCCTAGCAAAGTCTCTCTTACATTAGATGACAGCACCCAAGAAACACCAAACAAAGAAAACAAAAGCTCCCACAACATCCTTGCCTTTTCACAATGTGGCAAAATGTGATCAATTGACTTCTCTTTGATAAGACAAAGAAAACAGCTATTAGCCAATATCCATCCTCTCCTTTGAAGCTGGTCAAGAATCAATACTTTTCCCCAAGATGCCTCCCAAGTGAAAAAACACGCCTTAGGAGGAACCCATGCATTCCAAACAACCGCTTTTGGAAAGGAAACTGATCTCTTAGGCTCAATAAAAGTGTAAAGAGGCATGACAGAGAAAGTTCCATCTTTTGTCTTCAAAATACCACTTTATCCTCCTTGTCTCCCATAACCACTTTATCTTTCAGCCTTGCGAAGGAACGCTTCAAACCCTCAATCTCCCAATCATTTAGATGCTTGGAAAAAATTGGGGACCAAACACCCCCCTCACTTGATTGAGTCCATAAATCCATTGCCCACGCCTCCTTTGAGCTAGCTAAGACAAATAATGAGGGAAAAGAAACTCCCAATGCCTCACCCCCACACCAAATATCCTTCTAAAATTTTACACTCCTCCCATTGCCACCTAAGAAGGAGACTCTACTACCAAAAAAACTCCCCCAATCTCCTTATGGCCTTCATAACCTAACCCGGTACGCACCTCTCACCTCCTTAGAAGACCAACCCCCTTCATTTTCCCCATATTTCCCACAAACTACTTGCCTTTAAAAAGCCTCCCTTTCTGTAGCAAATCACCAATTCCATTTACAAAGAAGTGCCATGTTGAGTAAGGGAAGGTGCTTAACTCCTAAACCCCCTTTACTCTTATCTAAACAAACAGTAGCCCAATTCACTAAATTACCCCAAAGAAAATCCTTTTGAATCTTCTCCAACCTCAAATTGACTAACCTTGGCATCTGGAATAATGACATGAAATAGATAAGGAAACTAGACAATGTGCTCCAAATGAGGGTGAGTTCAATCCCTCCCCTTTACAAATGTATTGTCCTTTCCACATTGCCAATCTTTTGCGAAGTCTCTCTTCCACTCCATCCCAAGCTGTTGAAGAGTCATGAGGGCACTTAAGGGAAGACCCAAATAAGTAGAAGGAAGCTCACCCACCTTACAAACCACTTTAAAGGCCAACTCATTTAAGTTTTCCACCTCCCCATTGGGATAATCTCGCTCTTGCTAAGATTAATTTTGAAACCCGAAATTGCCTCAAATCACATGAGTAACCAACTTAAATGGGTTAGTTGATCTTGAGAGGTCTCACAAAATACTAAGGTTTCATTAGCAAATAGCAGGTGAGAAACCTCTAATCCATCTCCACCTCTACCATTCACCTTAAAGCCTAATAAAAAACCACCCTCCTTAATAGAATGTTGAGCGCTTCTATGGCTAACACAAACAAATATAGAGAAAGTGGGTCCCTTAGAGCATTGAAGAAAGCCAGAAGAGGTGTCATCCACCAAAACTGAGAAGCTTACTATTGAGATGCACCATCTACTCCAACAAATCCACTTTTGACCAAATCCCATTTTCTCTAACACTGATAACAAAAAATCCTAACTTACATGATCATAAGCCTTTTCTATGTCCAACTTGCTCCTATCAAAAAAAAAAAATGTCCAACTTGCACAACACCCTAACATTATTGCTTTTTAGCATTGAATCATTTGCCTCATTGGCTATAAGCATTGCGTCTAATATTTGTCTTCCCTCCACAAAGGCATTCTGGAACTTGGAAACCACTTTGCTCACCACCTTCTTAAGCATGTTTGTCAACACTTTAACCAATAGCTTATTAAGGCTATTCACCAAACTTATAGGCTTAAAATCTATAAGATCCCATGCCCCCTCCCCCCCTTTCTTAGGAATCAAAACCAAGAAAGTTGCATTGATGCTTTTTACAAATCTTCCCTGGTTATGGAAATCTCTAAAAAAATCCCATCGCCTCTTCCTTCACAAAACCCAACTAAACTTTCAAAAAGCCATTAAGAAACCATCTAGAGCTTTGTCCCCATTCAGATCTGAAAGGGTGACACCTTGCTCTCCACAAATGGCTCCTCTAGCTTTGCAGCTTCCTACCCATTTAACCTGTCAAAATTCATACCCTTAATGTTGGGGTGTCAGTGCCACTCCCCTGGCTCTATTAAGAGATTCCTGAAAGCCCGAACAATTCCCCCCCTTAATCTCAATTTCCTTTGTAAAAAAGACCCCATTAATTTTTATCTTAGACAAAGAGTTCCTTCTTCTGTTTGCATTTGCCATCTAATGAAAGAACTTTGTATTTCTATCACTCTCTTTTAACCAAACTTCCCTTAATTTCTACCTCTAGCTCATTTTTTCCAATAGAGTCCATTTTAAAAAATCCAATCTTGTCAGCTCTCTAGTAACCACCTCCTCTGTAGATAAGGCCCCCAACCTTTCTTTAGAATCCTAGAAACCCACTTGAGCAAGAGTCGAATTCTTTCTTATTGCAACAATGCTGAACACCTCCATGTTCCAACTCTTCAAATTAGATTTTAACAATTTCAATTTCTCTGCTAGTACGAAGTTGTATGGACCCTACCCTAGAAACCCATCCACTAGTTCTTCAACAGTTCTTTGAACCCTTCCTCCTTAAGCCACATATTTTCAAACTTGAAAGGAGTGACACCTTTTCTTAGACTACCCCCATCCAACAAAATCAGCGCATGATCTGAGACTGGTTTAGGTAAGATATATTGCATTACTTCACTGAATTGACTTTCTTATCCCTCAGAAACCAGAAAATGATCTAAACTCGACTGTGACTGATTATTCAAACCCCCACTCTTAGTAAAAAATCCCCCAAGTAACGGAAGATCCCTCAACTAAAGATTCTTAATGACTTTTGAAAATCTTCTCATGGCCTCTGAAAACCTACTAGCACCATTGTGCTCCCTTGGAAATCTGACGGCGTTAAAGTCACCTCCTACACACCACAGATCATTCCACAGTTCCCTGATGACCCCTAACTCCACCCATAAGCTCTCTATACTACTGCCTGAAGATGGACCATACACTCCCATGAATATCCAAACAAACCTATACTCAGTTCTTAAAATGACACAAAACTGAATACTCCCCTACTTCCATGTCCAACAACTCAAACACCTTTTTGTCCCAAAAAACCAGGATCCCACCTGCAACCCCTTTAGAATCCACCACACCCCATTCTAAGAATCTTTCCCGAACCTAAACTTCGCACCAACTTAGAGGACATAATCTTAGTTTCCTGAAGACAAACCAAGTCTACCCTCTAAGATTTAATCAAAGACTTTATAACCATTTTCTTATTACTGTCAGTAGCCCTTCTGATATTCCATGACAAGATTCTCAACTTCATTTATCGCTTGAAGAAATAGCCCAACCCTCTCTGCCTCTTCCACCCATTAAATATGATCTGTTGTAGTTCATTGACCACTCCAACTTTTTTAGCACTCTCTTGGAATGTGATAAGACAAAATTATTCTTTCTTCTATTGAATACCTGACTATCTTGTCCCTTCATTACTTTGATTCTATGAAGAGAGTCAAGATCTCTTCCTCGAACCCCTCTATCAGCATGCCTAGGAAATTACAAAAGGTTACCAACCTTCCAAAGGACCAACCCTCTGTCGAAAGCTCTTCCCCCTCTCCAACACCGACAAGCCTTCCCCTCTCGGTATCTTACCCACTTTCCACACATACAATCTCCTTTCCCTTTTTTGACGGGATCACCACTGTCCTTCTGTCATTCAAAATCATCCTTAGTGGTTTTGAATCAACCTGAAGAATTTCTGAATTCCTTTTTTATTAATTTTTTAGGTACACACCATACACATATATATACACAAATGACTGAATAAGAAAATATCAATCTAGCTTGATTCTCTCCTAAAATTAGGAAACTGAATCATCCTAAATGATCTCTCCTTTTTTATTCCTAAAACACTTTCCTAAATTAAAAAACCTAACTTTGAATGCTAAATTTCAACACTCCCCCTCAAGCTGGAGAATATATATCATATAATCCCAGCTTGCAAGTTAAGTCATCGAAGTTAGGCCTAGGTAAAGTTTTGGTGAGGATGTCTGCGGTTTGGTGCTTGGTAGGAACATAGTTCAATTTAACCGTCTCACTAGTCACCTTCTCTGTGATGAAGTGTCTGTTAATCTCAACATGCTTGGTCCTGTCATGATGCACGGGGTTCTTTGCTATGCTTATAGCTGCCTGATTATCACACATCATCAGAATTGGAGATGAACTCGTTTGTCCCAGTTCACTAAGAACCCTTTTTATCCAAATCCCTTCACAGATTCCCTGTGCAAGAGCTCTGTACTCAGCTTCTGCACTACTTCTGGCTACAACTGATTGCTTCTTACTCCTCCAAGTAACAAGATTTCCCCAGACAAAAGAACAATATCCAGAAGTGGACCGCCTGTCAATGATGTTTCCTGCCCAATCCGCATCTGAGTATACTTCAGTGTCACGGTTCTCTGTCTTTCTGAAGAATAGACCTTTCCCTGGTGTCATTTTTAAATATCTAAGAATCCTATAGACTACTTCCATGTGTTCCTCAGTGGGGCTGTGCATGAATTGACTTACAGCACTCACTGCAAAGCCAATATCTGGCCGAGTGTGTGAGAGATAAATCAAGCGTCCGACAAGCCGTTGATATCTCCCCCTGTCTACCGGTGTACTTTCTTTCTCGATACCAAGTTTCTTCTGACTATCCATAGGAGTATCAATTGGTTTGCATCCAAGCATACCGGTCTTCTTAAGAAGATCGAGTATGTATTTTCTTTGAGAGACTACAATTCTCTTCCTTGATCTAGCCACTTCCATACCAAGGAAATATTTCAAATTTCCAAGGTCTTTAACTTCAAACTCTTCTGACAAATATTTCTTCAACTTCTGTAATTCCTCCATATCATTCCCAGATAGAATAATATCATCGACATAGACTATCAATATGACCATTTTCCCGGCATGAGACTTCTTGACAAATAGAGTATGATCAGCCTGACCTTGTTTGTAGCCCAGCTTCAGGACTGCTTTTGTGAATCTATCAAACCAAGCTCGGGGAGATTGTTTAAGGCCGTACAAGGATTTTTGGAGTTTGCAAACCTGATTCTTTGCCATACTTTCTTCGAAACCAGGTGGTATTTCCATGTAGACTTCCTCTTCTAGGTCGCCATTTAGAAACGCATTTTTTATGTCTAGTTGTTGCAAGCACCAATCTTGATTGACAGCCAATGAGAGAAGAATCCTGATAGTGTTCAGTTTTGCAACAGGAGCAAAAGTCTCCTGATAGTCTATCCCATAGGATTGTGTAAACCCTCTAGCTACCAAACGAGCCTTGAATATCTCGACTGATCCATCTGCTTTGTATTTTATGGTGAAAATCCACTTGCACCCCACGGGCCTCTTCCCAACCGGCAAATATGTAATAGTCCACGTCCCATTCTTCTCAAGTGCATCAATCTCATCTTGTACTGCCTTCTTCCATTCTGAAATTTTGAATGCCTCTTGTATTGTGTTGGGAACCTGAGTATCATCAAGAGAAGTAGCAAATGCTCTGTAAGATGGTGATAGCCCTTCATACGTAACATAATTCCCAATTGGATGATCTGTACATCTCCTAACACCCTTCCTCAATGCAATCGGCAGAGTAGAATCATCAATGCTGGGAATTAACACCTCTCCAGCCCTATCCTCACCCATGTTCTCTTCAGGAAGACTTGAATTGGAGTCAATATATTGGCCACATGTTGACTGTGATCCATGCTCTAATTCCTGTCTTTTCCTCCTCCTGATGTAAACTTGTAAGTTCTCATTAGCAAGTTGTGGGGCTATAGGTTGAATAGGCATGGGAGACTGGATGGTCACAGGAGAAGGAACATTTGTGTGTTGGGCTGGCTGGACTGATGACGGCATGGGTGTGGACAACTCAGTGGGCGTGAATTGGGAAGGATTTGGTGACTCTGAGTGAAAAGAAGGTACACCCTCAAGAAGAGACTCCCAAACTTGATGTTCATTCATGCTCTCCCCCTGAACATGAGATTTGGGATAGAAGAAGACATGTTCAAAGAAAGAGACGTCCATGGTGGTGTAAAATCTTTTGTTGGTTTGAGAATAACATTTGTACCCTTTTTGGGTTGGAAAATACCCTAGGAAAATGCACTTATTGGCTCGAGGAGCAAATTTGCTACGATTTTGAGGATACACATGAACGAATGCCGTGCAACCAAATACTTTGAGTGGTAAATCAGAAGAGGCTGCACGGGTGTGAGGAAATTGTTTTAAGAAAAGTTGACGTGGGGATTGAAAAGTAAGCACTCTGGATGGCATACGGTTAATCAAATAGGTAGCTGTGAGAATAGCTTCCCCCCAGAAATAGTTTGGAACATTAGAGGAAAACATAAGGCACCGGGCAACCTCCAAGAGATGTCTATTCTTGCGTTCAGCCACCCCATTTTGTTGTGGGGTGTCAACACAAGAACTTATGTGGATAATCCCGTGATTTTGAAGATAAGTACTGAGACTATTAGTAAAGTATTCCTTTGCATTATCTGACTTGAGGACTTGAATTTTGGAATTGAATTGATTTTGAACCATAAGATTGAAGGTTTGAAAAATGTGCCCGACCTCTGACTTTTCTTTCATAAGGAAAACCCATGTTACCCGTGTATGATCATCAACGAATGTCACAAACTATCGAGTGCCAGAAATATTTTTTATCCGAGAGGGACCCTACACATCACTATGTACTAGAGAGAAAACAGTCGAAGGTTTGTATGGGATTTGAGGATATATTGTTCGAGTATGCTTTGCAAACTGACAAATTTCACAGTGATAAGATGCTGGATTTTTATTGATAAATAATTTGGGAAACAATTTTGCAAGGTAAACAAAGCTAGGATGACCAAGGCGATAGTGTAACATTATAATCTCACTATCTTTATTGACCTTAGAATTTGACACAGAATTGAAAGACTCTAACATACTCTGAGACTGTACGCAACTTGCTTGAGAGACTTGGTTTGAGAATTGGCCACATGAGAGGAGGTAGAGCCCGGAACACAGTTCAGCACTGCCAATCATCTTCCCCGATTTCAAGTCCTGAAAAACACACGAGTTTGGATAGAATTTAGTAACACATTGGAGATCACGGGCCAATTTGCTAATGGACAAAAGATTACAATCCAAGTTTGGAACATGGAAGACAGAGTCAAGATATAAGTCTTTAGTAAGTTTTATAGAACCTGTCCCGGCAATTTTTGACTTTGAACCATCAGCAATATGGACGGATGAATGACCATTACTTGGCTTGTAATTTTGAAGAATGACAGCATCTCCTGTCATGTGATCAGAAGCACCTGTGTCCACTATCCACGGCTTCATTCCTCCTCGACTAGCAGTGAGGGCTATCCCGGTAGTACTGCCACTGCCAACTTGGCTTAATAGTTTCTGTAGCATCTCCATCTGCTCTTTGTTGAATGGACTCGGCTCGGGAACAGATGTGCTCTCAGAGTTGGCAGCCACGTGTGCTCTGCCATCTCTGTCAGACCGTGACTTTGGTTTCCAATCAGCCGGTTTTCCATGAAGCTTCCAGCAAGCCTCCTTATAATGGCCTGGTTTCTTACAATAATCACACCAAGGCCTATCTCGTTTCTGACAATCTCCACCACTACTGTCAAATGACCGAGCAGCAAGGGCAGAGGCATCCAATGTTGGGGCAGGTTGCTCTTTGGATCCCATCATCACTTTCTTTCTACTTTCTTCACGCCTAACCTCTGAAAAAGCCTCCCTGAGACTTGGAAGGGGTTTAATGCCCATGATTCGGCCTCTAACATCATCCAATTCCCTGTTTAGTCCTAGGAAAAACTTGAACAGTCTCTTTTGTTCCACAATTTTCCTGTATGTTGCTGCATCATCCGAACATTTCCATGAGTGAGTCTCGAATAAGTCAAGTTGCTGCCAATACCTTGTGAGTGTGTTGTAATACTGAGTAACTGACTGCTCTCCTTGGCGGAAGTCATGTAAGGCTGATTCAACCTGAAAAAGTTCTGAAGTATTTTCAGAACTTGAGTAAGTTTCTTTGGCTGCATCCCAGATGTCCTTTGCAGTCCTAAACAGCAAAAAATTTTCACCTATGTCATTGTTCATGGAATTGATAAGCCATGACATGATCATGTTGTTTTCAATCTTCCACTTCCTGAAACCCGGTTCTGTAGTTTCTGGCATGACTGCTTCTCCAGTGAGGTACTCATCCTTTCCGTTACCTCAAATGAACAGCAACACAGATTGTGACCACTGTAAATAGTTATGGCCATTTAATTTGTGTCCTGTGATGAGAATAGGAGAGGAATCACTGCCACCAAGGTTTGGAATTTCAGATCTGCCCCTTGATTCTGGTGACGTGACGCTGGATACTTGTGATGATGCCATTCCGTATTTTGTCATGGACCGGAAAGGTAGAAGAACACTTCCCAAGGCATGTGCAGGGATTGGAGTTGAGAAAAAATAGCCGGAGGACGCCGGAAAAACTGATCAGAGGGCCCGCGGAGGCAAAAGAACCCCAAAAGAGGCACGTGCAGGGCTCGGATGGCAGAAACAGGTAAGAAGGGTGGCTGGTCGGTGTCAGGCGAGCCTGGAAGAGGAAGCGCGTCGCCGGGAAAGTTCGCGCGGGAAAGTTCGCCGGAAAATTCGCCGGAAAAGTTGCCGGCGGTGAATGTTTTCTGACGACGATTCGACCGACCGGAAAGCGTTTTCTCCCTTGGCTCTGAGAACAGGGACTGATGATCGGAATGAGAGATGGCCAGAGAGAGAGATGGTCGGATTGAGAGATGGCCAGAGAGATTTGGCCAGAATGAATGATGGCCTGAATAAGAGGTGGCCAGAAGGGATTAGGGTTTCAGAAAACTGACTCTGATACCATGAAGAATTTCTGAATTCCTTTTTTATTAATTTTTTAGGTACACACCATACACATATATATACACAAATGACTGAATAAGAAAATATCAATCTAGCTTGATTCTCTCCTAAAATTAGGAAACTGAATCATCCTAAATGATCTCTCCTTTTTTATTCCTAAAACACTTTCCTAAATTAAAAAACCTAACTTTGAATGCCAAATTTCAACACAACCAAAAGAGGCATCTTTCTAATCGGGTCTTCCACCTAACCACTAAACAACGGAAACTCCTCTTGTAAAGCCTCCTCCCACGTGATCTCTAGAAGAATAGAAGAAGAAGAAGAAACTGAATCCCGCAAAGCAAGAATAGGGAGTGAGAAAGAACTTGGAAACCTTGCTGCTTCCTCCAAAAGGGCCTCGTCAGTGAGCAGAAGACTAAATGTCGACGACGAGCATGCCTGAGAAGGGAGCAATTTGGCAACGACAAGCGGATTGAACTTCAAAGAACCCCTCTCCCCCTTTAATAAGCCCTTCCTGTTAAAAGCCTCATGGGCCACACTGCCCTGGCCTAAAACACCCTACCCAAAATCTATAGGAGGAAAAGGCTTGCTTGGCCCACTTCCAGGGGAAAGGGTTGCTTCCCTTTCCATTGGGCCTCCACAACTCCCGACCTGTACACTGCAACTACTTAAAGGGATATGGGCTCCAACTGAGGCCAAATACTCTCCCTCAGTACACGCCTCACCCAAACAGCCCTTTCCATTGCCAATTGGGCTCCTGCAGATGTCAACTCCCCTTGACCCCTCTGTCCTAACCTTTTCAGAAACACCAATCGCCCCTCCTCCTAACAGCCTACTCCGGCACTCAGAGGGTGACAGGCACATCCCACCTTTTGCACCAACCCAACCTCCCTTCTCACCTGTCTGGCTCACGCCGTCAGCCCTAACCTCCAAGCCACCACTCACCCTCTTCGGCACCACTTGAGAGAAACAACGAGGTACTTCCCACCATAACTGGATAGCAAAGACACCTTGACCCCTCTTTGGCACCACTGGATTGCATCCACCACCTGCAATGACCCTGGTGTTGAATTCCCATTTGATCTCACCAAAACCTTGGCCCACTGTAAATGCTGAAGATAAGCAGTTTCTTCATCCACTCACCAATCTTTGTGAATAGCTCACGGCACCAGAGGCGAAGACGAAGCCCCCCACCCTTCTCACCCACACCTCCTTAGTAAGGACTCCTCTTTGAACGCAGCCTACCTGGGGAGTCCACCTTTCCAAATGCAACACTTTCTCCTTAAATCTTCTTACCCCCTTGAAAGCACCCTTTCAGCATCATAGCTCTCTTCAAAATCATAACATAGGATACTTTGGTCACTGTTGAGGTTTCCTCAAAAGAAGTTTAAGAAATGACTAACCACTAGATATCTTTCCTTACATGGCCAATTCAATTCTCATTCAGAATGTTTGTTCATTTATTCCCAATATCTCAACTCTTGGAATTGTTGAATAATTCTTATTTGTGGCTTGATTTCATTTTGTATTTCACTATGATTGATTTTGAGGGCCATCAAATTCATGTTTTCTACCTATTTTATTATATTAAGGTTAATTTTGTTTCTCCTTACAGGTTTTACAAGCTTTGAGAAGATTGAAAGGAACTTCAAATAACAGGAAGGAGAAGATGTCAGCAGAAACAAAGCTTCTTTTTGACCAGTTAACTGAAGATGCTATGAAGCTGTTGGAGAATGGTGAATTCAGTTAAGTGCATTATTTTGATAAGCTTTTAGTTCATTAAAACCACAGAATAATTTCAGTGTTATATGATACTTGATGTTATCCACCTGTTCTTATTCAGCACCAAGGTGATATGTTGCCTTTAACTCTATTTAAGGTACTATTGTCTAATTTTTCAGTCATATAATGCTACTCCTTCGTCCATTTTTTATTTTTGTTTTTTCCAGATGTATACCATGAAAAGCAGGAGGTTTTTGAGCGTGAGGCAGGTTAGTCCCTCCTTCTTGCCTTTTTTTTCCACAACTGTCTCTCTATGCTTCCTAATTTTTCTGTTTCTAAGAATCTTCTTTCTATGAGCACCTATAGAGGTTCCTTTTGTACAGAAGTTTTTTCCCTTTGGAATTGTTTAAAATTACCATTAGTTTTAAAATACATTCAGATGGTAATAAGGAATTTCTTCAGATTCTGTATTATGTCTTGTATGCAGTATTGTTAAGCTGTGAATAGTAGGCTTCCTCTGCTTTTTTGTAGTTCATATTTTCATTTTATTCTATATGATTGGGACCCTGCTCTTGCACTTTACAGCATCTCTTGTATTCAGTTGCAGGCTACTGCATATTTTATTTTAGATTTTTATTCAGGTAGGATAAATAAGACTTATTTTTCCTTTCATCTTTGGAATTGATTACATATTCAATTATTTTTCAAAAAAAATTCTTGATATTTTGATTTTCCTTTAGCATTTCTTTTTGTGACTACATGGGATCAAACTCATGGGTTCTTGGTTGTAGTGATATCTGTCAGCTGATCTGACCTTTTCTTCAGCTCTAAATGAAACAAATAAACTTTCCATTTTTTATATTTTGTATTTTTCATTTTGTGTTATATGCTTTTCTGCAGGCCATTTTTTCAAGGTCTTCCCTTATATTCACATATATATGGAGGTTTCTGTGTAAAGCTGGGCACTTATTAACAGAGCTCTTTTCTGTTTTCTCATTTTTGTTATTCCAGAAGGTTATGAGAGGTTAGCTCAAGCAAAGGGAGAGGGCACATCCATGGGTGCAGTTCAAGGAGCATCTGGTTCTGTTATGGAACGGGACTTGTTCTCTGTAACATATCTTGGAGCAGCTGCTTCCATACTGCCTGAGACAGCTGCAGGTTCTTCAAACCTGAATGGATCTACTACTGAAATTTCAAACAATGATAATGATGCATTTGATATGTTTGGAGAAGATGATGAACCTGCTCCTGCTAATTTATCCTCTGATGGTGGTAATTTAGCTACTGTTCCTAATTCTGATATGATCGATCAACCACTTTCAGAAGTCCAAGGCACAAGTTCTGAAAGTAAACTTTATTGGTTTAGAAGTTGACTAAATGAAATGACAGTTGTTTGTTTGATGACCTGGCCTTTCTTATATTTTGTAATTGCTTTGTCTGCAGCTGGAGCTTTGCAAAATGATTATGTCTATGACGAGTCTTCTGGGTACTCTCTAATTGAACCTTTGAAGTAAAATGTGATGGAAATTACCTATTCACTTTCTAGTCATTGAAGTGTCTTCTACTTCGGGAAAATTTTGGTTTGAGTAGTCCTAATATACAGCATGTCCCTTTGGGAAGTGATGTCATTACTGCATCCTTGTGTTTTTGTGGGAAAATGCAGACTTATGTCTTGTAAAGATTATTTATTTATGTGACTACAGTACTGGACCGGTCAAAATTTGAGACTGTTTGCACATGCTATAACTACCAGCTGAATGATTTTTCTGTTTATGAATTCAATTGAGTTCCTTATTCTTTTCTTTTTTCCTTTTTCTATTTCTAATCAAAATATCTGAACACATGATGCTCTTGTCTTTTTCATTCATGGAGGATGCAAATGCAACGTGTGTATATTGTTATCAGTCTGTTGACCACTTCTTAGCAGCCTTGTTTGTGTCTACTTGTAGGGTTTTGAGGAGACACCTTCTGATTGTTTGTTGTGGGTTTTTAGAACTTGCAATTATTGCTTCCTTATCTGAATAACCCATCTAGCATTGTATGTCCACACTCAATTATTTTCTTGCTAGATGATGATGATAATTACTACTACAACTATTATAATATCTGCTTTTATTACTATTATTATTCCATTTTATTTTTCTTTTATTGTTGTTGCTGTGTTGTTATTGTTATTTTTATTATCATTAATTTGGTGGTAAATGGTAATTCTTTCATCCCTGCACCCAAGACACCCACACTTGTAATTTGATGTCTTGTCATTTAGGTAGACACATTTCTAATTACAGGGTTCAACTTATGATAATCAAATTTGATGTAGAATTTTAGGTAACATTAGTTAACTATACTCTTCTTGTCCTTCAGGTACTACTATAGCAGCAGTTTGGGCTACTATTATGACCCATCTTCAGGACTGTATTGCTCTGCAGCATCTGGCCAATGGTAACATGTCTTGATGTTTATTTTCTGTGACATTGTTTGAATTTACCCCACTTGTAAGTTCATAAAAGGGTCAGTTTTCAGTCAATGTTCTACAGCATGTTGACCATACATGTCACCAACTTTATTAATTTACCAAATTTTGACTGCTTAGGTTTTTAGAAAAATTTGTTGTCTAATACAACATAAGATATCTCTGGTTAATTGGAGGTCTTGGGTTCAAGTCTTCCCCCATCTATTTATCTGTATAATTATGTCCGATCACAGGTGAGATTTGTCTGACTGGTATGAGACTGCACACAAGGTTTTGGAAAATTGGTGTGTTGCTATTGTGGTTTGTGTTTACTATGATGGGTATGGGCAGGCCTGCATGTGGTAGGGGTCTTAAAAAAATTGGTCTACTGCTACTATGGTTTATGTTTTCTGATGGGTATGGAGTTGCACATGATGGGGTTTAAGAAAAATAGGTCTACCACTACTGCAGTTTGTGTTTGCCACACATGATGGGGGTGTTGCAGCATGATATATATTGCTTAAGCTTGTAGGAAAATTTGTTTTCCAATAAAAGTTGTCTGCTTGTATGCATGGTGAGGTTGTATTTAATATATAATATGCATGTGTCTATATATATCTTTGTGAACACTCCATTGATTGAACGATTTTAGTTTTCAAACCATCAATCCACAAGTACATGCAATAATAGTAAGCATACATGACCCACAGACTTATACCCCTTTTTTTTCCCTGTCCTTCTAATAGGTACTCATTCAACGAGGAGACAGGCACATATGATGAAATTCATGAGGTTGCATCCAACACAAGTTAAAGCTGAGACAGTTTTTTGAGGTAGCAATTGAGGAGGTTTGTACAGAGCAGATATCTGTAGTGTGAAAAAGGGATAGTGGAAGGTTTATACGTACATGGTGAGTACGTTTTCTTTAGTTGAAAGCTTGACCTTTTACTGGGTTTCTTACTCCAGATCTCCTGAACTTTCTCTGTACCATGTTTCAACTCAATATGTTGCTGGTTGATTACTTGAGAGACAAAGAAATCATGTTCCCTATCAGTTTTGGGCGACTGTGGAGGCAACTGTCCTTTGTGAAATATATCATGTCTTAGGCAATTCAATCTGCACTTTCTATTATTATTTTTCTGAAGGTTCCATGTTATGCTGTTTTAGTAACATCTTGTTTTTTTTTTTCCTGATAATTAAATGGGATAGAAGGATTCTCCATCTGTAAGAAGAAATAAATTTGGGCTTCTAGTAGTTGAGAATCCCTTCTACATGTCATCTAGCACTTCATACTAAGCATCCACTTGAGGGTGCTTCTCATTAAAAGCGCAATTAGCTTGTAGTACTTTCGGCAATAGCATTTCTACTGAAAGCACTTCCATTAAGAATGATTTAAAGTGCGAATGCAAACTAAAAATGTGTTTTGAAAGTATTTTAGGTACTGAGATATAGAAAATCCAAAGAAAAGCAGTGATTATTGAAAGAATGTACTTACTAAGTGGTAGTTCAAAAATTGCTTGAATTTTAATTTTGGTGGGCATTGTTTGTATCAATTTTTTTTTAATTTAATAGTATTTAGTATTAAGTTTTCTTTTTTTATAAATATTTTATTTTTGTTAAGTATTGAAGATTAATAAGTAGAGGGTCACGTTGAGATTGTGTTTTGATTGTTTTAAAAAATTATTTTTAACATTTAGCAAAAAGTCGAATATTTTTGTTTATTTTTTTTAATAATATTTTTTAAAAGATGGAATAAGTAAATGAAAAATTAAAAACAAATTATTTAAAGTCTAAAAACAAGTATCATTAAATAAAAACAAGCACCATTTTTTATTTTTAAAATTTTTTCACACATTTAATTTTTTGTTTTTAAAGAAAATCCTTTTAAGGAATATGAAGTACATCTAATGTTTTAAAGAATCACTCTCAAGTGCACTGATGGATGATTGATCTAAGGTTTGGGTTGGCTGTCATCTTATTTCAAGAATTTCATGTATATGCCTAAATGCTTGGAACTTTGAATTAGACTAAGAATTTATTTGATAATGATTTTAACATTTTTTTAGCATATGAAAATAACTCTTTTGATGAAAATTTTCAATTGCTAGAAAGGAAGTTAGAAACCCTTCCTAAATCCTTTCTTCTTGAG
The DNA here is from genome assembly GCF_030704535.1 of Vitis vinifera. NCBI lineage: Eukaryota > Viridiplantae > Streptophyta > Magnoliopsida > Vitales > Vitaceae > Vitis > Vitis vinifera. The sequence goes on along the minus strand of NC_081815.1, from coordinate 19,111,252 downwards.
CCTCACATTAATGATGAATATTTTCATTAATTTTCAAACTATGAATATCATGGTTTGTACATGTTTTAAAAGACAAAATATGAGTTGTACATGTTTGAGAAAAAGTGTCAATCTTGTTATTATTATATATCTATATATATATATATATATTTTTTTTTTTTTAAAAAAAACATATGTTTTGTACATGTTTGAGAAAAAGTGTGGTTATTATCATTTAAAAAAAAAAAAATGATAAATCAGAAAAGGCACATGTATGTTGGAAAGTCTATTCAAATATCATGGAGAGTTGGGCTTGATCCTTCAATTACAAGTACAACACTGCTTTTACGGTTTGAGAAGTTGTCCCACAGAGGGTTTCATATATCTCTCTATTCATCTATATAAATATAATTAAATTATGCTCCAAATGAGATGAGAATTGCTGTCTAGGGGATTGACGTTCTTCTAACTTTGCAGTCCAACTTTGATCCCTCACTAATTTCTCCAACTAAAACACTAAAACCCATGAGCCAAGTTGATGGAGTTCATGTGCAAATTTAAAGAAACAGCTTAATGTCACATTCTGGTGCATTTCCTTAACTATCTGTGCGGTGCTTGGATAATTCAAGATACTTGAAGTTGTTAAGTTAGCTTTCCCAAACCAAGCATTTAAGGGCCATCAAGTCTTAATAAAGCACATTCGTACAATAAAAGAGTTTACATTGCCTTCCTTCGCACATTTCTAGCATCTTGAAGTTGCCAAGTGCCACATGGACCGCTTAAGTCCATTACCTCAACTTTGCAAATTAACCAACCATTTCTTCACAATCCAAGTCCCTATCTAACAATCAATGGCCCAACTTACAAACCCTTTTTGAAGTTATCAGTGCTTTGCCACCAACCCCTTAACCTCGTGTAGATTAACAGTAACTGCTCTACACAACTTTCAGCTCTTAAAGCCTTCTTTGATCTTGTAATAAATGCTCAATGACAAATGAAGGTTCCCTCAACATGTTTGCATGGTTAATTAAGCTGTTAGAGGCCTGGCTGCATCCATTGATCTAGCAGATGTGATTAAATTTGGGGATGTGGGTAATGCATAACACAAACCTCACAGTTATCTCACAATCCCCAAAATCAGGTAGATGCCTCAGGCATCCAGCAGCCTCTGGTAAAGCAGGTGGTGGTATAATTATAGGCTCTAGCCTATAAATATGCGAACAATCGGGTTTTACTGGTATGAAAAACCTTGTCCCAATATGAATCTACTTGGCTAATCAAGAAAGTAATGAATTAAAGGTTGAAAAGTATTTTGTTTCAATTAATTCTCTAGTGTTATCTTGATTGAATAGTCCGTCCATCAGTCATTTCGTCCTTGCCTTAACCTTAATGTGATCCAAGTACTATAGACCCTAGTGCAGAATACTGTATGATAAAGCAAAGAATTATTTGCGGTCCAGAGATCATGGGGTTATTCCATGCCTGCAACTGCATGGTGAAATGGATGATACAAGAACTAGAGACTTGCAGAGTAGACAATACTGATAATTGGTATCCCCATTTAGGAAATTTAATGCCAAGAAAGTCGACATATTCTCTTGCCTTGCAGATAGGCAAAGGGGCATCATCATCATCAAGCTTTGTTAATGGAACCAAAATTGAGACAAGCAAAAAAGTGCAGAAAGTGGGGATGTAAAGTGGGTTGAAGCAGGACCCTACTGAGGACTCATGGCACCAAAAGGGAACATGAAAAGAAAACACAAAGGTGAGTTTCAACATCAGGGGAGGCCAAGCTGGGTAGGCATACACGCTAGGTAGCCACTTAAGGAGATGAGTGAGGTACTGTTCACATATCCCTTTGGAGCTTATAATACCTTTAAGTACAGCCATATAACAAGGAGGAAAACAAAAGGTGGGGATGGGGATGGGGATAGGGGGGAAGTGGATATAGATGAAGATCAGTAATAGAGGAAGAGTGGATGATCAACCATGGTGATGACCAGAGCACAGTAAAAGTCATTATCCACGTGTAGTCAGGCGTGACGAGAAGCAAGAATCGTCGCCCTGAGCTCCTCCATAACCCCATAAATGTATATAAAATCCGACAAATCACAAACATGTCCACCATCCTTCCCATCTCATCAGTTTCTTCTAAGGAAATAACATATGTATAGGCCAAAAATTGGAGGCTCCCCCCTATTCACTGGCCTTACCTAAGCCTGCCACTCATCCATGTGAGTCCCTCTCTCCTCTCTTCTTCCTTTTTGCTTGATTTCAACAAGTGGGCATCCTTTATTTTTTCTTAAAGTATACTGAAGTGGGGTGTGTCCAATTAGCTCATGGAATTAAAGAAAAGAAAACAAGGGAAAATCACCGATACATAAGGTTATATGCATCAAGGTTTTTTAGTTCATGCACTGGGTGTTTGTTAAAGTACAAGGGGGAGACATCCTGCTGATTGCTTGGCTATTATATGGTTTTACAAAGGAATTAATGTTCATACAACGGAATCTTGGACTAACCATCTTGCAACAGTCTCAGTTTCCTGGTATGTGTTGTGTCTGCGATTAACAGACAGACGTTACCGCAATTATAGCCGACCTGCAAGATTATGATCCCACAATTATCGTGTCATAATAATAATACTATTGTTGTGTTACTGAAGGAAACCCATTCCTTGTAGGAATTATTATAGCAACAGCTTAGGAGCATACAGTGGATTTAATCTGTCCCCTTCTACATAGTTTTAAATCCCAACTGCATGTGCTTGTCTCAGTTATATTCAATAAGTAAATGGCTCTTAACAATTGTAAAATATGTGAGAAGAACACATGGGCCCATATAGACTATATAATAACCATCTGTTCTTTGCATTCCCCAGAACTATTTCTGATTTATTTGCCTTTCTGGCTCTGACCATGACTATGAAATGTGATCAGCCCATTAGGTATTTGTAGTTCAGAAACTACATGGAGATGTTGACTTTGGGACTTGGGCAATAAGCATATAGAGGATGGGATTAATAACCCTAGGATACTGATCATGATGGGTAGCATACAAGCAATACTGTTGTAGGCCAAATTGTGAAAATGAGATTTTTCTTTTCTTCTTTGCACTGGAAATAATGTGTGGAGTTTCAAAGCGTCATGGGCTAAATGTCTGTTTTCAAGTTGCATAATTAGTCTAGTCAAGATGGGTTATCTTCATGGCCATCTAATACTTAGATTAGAAAATTGATCAGGGCAAGACCTTAGGTGTCTCACTGGTGAATGAGATAGAGGAGAGAGAGAAGTGAGTGTGTGTGTGTGTTGAGGATCAAAACAATGTGTGATTGGACCCATGAATAGATGGGTAAAATAGGTAGATTCACATGGTAGTAAAGACAGTTTTGTTGTGTTTTTTAAAACAATGGAGCTGCTTAATTTTTTCTTTTTTATTTGGTTTGGATTTAGGAAATACCATGGAATTTCTCCATGAACCGACAAGGGGTTCGAATGCTGCCATTAATGGAGGCGACAACGCTTCGATTCTCCACTGATCTTTGCAGGTATCTGTCTCTCTCCATCTCTCTCACACTCTCACAAGTCCATCTCCTTTTCTCTCTTCTTGCTTTCTGTGTTTGCAGCAACAGTATACACCTACATCATCATCATCATCTCATATAATGCAGCACAACCTCAACCTCTCCCCCTACTTTAAATCTCTTCTCTTCTCATCTCTCTTTCTTCCATAGAGACTACCTTTGATTTGTTACCACCTTCCTTCCCACCAAACAGCTCTCTTTCTTTCTATTTAACCTCCTCTATCTCCTCCCCCACCTACCTCTTCATATTATCTTGCTCTTTCTATCTCACTTTCACTAAACCCCATCTCTTGATCTTCAGTTCTTCTACAGACTATGGACCATTTTCAACCCAATACTTCTCTCCATCTCAGTCTAGCTAACACTGAAGTCAACCTAGAACTTGTCCTTGAGCATTCTTCTTCTTCATCCTCATCCCCTTTAAGTCCAGCTGAGCCTCGAGTCTTCTCCTGCAACTACTGCCAGAGGAAGTTCTACAGCTCACAAGCCCTTGGAGGACACCAGAATGCTCACAAGCTTGAGAGGACTTTGGCCAAGAAAAGCCGAGAGCTAAGCTCAGCTGTGAGGCCTCATGGAGGGCCAAACCAACGATCCAACGCCAGTGGTACCGGCCTTTTTCGACGTACTCAACAACCCGTTGTGGGGTTTGAGCATCAAGGACATGCTGGTAGGTTTCAGAATGATATGAGCTATGGCGCCAGGATAGAGATGAACTATGATTCTAGACCTGAGAATGTCCAGGAGGAGTTCAGCCATCTTGACTTGTCTCTAAGGCTTTGAATTATTAAGGGCCCACTTGTTTCAGTTGTAATTTTTCATTTTTGTGATTTTCTTTTCAATCAAAAGTATTTGAATCATGAGAGAAGAGTAATAGAACTGCAAGGAATTCATTCAAACAGCTGCTCCAAACAGTTGAGGTTGAGAACGTCAATCGATTATCAGAGGAAGAAGGGGAAATGAATCAGATGAGTACTACTAGCTTTTTCTCTTCATTTTCGCCAGCCACATTTTGTCAAATTCTTCATAAGCATCAAGAGCTAAATTCTAACATAGAAAAAATGACGAGAAATGATCCATAATAGACAGAACCTGATCAGCTGGACATGAATGAAAAGCCTCTAAAAAGGCAAATGCAAGACAAAAATGTTGCCATTAAAGCATTTTCCAGCAAATTTGTCCTCATACACGTTTTGTATACAGTCCACCACATACTGTACTCCACCAGAGTTGGACCCAAGTCTCAGATTTCAGTAGTTAATTTCTACATTTTTCTTCCTTCTTCTCATTATCATACATACACTAAGGATGTGTACCTCTTTCTACCCTCCGATGTCAGCCTTAATTATATTTTCTCAATTAATCTATAAAAAGAGGCACTTTCACTCATCCCTTGGCATTGGGATATTTCATGGATTGATGTTACCATTTCATACTTCACTTTTTTACTTTTTGTATTCCACTTTAGAGAGAGAGAGAGAGAAGGGGGGGTGCTTGACCAGATCATCAACTGTGATGGAACCTATAGAATGTAAATGGATGAAACAAAGTGGTCAATACATATGTGATGAGAAATATTGACACAGTGAAAGCTGAAGAAGCACACAAGGAATATGATTTAATAAAGTGAAAGTTGCAAAGTTGAACAAGTCCTTCTACTTCTTTGCTTTTTTTAATTCCCCCCCTTTTTTTTTTCTTTAGCATCTTACTCTCTAGGTTCTATTGAAATTTGTGCTTTTAATTAATATTTCCAGCTCCTTAATCAAGCAGTTAGTTGAAGGAGTTCATTTATTAATTTCTTTTACAAGCTTCATGTCCCATAGTGTATTCTGTTAGAGAGACTGATTTTGAGTGAGGCTTCCAGTCAAAACATTAGTGAGATATATATTTTTTTTTTTAACAAATTATATATATTCCAAATCATTTCCATCCGAAGACCCATTTTTTTCTAATCCTTTGATAAAAAGCTTCATTCTATTCATAAAAAGTTAGAGGTAGAACCAATAAAAATTTCTTGTTGGATTCATTCATAGAGTTAAATAGTTTATTCAAAAATTGTTTCTGAACCAATCACTAAGAATTAATGGAAAAAGAAAATTGATCCCATACAAGATAGGTCTCAAAATAAGGTGGAATCATATATTTTAAAAATAAAAAATCATAATTTATGAAATAATTTTGTCTTATGCATGCCACAATCTTTAAAATGATTTTACTTTTGAAACCTCAATTTTTATTTAATTATTTTCTTATTTATTTTATGTTTTTAAAGCAATCATTTTATTTATTTTCTTTCTCCTAATGTATGTTAATTCTCAGCTTATTTATATTCAAATTTTATATTTAAAATTATTTTTTCTATATTCAACCATACCACCACTCCTCTAAATTGTCTTTGATAAAAATCATGGAGTGTTATTGAGATTTAATCTAAATTGATAAAACATATTTGCTAAATCATTAGTATCAAATTAGTAACTTATTTTGGATTAAATTAACAATTGAACAAGATATTATGGATAAAAAAAGGAAAAAGAAAAAAAAAAGAACATGTTAAGTCGAGGTATTAACCTATCTTGACTTTGATACAAAAACCCGAGATTACAAGGTCGAAAATAAATATGAATTTTATTAATGGGTATATATCTATTAATTAATGAGAAAAATCAAATTGAGATATATTTTCAAAATTTTCCAATTGATTTTCCCATGGAGTACTCACTCAGAACCTTCACTGTCTTGGTTGTCTCCTTGATTCATCTTATCAATTGTTTCTTATACTCATAGTAGGCATATTGACAAAGTAATTGCTACTGTGGTCCTTAAAAATGGAAGGTGATGGTCCAGTGTTGGCCAGCATTGGGTTTGTGGTCCTTACTAACTCTACAACTTTATCAACAGCTTATCTCTAAGGGTTCTCCATTCACTTCATTTCCAATACGTGACAGTTTGATCTATTAGCCAATTCATGCAAGAGCTTTTGAATTTATTAATTAATTTTAAAATGCACTTCATTACAAATTATAGATCTACCTATTTTAGACCATAGTGTATATTAATTAAATAAAGTACCAAAAAGTTTCCCATGATGAGAAGTCCATGCATGGACTTTTAAGCTTTATTTGATGGTTTTTTTTTTTTGGCTTAATTATTTGCATTTTTCTTTGAAGAAATTAATAAATTATAATTTCCAAGGAATAATATTGATAATTGAAGAGTTTTTTTTTCCAAAAGTTAATCAAAATAGACCCTTAATTAATGTGTGTTTCTCCTTAATTGTTGAAATTATTTTTAATTTTGCAATAGTTACTAAGACATTTTGCTCATAAGAAATTAATAAGCCCAAGGTTAATTTGTACAACCATGTTTATTTTTCTTTAATTTTGTAGTTTTCAAAAATCAGATTTTGAGAATCATCTTGACCCCAGTTTTCTATTATTTAAAAAAAAATTATTTTTTTTGGGAACTCAATTTTAGAAAATCTCATTATTCCATATATTTTTAAAAAGATGATTTTTTTTTTAAAAAAAAGGAAGTAAAATTTATTCTCTAAATGATTTTTATACATTATCCTTGTCTCCTTGATTATTAGAATACCCTATGAAAAATAAGAAAAAAAAATTAATTATTTTTAAAAAATCAAAGGTCTTGCTTGATAAATGTTTTGGAAAAAAATTTTGAAATTTTTTTTTGAAAGCAATTCTTTAATGTTTTATAAAATAAAAATATGTTGGAAAACTTAAAATGTTTTTTAACCTGTTCTTAATATCTTTAAATATATTTTAAAAATAATTTTTTGTGTTTAATAGTTTATTTTTAATCATTTATATAATTATTTTTTTAAATATCCCTAAAAAAGAAAAGTAAAAACAACTAAAAATATTATCCTAAACATCATTTTTTTTATGAAATGTCTTTTCTTATTTTTATTTTTTTAATTTTAAGAACAAAAAATTATTTTAAAAAATAATTGTCAAACAAACCCTACTTTTTTTGTTTTAAAGAATAAAAATTATTTTTAAATATGGAGTAAAAGAAAATTTATTTATTTACTAATTTAAAAACAACCCCCCATATTCTAATTTTTTATTTTCCCAACCGTACGTACCACTTTTCTCAATAATGTGGAGGCATGTGACACAATAATTTAAAGCCAAGTACCATTGGTTTGGTTAGAGGTTGGACAAACTTTAATTATGGCTTGGAAAAATAAAGAGAATTGCACCCCAAATTTCAACCATGAATAAATGTTTGCTTTTATATATATATACACATATACATATACGGTGTTTACCATCATCACTAAGTAATTCTCCATTCTAGGCAAACATAGTGCTAACTCCCTTGAGATAATGTTTCACTTCCACATGAAACTCCCACACATCACCATACCCATCTCCTGATTTGATGCTTTGTACCAAAGTTGAGAGAACTTAAGCCAGGTTTCAAAGCTCAAGGATTAGGCAATTTCAGACGTAATAAATGCCCAAGGGCCCAACACCATCTCCACTAGTCAGGGTTTAAGCCAATAAATTTTCAGATCTGCACTACCTTGAAGGCTATAAGCCATGCCCACCAAGTCTGTCATTATCATTAGTAGCCTAGATTAATTCAAAAGGCTATGACCCCTTTGTTGTGTTGTTTTCAATCCTGCCATTATGGGTTGCGTGTGAACTAACATCCTTCTTCATGTAAAAACTACACTGAGTTTGAATTAAGCTACTTGTGACTTAAGAGGAGATTAGGTGGTTTTCTTAATGGTCTTGGTCATTAAACATGGTGTTAATGATGATGGTGAGATGTGTAGCCTGGCTTGCATTAATGTTGTATATGTAGGAGATAGTGAAACCCTAGATTGCATAACTAATATGGCTTTGTTAATAGTAATAATATAAGAAGTAAAGAAATTGAATGAGATTAGTGGAAGAAATTAAGATTGGTTAAGTATGAATTTAATTTTATGGTTCTTTTTAATATATATTTTCTCTTTATTTCACTTAAATGTAAATTAGAGATATCCGTCCCCTCGATGATAGAATCATGTCATATCACTGCATTAATATTTGTATTTTATTAGATTAATAATACTAATAAATGTTGTATTCATCCTAAATTTATTTGTTGAAATCATTTGAAACTTATATTGATGTTATAATGATTTTGAGAATTTGCTTAAAAATAAGTTTGAACCTTGATCTAAACCCAACTCAAATTGAGACCGGGTTGAGAAAAATTAATTCAAACTTAATCCGAATATTGAAAATGTTTATCCAAATCTGCCCAAACATCAGACGATTCAACCCGTCCAAGTTGCACTTCTATTTCATACCAACTAATTATTATATGATTTTTTTTAATGAAAATTAGCTATGTTACATGATTTGGATTACAAAGAAATTTAAAAGAGAATAAGTTGTATTTCCAAAATTCATCATAATAAATATTCACATTAAAAAAAATTAAATAAATAGTTTGCAACAAGACACTTAACAATAAATTTAGAACATAGACAATCCCTACCGTAAATAAGAATGAACTTCCATCCAAGATAGAAAAAGTGAGGAAAAGCCAAATACAGAGGGGAAAACATCCTAAATCTTATATTTTGCCATGTAAAATATGTTGGATTTGTTCTCATAACTTGTAGACTATTTATAATAGGAAAATGTTGTAGTTTATACATGTGTAAACATTTATTTTTTTTAGCGAAAAACAGTTTTTGTTGCCTGGTCCAACTAGGCAAGGTTGTTGACCATTACTTCCATTGTTGGGATACGGATTAATGATCTACAAATCCCAATGATCTACAAACCCCATCTAATAAAATTGGCATCACTTGGATTTGAATTCATTAATTTCATAGACCTACCACAGGAACATAATGCTAGCGAGAGAGACTTTTGGATTAGAATTAGAGAAGAAATTATTATTAAGTGAACTAAATACCCTTTAACAGAAGTTAGGTTTCACCCAAAATATAAGAGTATGTTGGACAATGATTTTAAAAATATTTTTAATTTAAAAAGAGTTTTTGAAAAAATACTAAGGGTTTGACAAAATTTAATAAATGTTTTTAAAAAATTTAAAAATCACTTATAGTGCTAAATAATCACTTATAATAATTTTATTTTTTTAAAAGAAATATTTGTTTGATAATGATTTTAGAAAATATTTTAATATTTTAATACTTGAAATTTTTTATCTTTCAAGTATTAAAAATGATAAAAACACTTTTTAAAATTATTGTTAAACGCATGTGATTCTTCTAAAACCATTTTCACTAAAAATACTTCGAATATAAATACTTTCAAACGTATTGTAAATAAAAATACTTAACACATTTTAAATATTGAAACAGTTTTTGAATTCAAAATTTCATGGACTCAGCTCATTTGGAAGCTTAAAGACTTTTCTTGTTTTGTTTTAAAAAATACTGGCAAACACTTCCACATTTTATTGTTTTGTTTTCAAAAAGAAATTTATAAATACAGGGAATGATTAAAAATAAAATATAATAACTAAAAATTGTTTTTTAAAAAATAGAAAATGTAGAAAATAGATTAGAAATATTCCAAAGTTTTAGAAATGTTTGTTCTATAAAATAAAAAATAAAAATAAAAAACCTGTTTTCATTTTGATAATTATTTTTGAAAATCTTCACAAAACTGATATTTTATTTTATTTTTATTCCCTTTCTTTTTTGAATATTTCCAATGTGGGGATGGAGCTTAAATCTAGAAAATAAAAAATAAAAAAATCCCATATGGTAGGCTGGATAGACCAAGAAAGTCAAATATGTGAGAACCAAATTTTATTTAGTTAATTTTTTTTAAAAAATATTACAATTATTTTTATTTTTAATAAAGTATTTTAAACATAAAATTCAATAAAACAATAATAGCAATTATTTTTACTTCTCCTTTTGCTATTAGACAAAAATATTAAACCAAGATCTCTATCTTCATGAAGGCTTTTTAGCATATGGACCAAAATGAAGATGAGATTCTAATTGTATGTTGGTAATATATGTTAAAATGTTTAATTTTAAATAAAAGTTCAAGAAAATAAAGATATTCTACTCATGCAATAGTGCAATTGCGCACCATTGCACTATTTTAATTGAAAATTAATAATAATAAATAAATAAATAAATAAATAAATAAATAAATAAAATGTGGAAACAATTCTATCATAAAAATAATAATGATGTATGATCATAAAAATAATCATATATATATGATTGAATTATCTCTCCCATATATTAAATATTAACTATTTAACTGTTATATTCTAAAATAAAAATTATATTACATTCCAATACTTTTTATCGAAAAACAAACTCTATATATTAACAATATTCATAATTAAAATATTTAAACTTTATAAATACATTTTTTTATATTATGTTATTTAATAAAAAAATTATATATCATATATTAATATTATTTTAGTTTTTTTAACCATAAATTTAATTTATAATAAAAAAATTATTTTGTAAAATGAATATATTAAAAAAATTGATAAAAATAAATAAATTATGATATATGGAATGTGCATATCTCATATCCTAGCATAAGATTAGCATATGTCATTTAGAAGTGATAGAAATAAAAAAAAATAAAAAATAAAAATAAAAACTGGATAATAGATTTCACTACTTATTATATTTCATATTTGGTTGAACATATGATATGATAAATGATAAGATAATTTATCATACCTCATTACCAACTAAACATGAGATAGAATATAATAGGGAGAATTATGGTATAGGGTGAGCTATGAGTGATAATGACCCAATAGGGTCATCAACTTTGATAATTCTTTTAATGGCCTCAAAATATAAAAACTCAAATATACCCTTATAACTTTCACTTTAAAGTCAAACATATCCCTACTTTTTATTTTCACTATTTTGTTTTTTCTTCATTTTATCTTTTTCTTTTCTAGTTATTATTATTTTAAAGATATTATAAATAACTTATTCAGAATAATAATAATAATATAATCTTAAAAATTATTATTTCATTCTAATAATTAAAAAAATAAATTTATTATATTTTTTATTAAGAAGATTTCATAAGAAAATATTAGAATAAATATTTTATTTTATTTTTATCTTTTTCTTAAATAAGACTTCAAAAATTTTGAGTTGTTTAATTTACAATATAATTATTTAAAAAATATTATAATAAAAATTTGTTTTTATAACTTTGAGTTGTTTAAGGCATATAGTAATATATTATTATTATTATTATTATTATTAACATATCAAATAAGAATAATATTAATATATACAAACAATATAAAAAATTATTTATAAATTATTTTTTCATTTATTATTATTTTAAAAACATTATAAAATAACTTATCCAAAATAATAATAATAATATATAATATAATTATTTTACAAATTATTGTTTAACCTTATAATATAATTATTAAGAAAATATTATAATATTTGTGACCAAGGTTTGATTAATCTCGGTTTTAATGATAACAAAACAAGGTTTGGAATTAATCATTATATTTCAAGTGTGATTAGGTAAGAAAATTTTCAAAATAGCAATCACAAAGATAAAATCAAGTTAAAGAGAAATCAATAAGAAGAAGACCTCAAAGAGAAATGTTTTTCAACACCTAAACTTTATAGGATCTCTTTGTAATGTTTGTAGGTGCACTAGGTCTTTCATGTATTACATTATTAATTTATGTACCAAAATCATGAAAAAGTAATTTTGTTTTAAATCCTTTAAAATTGGATGATTTCATGTTTTCAACTAAAATCTTGTGTCAAATGTTTTCCAAGCTTGTTTAAAAGGTTTTAAGTTGACAATGATAGTTGTTGAGCCAAAAAAAGCTCAACCGGTTGAATCGGATGAGGAATCGGTCGATCTATTCAGCTCAACTAGTCGAATGGTGCAAAAATCTTTTCTCTTTCCATAATGTCTATTCAACCGATCAAGGTTGAACCTCAACAGATTGAGCTTGACCTCAATCGGTCGAGGTCCGATCAAGGGACGGTCGAGGTCCAATGGTCATCTGTCTAGTATTAAATGCTAATGGCTAGTCAACTGGTCAAACCCTCGATGGCTAGTTTGATTGTTTTCCTCTATAAGAAAGACTTAATCTTCATTGTTTCAAGAGTTTAACCTTCCTAAACATTTCTTGAATATATTTGAGCCTTGAGAAATTGTCTTTTAGTACATCATTGTTCTAAAACTTGAATATTATTAGTGCACCTTTCAATCCTAATTTTTCTTGTATATTTGAACCTAAAGTTTTGTACTATGATTTTGTGATATTATTTCTTATCTTTTATAAATCTTTGAAAGGAATAATTTAAGTGTGAAGTATCACTTAGGGATACTCAAGTATGGGGTATCACTTGAGAGATTGTTTAAGAGTGAGATATCTCTTAAGGATTGTAAAAGGTGTTTTGAGCCAAAAATCCAAGAGAGTAGATTGGAATCATAATCCAATTTTATTACTTGAAGGTTTGGTTTGGAAGTCTTGAAATAATGAAACCTGAAGCTTGAGATTGAAGTTAGAGGAGAGTGGACGTAGGTCAGGTTGCATTGAATCACTATAAAAATATTGTGTTTGCATTCTCTTTTCCCTACTCTTTTACTTTATATGCAATTGTCTTTATATTATTTTATTATATATTTACATATAATTGTTTGTTACATTCATATAATTTAAATTTGCAAAAAAAGATCATCACTCTATACAACCCTCCTCTATAGTGATTACCTTATGTTAGATTAACCCAATTTTTATAACAATATTTTTTTTTATAATTGTTAAAAAATGAAAATAAAACATGTCGTAATATATTGTACTTTTAGTATCCTCAAGTTCAATATATAAGTATCATACCTATTAAATAAGAATAATATTCATAGTAATAAATACAAATAATATAATAATTAATTATAAATTATTGTTTCTTTTAATTATTATTTTAAAGATATTATAAATAACTTATCCATAATAATAATAATAATATAACATAATAATTTTACAAATTATCAATTCATTTTAATAATTAAAAATATAAAGTTATTATATTTTTCATTATATAGATTTCATAAATTTTGAAATGTTTAAGTTTGCAATATAACTATTAATTTCAATCATTTTTATAATGAAAATTATAAACTTTAAAAAAAAAATGTCTTCTAAGGCTAATTATAGTAAAGAGAATTTTAAGGAATATAAGGCTGCTATTCACAAGTGTTTGTTTTAGAAAAATTAAAAATTAAATTAAGTTATGTCTTAATGTATTACATATTTAAAATATTAATATCGAAAAATCAATGTATTTTTTTAGTACCTATAATTTGGTTATAAAATTAGTTGTATTAATAATATTAATAATAAAATTAATAATATAAAACTAATATCATAAATAATAATAGTAATGAGGTGTTCATGATAATAATAATAATAATTATAATAATTCAATTAGTCCTAATGTAGCATAAAAACAAAAATAATAATAATAATAATTTTTTAATAAAGCTTACATGCCTTAAGAATTAAAAAAAATAAAAATTATCTTTTAGGGTTTTTTAGTTGTAATAATAAAAATATAATTATATTATTCTCAATATAATATTAAAAATATGAATAATAATCATAAAAATAGATAATATTAATATGAATTATATTAATAAATAACATGAATAATTCAAAATATTGATATTATAAATAATAATATTAATAATTAATAATAATAATAATAATAATAATAATAATGTGTAAAGAAGTATAAAAGAAAAACAATAAAAAGGTAAAATTAAATAGGAATAAAAGGCAAAAGATAAAAAATGATATCATTGGAATTCTAAAATTGTCAACTTTTGAAAAGACTTTATAGGAATTTGCAAACATGGTGACCCTTTTTGGTCACCCTTAATGAGAATTCTCCTGATATAATATCTCATCTCTTATCATATCTCATGTTATATTCAACCAACTAAATATGATCAAAATGTTTTTAACTTTTTTTTTTTTATGTTTTAAAGTAAATTTTAAAGGTAGTACTTTATTTTTAATCATTTTTCATATTTGTATAATTATTTTTAAAAATAATATTCAAAACACAAATAGAAATAACTAAAAACAACTAAAAAAATATGATTTTGAAACATCCTACTTTTTGTTTTTTAGTTAGAGGAAGTGTTTTCCTATATTCTTATTTTGAAAAAACAAAAAAAATTGTTTTAAAAAATAATTACCAAACAAGCAGTAGGTGTCTCATCTTCTAATTTTTAGTTATTTCTATAACTTTAGTATTTAGTTCACTTAGAAGTGGACAACATGGGAATCGCTTTTCACTTTCATTTGAAATTTGCAAGGTTGAGGAGAAACCAAAGGAAAACTCCATGGCCCCAATGGTTTGTTAGAATGCAAGGTAAGGTAGCTAGGGTTTATATGACTGGTGGCAAACAAAAGAACAGCTCAAGTTGACCCTATAAATTGACACATCTCCTATTGGAAACTGAGGTGTCTCCACTGAGGTCCTCTAAGTGGGTAAGGTGATCACTGATACATTCCTTTTCTCTCTTCACTTTCCCACTTTTTCTCTCACTTTTCTAGGGTTCTTATTTCTTGGTTCACACTAACTACAACAACACATGCACATTTTCTCATGTTCTAGTAATGGACATTAACTATATCCTCAAGACTAGTTTTCTCATCATGAATGTTCTTGCTCCCAAGTGTAAAACAACTAGGATGCCTTCATATGTGAACATACCCTATGCATGTATCAATGGAATATGTGGCTCCAAGAATTTTATTTTATTTTATTATTATTATTATTATTTTACATGGACAAACTAATGCTCTTTTACACTTTTCAGGTGCCTTTGTAGCATATCATTTATTATTGATTTTCCCACTACGATATGGTTCAAAGTTCAGACATGGAAATCATAAGGGATTTGAAAATTTTAGTGGATTAGGTTTTCTTTCATGAACACCTTTTCTTTTTTCTTTTTCCTTTTCTTTTGTCGTGACATTAGTGCATTCCAAATTTGTAGGAATTTTTCTTGGACAAAGGAAGTTTGGATTATTAATTGGATCATATATATATATAACCTAGCTTGGGTCCCTTCCATTTGTTATGTAGATTTTGTTTGTAAGCATGCATGTAGGAGCTCAAACATAAATTAAGTGTACATTTGAATATATTTTCTATTTTTTTATTTTTAAAATTAAAATTTTTTATATAAAAATTGAACATCTTATATAAAAATTAAAAAAAAATTCTTTTAATACCTTATTTGGAGGAATCGGTTGACAGCTCAGTCAACCTATTCACTAGTTACTATATGTAATAAAAATTGTTAAGGTAACCATTAGGAATCCCACAGTCCAATAGTGAACCCCTCAATTGATTGACTCAACATAACCTAACAATCCTAAGGAGAAGGGAAAGAGGCCACTCTAAAAGTTTGCTAACCGACCACTCTATTGACCTATTCCACCGGCCACCACAAAATCCTTCTTTAGATGCTTAGGTTTTGGCTCTCCTACTTCGACTAGATTTAATTATCAAAAGGGGCTTTACCTATATTTTCTTCAATATGTTTTTTGGCTTTGAAAACCCCATGTCTAAAAATCAATGATGATCATTTCAAAAGTTGTGTTAAGAAGGCTTAGAATGCAAGCATTTCATTGGGCCTAGGGGCAAAAATAAATTAAAGAATTATTTCAGAGGCCAAGAAGTAGGGAGATTGTGGTATTTAGCCTAATGAAAAGTTTGCTCTTTCTTTGTACATGGGGTGAAAGGATCAAGTTCAATCCCGCTATTTTATTCTATCATTGGCCTAAGCCATCTTTGATAGTGTTTAGAAACCTAGGTTAATTTTGGTGGCTCACAAGTTTGGCCTTTGAATTTTCACATTAAGATCTAGTTCTAATGATAAGGCTAGATCTAGTAACTCATGAGCCTTGAAATTCTCCTCATTGGCCTAGGCTCCATGTAGCTTTGGTTTTCAAAACCTCCTCAATTTCTTTCTTTCATCGGTTGCTTTATTTTTTGAATTATTTTGTATAGGAGTTGCATTACCAACTCTTAATATTTTTAATTAGCAAAATGAGGTTTTCATTGAAGAGCTCTTAAATTCTTATTTAGTATATGTTCATTTTATAAAGAACCATATACTTGGACAAAGGAGTTAGAGATGATTGATGATTTTGAGAAAATGGAATTTACTTGGTGAATAGAAAGCAAGAGAATTGAATTTTTGTGACTATTATATGTTCAGGAAATAACGTGGTATTAAATTCAGTGTAGTCATTTATTAAACAAAAGGTATTTTTGGATTACATTCATCCGACTCTTACGAGTTACATTATATGATGGTGAAAGATATATGTTGACCTTTATTAATAATTACTTTAAAAAAACCTAAATATATATCTTGAAACATAAAAATGATGTTGTTTGAGAAGTTCAAGCAATGAAGTTATGGTCTAGAAATGAGAGAATTATAGTGTACAAGACGATCATGCACGATAGTACATTAGAGTCTTCATAAAAAATTTCTAGAAGAGTCAATGAAAAAAAAAATGGAACATAATAGGATTCAAAAATAATTTTTTGTTGAATATAAAGTTAATTGTTCTCATACCATAATGTAATACAAGAATATAGTTTCATTATTCAAAATAACTTTTCTATACACTTGTTACATCTTGAAAAAATAGAAACTATGAAGTATCTAAATGGTTTAAATGAATATCACATAAGAGGATCATGACACCCTAGAGTACCATAGTGCATGAAACTAATGGTAATACCTGAAGAGAGCATGATGTGCAAAGAAATCATGGTGTGAAGTAAGGATTTGGTTTAGATAAGTTTCTTGAAAGCATGTATTATATAGTTATTGACTTAATGAAATTTAATCAAAGGTATAGATTGTTGAAAAGTGTCTCAAATTTTTAATTGGTATATATTCCTTCGAAAAAAAATATTGTATAAAATATATTTCTTATATTTGTATGTCATTGTAATATTTTATATTTCTTAATAAATTTATTAGAAATAACTTTATAAATATTCTAAGTTGGAAGGGTGGGGTTGTTATGAGATAAGATGACCTTGTGATAGATAGAGATGTGAAGAATAATGAACCTTGTCGATCAAGATGGTTGGTGTTTTAGGGTATAGATACAAGAAGGGGAAACAATGGGATGTTTCGAAACCCTATAATTGTATCTGATATCTTTAATTTATAATATTTTCTATACTATAGTGGAATAATCTTTATCATCCATAGATGTAGATATAATTGCGAACCACATTAAAACTTCATATATTTTTATGTATATATTACTTTATCTTTGTGTTCTTATACTAACATATTTGCATTGGAGTTTTTTCTAACTACTCTAAGTTAATTTGCATCAACCCAAATTTGGCTTCAACCTAAAGTTAGCTACATCACGCTTCTTTTTTTTAAGGATATTTTCAGCTCAATAGAAAAATTGAGTGATCAAAAACTTAATTATTTGATAAATGTACTTTGTCCACACTTTTCCCATCTTTAATTACTATTTAAGATAAATCTATTTTAAAAAATATCATAGGATACGAAATTGATGATGAAATTATCAAAAAGTAAGAGCCATTAACTAAGATCTCATTTAAGCTAATTAAAAGAGTTTCCTAAATAATATGATTCACAAGATGATTCTTTCAAAAATTACATTTTTATTATATAAACATTATTAAAAATAACTCTTTTTTTTTTATTCATATCAAGCATCTGCTTAACCTACCTTTTATGGTAAGTGTAATTTAATTTCCCATAAATATCCTTTATTGTTTTATAAAAATAGGTGCAAAAAATATTGATGGAGGATTAAAAAGGGAAAATATTGCATTTCATTCTTAAATAAAAAAAAATGCAAGTTAATTTTTTCAAATCAAGATTATTTTATCATTTTTAATCAAATACAAATTTTATTATTTGGGTTGTGTTACATGTGAATATATTTTTTTTTATCTCTAAACAACACTATTTTATTCTAATTTGGGTAATATGTAAGTCCCATTTTATACTATTTTCTAAATTTGGTCATTTAATTAGAAAAATTGGAGGGTCGTGAATAAGTCAACTTATTAATTGGGCCACAGTCGAGTATCATTTTTTAAAGTGAAGATATTTTTTATTTTTTATAATTATTTTCTAATCTTCACAAATTAAACAAGGGAAAAACCGAATATATAATTATTATTATTTTCTAAGTAAGAAAAAAAAAAAAGGTTCCAATGCAATTTAATGACAAAAGCATATGTCTTGGGCCCAGCTACTCTTCAAAAGCCTATGAAGCTTTCGAAAATGAGCCCCTATTCAGGGCCCAAAGACCGTGGGCTTCATCCCGTTATAGTTCGCTGGGCTAATTGGGCCAACCTAGACCCACATGACATATTTGTAGTTTAATATATAGTATAAACATATTACGATGCAATTCAATGACAAAAGTATATGTTTTGGGCCCAGCTGCTCTTCAAAAGCCCATGAAGTTTTTGAAAATGAGCTCCTATTCAGGGCCCAAAGACTCTGGGCTTCATCCCGTTATAGTCCGCTGGGCTAATTGGGCCAACCTAGACCCACAAGACATATTTGTAGTTGAATATATAAAACATGTTACAATTATATTTAGTACAGAAGATAAAATATCAGGTCTTATCTATAATTTTAATATCTTAATAAAAAAAATATAATCTTCCAACTATTAAAAACCAAATGAAATTCGTTTAAAAATTGATAATTATAATAATAAAATATAATTTTTTTTAAAACATTTATTTACAGCACAAAACATATATATGGTATGAAGTATGACCATTATAATTATGTCATACATAAATTGTATGACACATTCAATATTTGTAAACATATGGTAGATTCATAGTTTAATATGTAATATAAAATGCAGTAGGGTATGACATGTGCATAAAATTCATTTGTATGCATTGATTGTTCCTTAGAATTTACCTTCAAATCAAGATCCCATTACTTGCATCTGGCCGATTTGAGCCTAAGCCTAATATCACATTATCATACTTTAGGGACATTCACATACTACATCCAAATAAAAATAAAAATAAAAATATCCCTTGAATGACGAAGAATGAGAGATACCCAATGGAGTGAGGGAACTCTTAGTTTAAGGTGTAGATGTAAGGATTAAAGAAACATGTGATATAGACATGATAATTCTATCTATTTTCTATCTTCAATAATATTCTTTATAGTGTAATTAAATAATTTCTTTTATCGATGGAGGTAGGCATGATTCAAGGGCAAAGCTAAGAAAGGGGTTGAGGGGGGGCAATATATATGGAACTTATTTCAAGGGGGTAAAACAAAATCAAACTTGTTATGTAAGGCTAGTGATAGGTAGCTAGTTTTCTAAAAATTTTAAGCTCAAGAGATCAAATTCCATATCTTTGATAATTTTTATCAAAATTTCACGAAGGGCATTTGCCCCTTCTAGGCACTTCCTGGCTATGCTAGTGGCCCGATTGACCTATAAGTATATATTATTTTATCTTCATGTTCTTGCATCAATATGTTTGCCTTGAAATTTTGTTGACACAACAAGTGATGTCAAAGCTCAGGTTAAAGATTTATGGAAGAGTCAAAGAACAAAGTACCTAAGAGGATGATAGAAAGAATTTTTGTTGAAAGTGAAATCAATTGTTATGATAGAAATATATGTCATGGAGAGATGAAAGATTAACTTAATGACATTTATTATTTATTTATGAATTTATTATTTATTTAATAAGATTCATGTTTCCTATTTATGTCTTTATTTCATGTATTATACTTTATAAACATTTTGGTCTAACATTTCTTATATTATACATGACTTAGGTATATTAAGAGTTGAACTGAGGATTCAACTCATAGTTTCCTTGCAAGTAAATGATTAGTTTATAATTGGATCATAAACTTAGACAATCCATTTGAGGCAATAATGCATTATCTCCTAATTGGAGCGAGGATATATAATTGGTCTCGATCATTGGGATGGATTCTCATAGTGAGTGCACTATTGTATATAGCAACACATTAGATAAGACCCATGGTAAGTCATGATATTTGGTTATTGGGTAGTTATGATCTCACCAATTTATTAAACTATATGGTCTCTCAATCATGAGAGAATATTGAGTTTGTACTAAAGTTTATAGTGAATTTGATATATGAGTGAAACCCTGAGATAGTCATATATTTCTTAAACATTGAGTCACTATTGATGAAAGTTAGTATTAATAAGTATTCTTAATAAAGGCACCATGATATCTTATGGAATTGAAACAGTGTGTTTCTTTAGGTGATTTTAATGATGTATGTTCAATAAATTTATAATCGTATTAGTTCCTTAACTAGAACTTCACATGTACTCTATGTGAGTTAGAATACGTCAATTGATTACATAATAGGAGGATCTAAGACTCAAGAATCGTTAAGGCAAATCTTAAGAGTTTGATAGTATTCACCTTATTAGATTACAGATACCAATTCATGATAAATTTGCATAGGATGCTAGAGTGCAATTCACTCTCTATAGTGGGATGTTGAATTCTAAGGGAGTTAATATTTTCCTATGGGTCCCAATGGTCTCTGTCTGAGCTCGTATACCTTGATAGCATAGTTTACGATGGTTAGTTGAGTTCTTTATTTACATGTGTTCACAAAGGCATTTTGGTAAATATGTAAGATTGTACAAAAACTTGTGAATGGTTTCTATGGATTGGACTAATTGATTAATTAGAGCCCAATAAGGTTAATTAATCAATTATGATCTAAGTAGGCTAGTTTAAGTGTCAAACCTAAAATGGGTTTAAATTACTTAAGCCACTATAAGTTTATATATACCCTCTTTAGGGGTTAGAGTTTTAGTCTTACATTTTATTCACTCCAGAGAGTAAAGAGCTCTAACCATTAAACATTAGAGAGGATTTCACCCTACTATTACTTAGATTTAAGGAAAAAGAGACATCATGATGAAAGATCATTAGGTTAGTGAGGCCAATGATGCTTATCGCGCTTCTGACGCTTCTTCAATGACAGGAATTAAATCTAGGAACATCCATATTTGACGTAAACCACTAATCTCTAGATCTAACATTGTTTTTTTACGTCATGTTTTCCATTGTGTATAGATTTAGAGAAGCCTATGAATAATTGCATACGCCCTAACTAGTCCAAGGATAGGAATGGAATGGAATAATCCAAGTATTCTCTACAAATGAAATTTAAACCAAGGAGGAAATTATTAGGTAGTATTTCAAATTCCTAATTTATATAGAATCCTTTTTGTATAGAATATTTCTTATATATATTCATATGTGTTGTATTATTAGTTTTCCTTATAAAATAAGGAAAGTTATTAAAAATATCTCTACAAGTGTTGTAGTTTATGAGGAGAAAAAGTTATAAGATAAAGATAAATTGTAAAGATTATATGTAGTAAATAGACTTATGAAAAAGAATACAATTAGATAACCTATAAAATGATAGGGCTCGTGATTTAGAGTATAGAAGTAAAGGGAGAAAAAATACTCTAAACCCAAAGAAAAAAAAACAGAAAACAACAACAACAACAAAAAGGAAATATCTTAAAGCTTTTAGAATTACTCCTAACAATTTTATAGCAATTAATTAAAACAAGATTTTAACCTATCAGTTTGGTTAAAAATGAAAGATGGCGATTTGATGCCTTTAAACCATCTAGCGAAAAGTTCTAATGCATTAATAAATATTATTGGCAACTTGATTTTAAACCCAAATCTTTACAGGAGTTCAAGTCCTCGGAATCCATCATTCAACCTTTTTCTTTTTTTTGTCTTGGCCAAAAATTTTTCAATTAGTATTCAGGAGACAAGCAGCCGTACCAGTTACTCCACTTTCGAAGAGTAGATATGAATTGTGGTTGTAGTAAATAATTAAATGGTATCATCACTGCAATGATCCGTTCACAAAAATTTCATAATAGAATGTTTTTGAACGTATTTCAGGCTTTGAATGGAGAAAAGTCGACTGCTATGTGAAGACTATTTCTAAATTTTGACCAATTAATTGATCTTGGAAATTTGTTTATTTTTCTTAAAAAGAAAGCTAATTAAGTGCTTTGTTTAATAGTACAAGTTTTTAGAAATTATTTTAAATAACATTTTTTGAAATTTTATTATTTTAGAGTATTGGAATATTATTTTTGTTTTTTTTTTCTTTTTAAAATATGACTTTAATCAAAGATAACGATAAAATTAGTGAATATGGTCACTGATTCTATTTTTGAAATTAAAATGCTTTTAAAGGCTTTGCTTATTGAAAATTATAAAATTGAATATGTGCATGTTTTTTCACCTTTTTCTTAAATGGAAACAGGTTTATTAATCTAATTATCTTCTAGTGTAAAAAATGTCAATTTGAATCAAATTTAAGTATATGTAACAACCCACACCCAAGTGTATGGATATTATCCACTTTGAGCCTAAGGGATCCCACAATTTTATAATGCACCAACAAGATTAAGAAGAGTCTATATATATATAATATAAGAAACTTTTTCTTCTATTCAATGTGAGACATTAAAACACATTTTAAAGTTATAAGGGTCTCTTTGGGTTTAGAGAGAATAATATTTATACAATTGGATATAAGTCGTTTCAATATAAGAGTTATGTCGGGGATTGAAGGGCAACTTGAACTTGATTTATTGTTTATTTATATAAAATTAAATTATATATATTTATGTATATCACTAATAGTACATGTGTGTGTATTTTTGTTTTTGTGTTGGAACTTTTGATAATTTTATTACTATAATGTAGGGTTGTAATTGTCAAGTTGATTAAGCAAATGAATTTTGTAAATTTATGTATTGTCATATTAGTTACAATGGTTTGTAAACTTTGAGTTAAATGGATATTATCTATATCACCTTTTAATTATTTAAGAGCGGATTGATAAAGATTGATGTTAAGTTCACATATATAGTAGTTATTATTAGCTTTGTTGGATAATTTTGATGATCTTTGAATTAATCATTCATTCTTACATTCCCTTAGAAATTTGTTGATAAAATCGTTATTCAATATTAAATGCAAGTTGATGGTAGGATGATTTAATGCTTGGATTTACTTGATAGTTATGCTTTTGTTAAACAAATGTATAAAATATATTTGCTTTTTCTTTTTAGATTCAACTTATCCAACCTAATTTTTTGTGATAGATCATGAAGTGTTATTTCACGAACATGGATTGTAGCATAAATTCTAAAGAGTAAGTTTAAAAATAGCATCTATTAGGTTATTCTATGTACTACTTTCTCAAATAATGAATTGTTGATTTGAGGTCTTAAAAACCCATGATTTTTTATCTTAGTATGTTGTGTGAAGATTTTCCTTGTAAAAAAAAATTATTACATCTTGTGTGTTGGGTTGCTTTTAATATTTGCTACTCTATTATGAGAATTAATTGAATTAAAAAAAAATCAATTTTTTCAGGTTATTAAGAGTAAAAACACATATCCACTTTACTCCAAGTGTGATCCTATCGATTATTTGGTTTTCTTTTTCTTGTTTTCTTTTTTTTGGATTTAACCTATCCAATCTAAATTTTTATGATAGACCAGATAAATCAATCCACATCAATATTTATTAAATTACATCTAACTTAATTTAAATTCAAGCTTAGAAAAGTAAGTTTAAATGGATTTAGATTAAACAACTCAATTAGAACATTAGGTTGGATTGAATTGAACTTTTGGACAAAAATGCTTCATGTTTGAATTCAACTTGGATTAATTATCACTTCGACCCGGAGATGCCATCCTACTGGTTTGAAGTGGTACTTACAGGCCGCTACAATTTCCAATCTTTTAAAAGGAAGATCTAGATAAAATCAAATATCTATATATATACACAACCGAATGCAATATAAAAATCAAACAAACAAACCCTTAATTTACAAAAATTAGGCTATGTTTGGTTCCAGAAAATTTGAATGAAAATGCAAAAGAAAGAAAATATAAAGAAAAAATAAAAAGAAAAAAAAAAGTGAAGAAAAATAAAAAAAATAAATTAAAAGTTCATAAATTTTTTTTTTTTACTTCAAACTCATTTTAGTTATTTTAACTCATCAATATAAAAATTAAATAATTTAAAAATACATAAATTTTTAATTAGTTTTAATTATATTTGATTTTCTTTAATATTTTTATAGGATAATTTAAAAAATTATTTTCTTTTATAATTTTTTTTTCTTTTTTTTAGTATTTTTCTAACCAAACATAACTTTAAATAACATAGTTAGTCAGAGTCAATTTCGATGGCTAACCTACCTAAACTTCCATTTTGTTTCCCTCCTACAAAATGTAAGACCTTTATGTCTTCACTTCCTCTACCCTTCCTACTAAATATACTAAATATATTGATTGCCTCCAACCATACACACCAAAAATTGAAGCACCGCAGGTAAAGATAAGCCAAAATTCAAACCCCATGGAGGCCACACAGGAGTTCATTTACCGATCGAAACTTCCCGACATCAACATCCCGAGTCATCTCCCATTACATTCGTATTGCTTCCAGCACATATCCAAATTCAGCTCCAATCCATGCCTCATCAACGCCGGCAATGGCAACATCTACACTTACGCTGATGTCCATCTCACCGCACGTAAAGTGGCTGCCGGCCTTAACAGGCTAGGCATCCGACAAGGTGATGCTATCATGCTTTTACTCCAAAACTGCCCGGAATTTGTCTTCTCATTTCTCGGCGCCTCTTATCTCGGTGCAACTAGCACGACGGCGAACCCCTTTTACACGCCGGCCGAGATTGAGAAGCAAGCCACTGCATCAAGCGCTAGAATTATAATCACTCAAGCTTGTTTTGCCGAGAAAGTGAAGAAATTCGCTGAAGAAAACGATGTGAAAATCATCTGCATTGACGAGCCGGTGGCGGGTTGTTTGCATTTTTCGGAGTTGTCACAGGCCGACGAGAATGACATCCCGGATGTTAACATCAGCCCCGACGATGTTGTCGCGCTGCCTTATTCATCCGGGACGGTGGGGCTTCCAAAAGGGGTGATGCTAACTCACAAAAGCATGATCACCAGTGTCGCTCAGCAGGTCGATGGCGAAAACCCTAATCTGTATTTCCACCTGGACGATGTGATTTTATGCGTGTTACCCATGTTTCACATATATTCCCTGAGCTCAGTTGTGCTTTGTGGCCTTAGAGTTGGGGCTGCAATTCTGATTATGCAGAAGTTTGAGATAAACACACTCATGGAACTTGTTCAGAAACATAAGGTGACTATTGCACCATTTGTTCCTCCAATTCTCTTGGCTATCGCAAAGAGCCCGGTCGCTCACCAGTATGATCTTTCGTCGATTCGGACTGTGATCTCCGGTGCCGCTCCGATGGGGAAGGAGCTTGAAGACAGCCTTGGGTCAAAGCTGCCCAATGCCGTAATTGGACAGGTATGGTTTTCCTTAATTTTGTTATATTATCTTTTAATTGCTTTTAGGCCGTGTTTGGGATAGCACTTAACTTATGTGAATTTCATAGTAGAAATAATTAAGGGACAGAAATTTATGTTTAAGAATTCTATATATTTAAGTAAATATGGAGACAATTATGAAACTTTCAAAAATTTAATTTACACAATATCTGCATGCCAGAAAAATATGAATCATTTATTATTTTAAAATGTGAATAAATAATATTGGGGAGTATGGGCCTAGTGTTTTATCCAAATAATCTTAGGTTATGTTTGGTTCCTAAAAATAATAAGGAAAGATATAAAAAGAAAAAAGACAAAAAAAAATGATTTTTTCATGTTTTGTTATCCTAAAAAAAAAATCAAAGAAAATCAAATATAATTAAAACTAGTTAAAATCTTATGCCTTTAAGTTATTTAATCTTTATGTAAATAAGTAAAAATGAGTTTAAAATAACAAATAAAAATAATTTATCAACTTTTAATCTATTTTTTATTTTAAGTTTTAATAAATAGATATACAATAGTTTTAATCTATTACATTAACAATTTAAGTTTTTGGATTGAAGTAATAAGAGGAATATCATGTATAAAACTATAGTATTAATGTATAAATATATGAAAATAAATGTAAAGTAAATAGATTAAGGGTCCATTTAGTAATTGCTTTTAAAAACATTTCTGAAAAATAATTTTTGAAAACAATTTTCAAAAATTATTATCTGAAAACTGCTCTATGATATTTTGTAAAATAAAAGTCTGTTTAGAAATCTAAAATATTTTTAACATATTTTTAATAGTTTTAAATATGTTTCAAAAATAAATTTTATGTTTAGTACTTTATTTTTAATTATTCCACGTATTTGTATAATTATTTTTTAAAACAACTCTTAGAAAATAAGTAAAAATAGTATAAAAAAACAATTAAAAAATATTCTCCAAAAACATCATATTTTCTGTTTTTAAAATCAAATAATATAAAAATAGTTTTTGATTATCAATCGTAAAAATAGTTTTTAAACATGCTCTAAGCAAAATATAAAGCCCAAACAAAATATAGCATATGGGTTTTAGTTGTTTATATTTTTTATTTTTTCTTACCATTGACTTGTTCAAAATAATCATAATGCATCACCTTGCATGATGTGAAAAGGATGGGGAAGAATACAAAGTGAAAGATACTCCTTATTGGCTTACCTTACTCAACTTTACTTTCTCAAAGTAGTTGTCATTAAACCTACCTCTGTGTTTTTTTCCTAACTATGACAAGTGTGATGACTAAAAAATAATTAGCCACATATTATTATTCTATTTGTGTTAAACTTAATTCATTAAATATCTCTAATCTTTCTTTAGAAAACAAATTTATCTTTTTATTAGAATCATCTATACTAAGTAGAAAATAATTATTTTTGCAAAAAAACACAAGGTCACCCGTTAATAGCATTTCTCAATCACTTGTCATATAATAACTAAATTTTATGCAATTGTAACCTTTTCTAGAGATTTGTCAAATCTAGTTTTTTTATCTTACCTTCTTTGTTCCTTCTTTTTCATTGTCTTAAAAAGTCAAAGTTTTGACAAATTGGCTATGTTGGTTGTCCCATAAGATACAACTAGTATCTCTTCATTTTCTATGGCACATCGATCTTAATCTTTTAAGACCTTATTGGCTTGTATCATTTTCTTAATTAGGTGAACTTTACACATGTGACTCTCAATTCCTCATTTGAAGTCTTTTTTACGTGTCTGTAATAATTTAATGAGTTTTGAATAACCACGGAAACAAAATTTGATACCCTTTCATAGATAAATAATATAATTAATTAAATTTTCTATCCAATGACAAGTGGATGATTCAAAATCTCAACATTGACAATGCCTAATACTATTGGAAATTAGTCACTATACGATTTGTGCGAGCTTCTATAAATCCTAGAATTTAATCCATAAATGTATAGGGGTATGGGATGACTGAAGCTGGACCTGTACTATCGATGTGCTTAGCATTTGCAAAGGAACCATTTGAGATAAAATCAGGGGCTTGTGGGACTGTGGTTAGAAATGCAGAGATGAAGATCATCAACCCTGAGACTGGTGCTTCTCTTCCTCCAAATCAAGCAGGAGAGATTTGCATAAGAGGTGACCAAATCATGAAAGGTGCACATCCCCTCCTTTCCCACTTCTCCTTTGTTTTTCCTCCTAAGAGTTTGAAATTGAATTTTTAAGAAATCATTACTTAATCCAATATGTACATGCCAGGATAGCATCCTTTAATAATTAAGGTGGAAAATTCTTACAAAAATTGTAACACATCCAATCATGCATATATTCTTTGTTCTAGATTCAAATGAGTCTCATAACTTTAAAACTCATTTACAAGTTTAAAAAAAATTCATTCTATATAGTATCAGAAATTTTTTTTCTTATCTGATATGAGATATCATAATAAAGTCGTAAAATATGGACAATATCTATATGATTAAGTATGAATCATTACAAATGATATCTTACATCGGATATAAAAGAGTTCCAAATGCTATATAAATATAGACTCTTTTTAATCTTATAAACATATTTTAAAACTATGAGAGTTCCTATGAGATCATGGCAGATAATATTTACACTAACCAACTAATAAAATTTATCTAACTATTTTATTAAAATAATAAATATTTATCACATGGGTCTTAATTGTCTATCACGTGGGCCACTTATATCTTACAAAATTTAAATCTAGTACTTATTTGTGAGGCTAAATTTAGGACCAATTGTTTATCAGGTTATCTTAATGATATTGAGGCCACTAAAGAAGCCATAGACGAAGAAAAATGGCTACACACAGGTGATATCGGATACATAGATGATAATGATGAGCTCTTCATTGTCGATCGATTGAAGGAGATAATTAAAAATAGAGGATTTCAAGTGGCTCCAGCTGAACTTGAAGCAATCTTGATTGCTCATCCTAATATTGTTGATGCTGCGGTTGTACCGTAAGTTTTCATACTCATTATTATTCTATGTAATTATCACAAGTTAATTATAATATCTCAAGGCTTGATTTTCCATAAAATCACTACTTCTTCTTTATTTTATTTTATTTTATTTTATTTTATTTAAGGATGAAAGATGAAGCTGCGGGAGAGGTTCCAATTGCATTCATTGTGAGATCAAATGGTTTTGAAATCACCGAGGATGAAATAAAGGAATACATCGCAAAACAAGTAAGAATCTATTTAGTATTGATTTTAAGAAGCAATTCTAATTTTTCTTTGCTTTCAAGTGCTAGTTAGAAAGGTTCATACTTATTAAAATCACTCTTAAACAAACTCTAAATTTCAAATAAAAATATAAAAAGCTTAAAAAAAAGTGAAAAAGAAATAGGAAAAAAAAAGGTTTTCTATTGTATAGAAAATCCCCTCTCTGATGTCATCCCAAAAAGGCGATAATCAATCAAAAACATCATATGCTCAAATAAGTTTTATTTTTAATGTAAAAAAAGGTTTTTGGAGAAAAACAAAACATTTAATAAAATTTAACACATGTTTGATAATTATCTTCAAGAACAATTTTCTATTTTCTAAAACAAAAAAGTAAGAAAATACAGTTAGCAACAAGAAAACAATGTGTCTTTAAATAACATCTTTTAATTGTTTTTTATTATTTTCAATTATTTTTTAGTGTTTATTTTAAAAAATAATTATAGAAACATATAAAAAGATTAAAAATAAAGCACTAGATATAAAAAAAATGGTTTTAAAATATATTTGAAAATATTAAAAATATTTTAAGTTTCAAATAGACTTTTGTTTTACAAAATATCAAAAAATAATTTTCAAAAAAAATTATCAAATAAAGCCTTAGAAAACGTTTTTAAAATTTTGAAAAACCACTTAACGTTTCATAGCGAAACATTTGATAGATGATTATTAAAAAAAAATATTTAAAGAAACACTTCAACTAAGGACTAAATAAAAAATACTTTTAAACGCACTCTAAACATTTTCAATGTTACTGATTTTCTTAATTAATAATATCTGTCTTATACCAAGAAATTAACAAATTAATCATGTATTGATTTCTATATGGGTATGTATGTATTGTTGTATTGTGCAGGTTGTATATTATAAGAGAATTAAAAGGGTTTTCTTCATTGAGACAATTCCTAAGGCTCCATCTGGTAAAATCCTCAGAAAAGACCTCAAAGCAAAGCTGGCCGCTGGCTTTTCCAATTAATCCTCATTTATCAATTTATTTCACTTTCTTATATGAACATTTCTGGGTAGTAAAAATTGTAATCATAAGCTTCATTGCTTTGAATTATCAATAAAAAGAATATGCTAGACTCGCAAGACATTATTATTATTATTATTTAGTCATAAAATATAAATGTTTGCAGCATTTTTGGGCCAGGCCTTTTTGTAAAGCTTGGACCGAGCCAGTTGATGAAACTGGGTTGTTCCCCAAACAAGGCTGCCCAAAAGGCCTGATAGGAGAATTGGGCCAGGTTAATTTCCAGCCAATGAAAAAAGTGGAATAAGGTACTACACAACAGGAGGCTGATTTAGACCCAATGGGTCCTTTGTGCCCTCATTGTTTGTACCTAATTTTTGGTAGCACCGATGGATGATCCTGGATACCTGCACAAAAGGAATTTTCCGTTGTGTTCCCAAAAATCCCTTCCGTTGAGGAAGTTAGGCAGGTCTCTATGTGAAGGAGAAGATGTGGATCATAATGCATACGCGATTCACTATGGGAGTGGCCTTTTTATGGTCTCTGCTTTGGTTGTCTGTTGTCCTGCTTGGGCGATTGGTGGTTTACCAAGTGCACCTGCATAACTGCCATTGCGGTTTTCGGTTGAGGGGGTGGTCAACAGCACCTTAAGGAGGTCATGGCTGTTTCTAAGTGCCGGCCATAGCCATGCTCTAGTCCCCACAACTGCCCCCTTTTTCCATACATGCTCGATGGAGCTTAGCGAACACCCTGGAGAGCTGGGCAGGAAAAGAAACATTTTGTGCAGTTCCATTGTACATCAAGAAAAGTCCTCATGACATGTTCCATTTCTCATTTTATAATGGGAATTTTTACTCTGGGTATTCTCAATATAATATAGTTGCTTTCCAGATTCCAAGTCAATATTAACTTGCATCTCTACTACTTCCATTGCCTAAGTTTTCAAAGTGGCCCTCATTATTGACGATATGAAGTTTGTAGCTTCTTAGTTTTGAAGATTGCACGGCAAACAGTTGAGGCACACTCTCAGGTTTTACTTCCACCAATGGGGGACATGGGCAGCTTTATACAAGCAGCTTGGTTTCGTTACAAAAGGCAGAAAGATGCATCTGAGCTTAAGGCTAAGGAGAATTCTACGACCCCAGTGTTTGACCAAGGAATGGAACAAAAGGGTGCAGGCTTAGCATTCTATGCTGTGAAACTTGTAGTCAGCACTAGAAGGGGTGGAATAAAGCCGATGGAACACGATTTTACAGTAGACAATTGATGAGTTGTATTATAGGAAGGGTCACATTACATTAATCTGGGAATTGTATACACAGGTAATTGTCTTGAGTTCAGTTTGTCGATTTGTGGGGAGCACTCTAGCTCTTGTTTTTATCTAAATGAGTTTGAAATTCAAGAAGATGGGCACTCCATTGAGAAGTACAGGAATAAAACTATGTACAACATAGTTAAATTCCTTGGCGGAAGAAATACAATCTCTTTTAGATCCCAATCGACTAGCTTTAAATGAGGAATACACTCCATATGTCAATGGTAAGATTAAAGCCAATGTGATTAAGGCAAGATCTTATGAAATTGTTTTATATGATCACATCCAAGGACGATTCCATGTGAAGACTAGTAGGGGTATTAAGTGTAGCTCAAGTGGTGGTCAAACATAATTGCATCAACTTACATGAGCATGCATGCATATGTGGTAAAACACTCATATACAGATTCTCATGCAACCAAATTCTAAGAACATGTCATTTTTGTTCAATTGATTTTAGACCATTTGTTCAACACTACTATAGTACAAAGTCATATTATAATACTTAGGCATCTTGTTCCATCTCATCTTCAATATATATGAGTGGCCTCCTTACGATGGTCCGAGTGTCATGCATTTTGAGTTGATGAAACGTGTATCAAATGGACAACTTAAATCAAGTCATTTGCATAATGAAATAGACATAGAGAGGGCAAGACTTCTATTACATGTGGATTGCGCAAACAAAGTGGCCACAATTGCAAGTCTTGTCCAAAGAGGAATGGAGTTTATTAGATCTTATGATATATATATATATATATATATATGGATTGTGCAAACAAAGTGGCCACAATTGCAAGTCTTGTCCAAAGAGGAATGGAGTTTATTAGATCTTATGATATATATATATATATGGATTGTGCAAACAAAGTGGCTACAATTGCAAGTCTTGTCCAAAGAGGAATGGAGTTTATTAGATCTTATGATATATATATATATATATATATGTAATTTTCATTGATATTATGATGTAAGCTAATAAGATACTATCTTTATGTAATTATTGGGTTTGGTTGTTAATGATTTGATTATAAATATTGATGTGATTTGCATAATCAAGTGATTTGTATTTGGGATAATGTCCATAATATAGGGGAAACTCCATCAAATTTTTTAAATTTTCTATTATAAATATTGTTTATTTAAAAAGATGAAGTATTGTTCATTTATCTTCACAATTTTTTTATAGATATAAAGTATATCATTTAGTTAACTCTAACCAGGTATGTACATAGAAGCACATAATCTCTCTTTAAAAAATGACAAAAATTAAAGTTTATTATCTAATTGATTTATTTGTATTTTGTAGCTTTCTTTAATCTTCATTTGTCAACAACATATATCTAGGTTTATGTGGGAGTATGAGATGGATCCTTGCATTTGCCCTTATGTTATTTGATCTGGATTTTACAATATATACAATATTGGACACGTTACACTAGATTGGAGGATGATTACTAGTCTTCTTGAAAGATGGAGTCCTCAGACACGCATTTAACCTACCTATTGGGAATATGACCATTACATTACAGGATGTTGCTATCATCTTAAGACTTTGTATTCATGAATCCCCCACCACTGGCACATTTGTCTTAGATTGGTTACTACTGTGTTATGAGCTTTTGGATGTGACCCTCCCCCCCCCTTCCGGCAAAAAAAAAAAATTGAAATTAGAGGATCAACAATATCAACACGATGGCTATGTCATTAATTCTCTCATCCATCGATAGATTCAGATGAGGCCACATTAAAGCAGTGTGCATGAGCTTTCATACTAGCTCTACTAGGTTCAATGTTATTTATAGACAAGAAAAGTATGCACGTCCATATGTGTTATCTCCCACTACTTAAAGAGTTGACTTAAATATCTATGAATAGTTGGGGCAGTGTAGTCCTAACATACCTATATAGGGACTTGTGTTAGGCAAGTTAGGATGGTACCACCAATATTGCTGGATGTGTCATACTATTACATGTATAATTAATCATTCGCATTAGACAACAATTTCTAGTTGCTTCAAGTTTATAATTTATGTAACACTATTAATGTTATATTTATCAAATTGTGGTCTTCGGAAAGACTCCACGTGGGTCGACTCGATTTTGGTTTACCACCAACCCCTCAAGCAGCTCAACATTTAAATCATGATGTAACTGATGATTTACCAATTGAGGGTCAATTAGGGTACACTACGGATTATTAGATAAGGACTAGGGATTACAGGAAAAGTCATTATTAGACCGAGCTTTGCCAACTAATTCGTTATGATGTAAGTGGAGAGTACCTTTATCATGGGCTCATAAACCATCATGTGTGTTGACATTTTATCAAAACCAATTAGATGCACAGACCCATGGCCAAATACACATAAGATGTAATGTGTTATTGTTAATCGTATAAGCATTAACATTATTGATGTCAAATGTCGATATTTATAAGTTTTGTGGGAGTCTTACATGGGAGACTCAATTGCCCATCTTCCAACGATACCTCTAGCAAACCTAGAGATCTAGCAAATAATGTCACCTCTTATCTATTTTGACATTATCAAGTGGCATCAGTCAGAGCGAGTATTACTATAGCTTAGCCTCCAATAAGGGATACCGTCATCTTGTTCGATAGAGCAAGACCTACAATCCATGGATAGGCAAGGATGATATAAGTATGATTAGGGGGCATTTCATGCAGAGTATATTACGTTATGGGCTAGTCATGAGGAGCATATTACGATGACACCACCTATGATAGGTACTATGGAGTTCCATGATCCATATATGGAATGAGGTATCATAATACAACAGTAGCCTCTCCATAGGGATCAAATGAGGTATCATAATACAATAGCAGCCACTCAATTGCTAGTAAGATTTTTTTACTTAGAAATGATTTCTTAAATTATAATTAATAGAAAATCATCTTCAGATATTTGATTTTTTTTTTCTTAAATAACCGGTATGGCTAAAATTACTAATTGATCTACTAAGGTTACTTCAGGTGTATTAGGCAACATTCATCAGATTGCTACTAATATTTTACACATTATTAGAGAGGAATCTTGCATGCGTTTCGTCCATGAGTCATCTACATCATAAAGCCTATGCATGAGACCACCTATGTCGGCTATTACTATTAGGATGCAACCTATTAGAGGTAGGGGGGAAATGGTAGGCAAGATGGTGGTCGAGCTAGTCAACAGCCTCAACAATCTTTGCATCCACCTTAGACCATGTTAGCACCATCCACATCATCTACCCATTTGCACTCGAGGTTTTCACACTTCCCCTTTCACCCCTATCATCACCTTCACCTAGACTTTTTTTCCCTTAAAACATGTCGTATCAAATACCACATCACCATTTACCACTCTACTATCACCTCTATTTCCTCCCATAGAGGCTACTATATCTGATGTCACCACATTAGAGACCACTCCACCATCTACTAAGCTACCATCACCTATACCTTATCTCCATAAACTGCTATGCCACATCACCATCATCACCTATATCTTATCTCCTAGAGACCACTATATCAAATGTTATTGCACTAAAGACCACTACACCATATGTCATTCTACCATCTCTTATATCACTTCTCCTAGAAGTCTCCATATCATATATCATCATATTGAAGATCGCCTCACCATCTACCATCCTACCATCACTTACACCTCATCCCATAGAGACTACCATGCATCATACCCTCACACATGTTTCACAACTAGATGTATCTCCACCTAGGGGACGTCTTGGTTTACATAAATGTCGAGTCTTGCCTCCATCAGCTCCATCTCCACCTATACATGGAGACATTCCAAATTACATAGATAGATTCAACAAATATGTTTTTTGTATTGTAGGTGTATGCAAATAAAGTAGAAAACTCCATCATGCGGTACTCATTGAGGAATGTTTTTTCATTTTTTGTATTTATTTTTAGTTGTATTTTGTGGTTTTTTTTAATATGAACAAATTAGTATACATTGAAATGAAAATATAATAAATTTTGAACTTATATACATGTAATATTATATACATGGATGAAAATTTGTTATATATCGACAATATATCACTGATATATCGCCTATTGGGACTTATGGAAACGATATCAGATGGAAAAATATCGACCAAACGATATTTTGGCAAAAATTGCCAAAAATCACCAATATTTCAGGTTGGTCAACGTGGGGCTCGAGCAGTCAATGCATGGACACTACAATCAAAGCTCATAAATGAGCCTTAATTTTTATAATTAAGGGGATTCGAACCCCAACAAAAGGCTTAGCTTGCACTTAGCTTATCACTAAGGTAAGTTTGCCCCTTGTTAAATATACTACACCAAATATATATATATACAGTAAAAGTCATTATATAAAAAAAAAATATTTAAAAAATATTTTTGAGAAAAAATTAATTATAATTATTTTATAATTAAATTAAAAAATCTCATTTAATATATTGCCAAAAATATAAAAATTATTATGATAATTTTCTTCGTAGTGTTTTTAATATCATTAATAGATTAATTAAATATTAAAAAATTATACATATATTATCATTTATTTTATATCATTTAATATAATTGAATTAAATGGATCATAATTTTAATATTAAATATATTTTAAAATTAGACATATTATAATTAAATATCACAATATTATTATAAAATAATATTTGATGTAATTTAATAATAAACATACACTTACAAAATTCATATTTTTTATCATTGTATAAAATATTATTATCAAACATGATAAAATATATCATACATATATCAAATTATTTAACAAAATAACTTTAAAATATCTATTATACTTTTAATCAATGTTTTTAGAACCGGACCGGTCATTGAACCGAAAAAGTAACAGGTTCATGGTTCACTGGTCGGACGGGTGATCGAATCGGTGATGTCATAAATATATATTTTATTATTTTATATATTATAAAAAATTAATGAATTCTATCTATGTCACTAAGTGTGATCAGATATATAATAAAATGTTAAAAATTATAAGACAAAAGGTTTACTTAAACTAAAGAAATGTTAAAATGTGGGAAGACAAACATGTAAAGTAATAAGAAGTAGAGAATTATAAGACCAAAGAAAAAAAAAATTGAAAAAAAGCTTGGTTTTGAGGGCCCTTTGCTCATCATTCCTAGAATATTTCAAGATGATCATAGACCCACTGCCCACTTTCTGTCTGGAAGCAAGTGTTGACTACACAAGCAAGGCCCCTTAGAAAAAGCAAGTTAGAGTTTGCCGGAGCCGGAAGGGAGGTACCAGGGGCAGGGAGGGCCGGAGGGGTACCAGCGACAAGGAGGGGTACGAGTCGGAGCCGATCAGTGTGGTTAACAACAGCAGAGAGATTTTCCGGCTTCCAACGTCACGTGAAACTGGGAAGAGGCAACAATAGGGACGGTTTTCGGCTTGTAACAACCGTCGGTGGAAGTCGTCTAGGTGTCGCAGGCAGCGGCGCGTCGAGGACGGGCCAAGCGGCAGGTCGGCAACTGCTGCAGGAGGGTTTCCACTTTCTAGACTTCTAGTTTGCAGCCATCAGTCATGTTCAATATATACCCTCCAAAACGGCGTCATTTTGATGTTGTTTTTTTTATAAAAAAAAATATATATATTTTAATTAAACCAGCAGGTTTAGAGAGAATCGGATGGTTCGTCTGGTTCATCGGTTGGACCGTCGGTTCAAACGGTCCGACCCCAGTTCAAAGCCATTCCGGTCCAATTGGTCGAATTGGACCGAAACTGTGACCGATCGACGATCAGACCGGAACCGTGACCGGCCAATAGTCGGACCAGAACCGTGACCGGCCAGCTGTCGGACCAGTCCGATTTTTAAAACATTGCTTTTAACTACATTTTTAAAAGGTTTTTCTTATATTTCCATGAATTTTGATCAATTTTAAGTCTACCATATTTTTTTCCAAAATATCCATCGATATATCTCTAATACATTCGATATATCTCCAATACATCCTATATATCTGTAAAATCGAAGTACCAATATATCATTGATTACCGATATTTTCATCATTGATTATATATCACTTACATTATAGTATATAAAAAATAATTAATAAATTATATTATTTGTTTTTTTTCTTTTGCAAATATGATTTCATATTTTTTAAATAAATATAATTTATTATATTTAAATATAATTAACTAATTATAATTTATATTAAATATGATGCCAATTGTTTTAATAAAATTAAACAAAAATATTTTCATATCAAATTAAAAATACCAGTTATTTATTTCATATATCATTTTTTTTAAATAACCATATAAGTTTATTAACCACTTACACATTTTTAATAAATATAAAATAAGAATAATATAACAATTTTTTTTTAAAGAAAGTTAAATATTTTAAATGAAACAACATAATTTTATATATATAAAAAAAAAATTTAAGTCAAAACCAATTTATTTTAAAAAAATAAAATTAAACATTTCAAATGAAACAACATAATAATATATAGGAAAATTCTACAGTACCACTTCGGTACCTACCCAAAAAACAATTTTGACCATTGGATGAAAATGGTTCAATCTGGACAGTCCAATTGGTTTATATATTTTTTAAAAATTTAAAAATATATAAAAAAAATAACAGCAAGTTGTCGGTCACCTGATTTCCCGCTTCTATCTTGCTTAATCTTGTCTAAAGACAAAAATTTATCTGATGGGTATTACACTTGACGCCTATTTTCAGAGAGGTGAGCTATTAGTTTGATGGGCATTACAACTTTCCCGGATTTTTGAGAGTTAAGCTTCAGCAATTTGAGGGTGTGGAGATGCAATTTTCGGGTGAAATGAACATTTACAGAGAGAGTGAGCTGAGTGAGGATTTTGAAGGAGAAATCAGCAAGAAAAGAATCAGGCGGGCTTTGGCAGATCCGAAACCAATCTCCCCCTGCAGGCAACTCTACCTACTCGCCCAGAACAGGTACTTCACTCATTGAAATGTCAAAAATTTTCGGCAATATTTCTGAGAAAGACTATATTTTTACCGAGTTTTTGGAAAATTTCCCGATATTTCCTACCAGTCCAGGCCACGCACAAACATGATGCAGTAAAATTTTGGTATTTTTACTGATTTTTTTTTGGAAATTTCCCTATATTTCCTACAGGTCCAGGCCGCGCACAAGGATAGAAAATCTGTCCAATTTTTTTTAAAAAAACAAAAGATACTATTTGGTAATCTGGTCATGATTTACCGGCAAAGGTTGTGTTTTTCAACCTGGCTAAAAAATCGTGGATTTAGGGTTCATGAAATTTAAATTGAATGGCATAAAAGCAAAAAAAACACCTCAAACAGATCCAAAAATGGGGGATGGATTTTGTTGAGAAATGGGTATTGAAAAAAAAAAATGATAACATGATTAGATTAGTACCTGCGGATTGAGAATGGCCGGCTGGAGCTTTTTTAGGATTGAGAGTGGTCGGTTGGAGCTTTTTTAGGATTGAGAGATTGAGAGTGGCCGGCTGGAGCTTTTTTAGGGATTCTTGGTCTGGAGGCTTTTTAGGGATTCTCGGTCTGGAGGAGAAAATGCCTTCTTTGACGCCCCATCCCCGAGTGTGAGAATCACTACCATTAGTAAAATCAGAATAGGGCATTTTAGGAATTTATCTTTGTATATAAATAATTAATAATTATCCATTTATATTTTGATTAAATTACTATCATTAGTAATTATCCATTTATATTTTGTTTAAATCATTACCAATAGTAATTATCCATATGATTAAATCTTTAGTATTGAACTTTCCAATTTTATGACTGATATTTTATGAATTAAAAATAATTTGATAAGATAAATTATTAATAATTTTAATTATTTAAATATATTAATGTTAATAAAAAAAATTGTTATCACATATTTTTAAATAATTAATAATTATCCATTTATATTTTGATTAAATCACTACCATTAGTAATTATCCATTTATATTTTGTTTAAATCATTACCAATAGTAATTATCCATTTATATTTTGATTAAATCTTTACCATTGAACTTTCGAATTTTATTACTAATATTTTATGAATTAAAAATAATTTGATAAGATAAATTATTAATAATTTTAATTATTTAAATACATTAATGTTAATAGAAAAAATTGTTATCACATATTTTTAATAAAATTTTAGAAATTGAATATCAAATAAAATATTTTATATAAAGTAATTTTATTTTTCATTTAATATAATAAAATTCTAGACTTTTGAGTGTTAGAAATAATAATACAACATGGATTGGAATCTAAATCTCAAATAAAATATTTTATATAAATTGAACTTTCGAATTTTATTACCGATATTTTATGAATTAAAATTAATTTAATAAGATAAATTATTAATTATTTTAATTATTTAAATACATTAATGTTAATAGAAAAAATTGTTATCACATATTTTTAATAAAATTTTAGAAATTAAATATCAAATAAAATATTTTATATAAATTAATTTTATTTTTCATTTAAAATATAATAAAATTCTAGACTTTTGAGTGTTAGAAATAATAATGCAACATGGATTTGAACCTAAATCTCAAATAAAATATTTTATATAAATTAATTTTATTTTTCATTTAAAATGTAATAAAATTCTAAACTTTTGAACCTTTTAGTGTTAAAAATAATAATGCAACATGGATTTGAACTTAAATCTCGAATAAAATATTTTATATAAATTAATTTTATTTTTCATTTAAAATGTAATAAAATTTTAGACTTTTGAACCTTTTAGTGTTAGAAATAATAATGCAACATGGATTCGAACCTAAATCTCAAGTAAAGTACCTTGATATGATATAAAATACCATTTATTAGTGTTATATTGTTTATTTGAAATTATGAATGTTGACTTGTGTATAAAATAATAATAAAAATTTGAGGGACAATAAAAGACCTTTTGTTTTTATAATTGTGTGTTTCTAATTAAAATTTCATTTGTTCAAATATTTAATTAAAGTATGAGTATATGTTACTCATTAAAATTAAATTAAATTCTTTTGATCAGGTGCAAAATGGTACGATTGAGGAGAATTAGGAAAGTACTAAGGGGTAGTGGACCTTGGCCGCGTTTGGATACAATCTTGAACTACAAGAGGGACCCTAGCCATTCTACAAATGAACATGCGGATCATGTGGCTAATATGTTCAAACGTTTCGAAGAGGAATATATCTTAGAGTCAAACCGTAAAATGCATATTCTACAAATGTCATTAACAGAACCTGAGAAAAAAGTTCTTGAAAATATATGGGAATCCATTCAAGAAGGGTCTCATGGTTTCACAAATAGGTCTTTTGATGACCTAGTAGTTATTTTCAAGGAACACTGGGAAACATGCTTCGTGAAGAATGCCATCAGACGAACAACAGTGCTTTCTATTTCTCCTAACTTGCGAAATGCAAGATTTTCAAATTCTAGTAGGCATAAAATCTTAGAGGGTTATGGTTATTGAAAACAACTTCTAGAGTTATAGAAGACACTGTGTATAATCCTAACATTGTTTCTTTTAATTTCAAGGGAGAAGATTAGTTTTCCTTCTATTTATTACATTTTTTTTATGTTTTGTACATAACATGTAAATAGTTTGATATGCCAGACATGACATATATATTTATCTTGTTGATGTGGCATCTCTCACAAAAAAATTCTTTAGCTCGCATAACGTTATTAAGTTGTATGCAAGATGATCTTATGATTGAGTATGAGGTATATCAAACTTCTCATGAAATGTGGGAAACATTAAAAGAAAAGTATGGTGGACTTTCAGCTATGAAGCTTAGAGGACTTGTAATGAAATTTGGAAATTACAAAATGAGACTAAACCATACAATGAAACAAGATCCTAAGGAGATGAAAAGAATGATAAAAGAGCTTAAAACATTTGGACATTATTATATTTAAAAAAATTATAAATTAATTGATATAATTTTTAAAAATGCCTTTTTGCTATGCTATGTAAAAAAGATAAGATAAAAAAAAAAGAAAAAAAGATTTAAAGTAAATAAATTATTTTTATTTGATAATTTAAATTTATTTTAATTAGTTTAACTCATCGATCTAATGATTAAATAATGATTAATATTTTTAGAAAAAAACTCCATTTTGTTACAAATATTTTCAAACTCATTGTTGTCAAATTCAAAACTTAATTCTTATCGGTATGCTCACTATGTTGCAGGCTACACAGTTGCTTAATATAAGAGGAGTTTATCTTATTTTGAGCAGTCTTACTGCATCTTGACTTAGAAAGCCAAATATGTAAGATTTTATATTTGTCACTTAATTATTTGAATATAGTACATAGTTTTAATTAGTTGTAAATTACATTCATAATGTTGTGTTTTAAACAGGAGCAAACAATCATTTGAGGAGAATGATCCCCCTTCAAACCCAAAACTTCCTATGGGTTCATGGCTTTATTATTTGTAAGAATATATATACATATATAGTTAATTCATTTTGGATATTTATTCATATGTTGAAAATATAATCATTTTTATGTGATTTTTTTGCAGTCAAGAACAAGTACTCACAAGAAAAAAAGATAACAAGGAATTGATAATAAATAATGATGTAAGAAAAGAAAT
Organism: Vitis vinifera; assembly: GCF_030704535.1. Classification (NCBI taxonomy): domain Eukaryota; kingdom Viridiplantae; phylum Streptophyta; class Magnoliopsida; order Vitales; family Vitaceae; genus Vitis; species Vitis vinifera. Next base: position 19,068,969 of record NC_081815.1, on the reverse strand, counting down.
GAATATTTGCATAATATGTTTTTTAGTCAACTTTTATACTCTATATGATAACTAACTAATTTAATTTTACAGTTGCGAAAAGAGATTGGGAAAAAGTGGCAATCCCTTTCAAATGGAGAAAAAAAAGAGTTCATAGAGAAGTCTAAAAAATGTCCTCATGAATATATAAAACAAAAGGGTCGAAACTCAAAAAATGCATCAAAGGTAAGAAATTCGAAATTTATGTTTTTAAATTATGATAATATTTCCTTTCAATTTAAAATATATATGCTTATGTATATTTATGACTTCCAGTCATATCTTCACACGCGTTGTTTGCCTGATCGGGTGTATAAACTACTTCAACACTTGCAACCTAATCAAAAGGCCGTCATACAAGAAATAGGGTTTGGAGGTATTTTAGGATTGTGATGTACTAAACTTGATCATAGTTTATGTCATTGGTTGGTAGAGAATTTTGACACTCTTTCATGCACATTAAGTGTGCATAACACTTCCATTAAATTATCCCCAATGGATGTTGAGTTAATTTTGGGCTTGAAGGCTAAGGGAGTGGAGGTAGATATAGAGAGATGCACAAGTAAACGAAATGATTTATACAACATGTATTGTGATGGGAAGGGAAAATTGTCATTGTTGATGTTAGAAAACCAAATACGGCAAGAAAAGAAATGTGGGGATGAATTTAAAATTCGTTTTGTATTATTTGTTTTGGGTGCCTTGTTAAGTCCAACGATGAAAGTTAGTGTCAAGCCTTCCTTCCTCCATCTCCTTCAAGACACCGCATCAATAAAGAAGATAAATTGGGCTCAAATAGTATTCTTCTTCCTTGTACGAGGCATAAACGACTTTAAATCCAAGAAACGAAGTAGTGGGATTTCTGGATGTTTATTTTTTCTAATGGTAATACACTTTTAACAAAGTTGATATATTATGATATTTTTAACAATAATAGATTTGTGATATATTCAACTCTATACTTATTTTGGAATTTATTTCTTGCAGATTTTCTACCTAGACCACATTTCCACAAAGAAGGGTATGAACTTACGTTTTAATGCATATAGCCCTCGTATAAATGAATGGGGAGATGATGAGGTTTCTAGGATGAAACGTAAAATCAAAACACTTGGAGGTTATGATGATCCAAAGGTAAGATACATTTACTAACTGAAAAACTTATTTGTTTATGTGATGTTGCAATTATAATAAAGTTTATTGATAAATTATAGGTCACGATATGGATTATAAAAATTGGGCAAAGTGTGGATATAGAGCAAAATAATAGTGCGGAAAATGAAAATGATGAAAAAATGAAGGTGGTTGAGAAAGATGAGATAACAAGTGATCATAAAGATAATGATATGAGAAATGTAGAAGATGGTGATAAACAAGATGCAAAGTTCATGAACAACAAGAAGAAGGGCATAAGGTACTTTTTCATACTATATTTATATACATTAGTTTATTCATATCAAACTTTTTTTTTCATGATATTGGAAATTTTTATTTGTTACTAGGTTGAAGAAAAAAGTTTGATGGGTATGGAGGAAGCTTTTGAGAAGTTGAAAAAATTTGTGCTACAAACAAATGTTTCTAATATGGATAAAAGTTGCAAAGAATCAACTTTTAGAGAATTTGAAGAAAAATATATGGAATTGAAACGTTTGTTTTTTCCTATGAGCAATGTTGTCGTAGAAGAGAGATTGAGTGAGAATGACTCATGTGGTGACATGGAGTTACATGTTTCTCCCATTGTCAACAATCAATGTCACGATGAAAAGGTATTTGCATATTATGAAGACCTAGTTTTTTACAAAGTTCTATATATATATATATACTAATGTTCAAATACGTGATAGGTTAATGTTGATGTTCCATATGTTGAAAAACAAGAAGAACAACTAAGTTCATTGGTGGTGCTCCCACGTCAATTGAAGAAAACACGATCAACAATGGAACGCAAGCCTAGTAAATTCAAGGTGTCACCCTACATTCATCAATCCAATAAGATGCCAAAGCCTAAGAGATTCCCAAGCATAGTTGTTGGATCACAAAAGGTATTAGAGGTAATATGTTACTTCATTGGTGTAGTATTTTTAAAATACTTAATAATATAGTGAACGATAACTAATGTTTGTTAGAGATGTTTTCAATATAGATAATCCCCATGTCCATTTTGCCGAACGTGGAGGATTCACATTCCTTGAGTACACTTGAGTCTCTAGTTGTTGCTTATGTGTTTGATGTTTCATTGGACAAAAGGTGTGTAAACCAATTATTTTGACTATACTTTATGTATGTCATGTTTTAAAAGTTATACTTATTAAATATCTTATATTTTGCAGTGAACTTCTTGTTAATTTTCAATATGAGCATGCAAGTCGAGCAGACTTCTTGACTTTAGGGCCTAGACAAGAATTACTCGATGTGGTGAGTAATACAAGGATAAACCCAATTCTTATTAATTCTATTACATAATTAACATTGTTAACTTTTTTGTGTTTCATTTTTAGATCATAAATGTATTTGCATGCAAACTTAATAGTTTTGAAAACAAATTCAAAGGAATACGACCTACCAGATGCTACTTACCCACCACATTTGCGGTATGTTCATCCATTATATTTCTTATTAAAGAAAAAAAATAAACCTAATAAATATTGTGATATATATATATATATGTTTTTTTTTTTTTTTCATAGCAAATAATCTTACATGGTGGTTGAAAATTGGCAACTGCTACCAAGATGTTCACACATATTATCAAACACATGGATGAAATGAATGATTGCAATAAGGTACATATTTGAAGTTGGATTCATAGCATAGTTGTAAAAAATTATCAATGCTAAAATGTGTGTTTTGTTTAGATATACATCCCGATGCACGATACATGTCCGGATCATTGATATTTGTGTGTTATAAATCTTCATCAACATAATATTCATATATTGGATTCATTACCATCAATAGAAAGGGATGACATGCGAACTTCATCTGTGAGAACTGTGGTATGTCTTATATTTTAATGAATTTTATTACTTTTTAATGTTAGTTGTTAAATAGCATGTTTTATTTTGCTAAAAGATATAACGATATGAATATTAGGTTGAAGAGTGTGCACATTTTTTTAATCTCAATGGGCATCTAAAGAATTTATCAAGTGTTCCCATTGAAAGACCTACATGGGTAGATGTGCAAGCCAATGGGTAAGCAAGCATAATTGTTTCTTCAAATATAATGTGTTCAAGATAATATTTGTATGTACTAACTAGATAAATGTTTGCTCACTTCATTTGTTAGGTGGGATTGTGGAGTCCATGTCATTAATCATATGCGAAGATCCGATTTCATGGACTCAAGTTCAACCCCTTCCCATTGGGACTCTACAGCTATAAGACACAAATTGGCAATCGAATTACTTCTTGATGATGAAAATAGTGAGAAAGCTATAATATTAGATAAAGTTCAGAATCATGCAAAAATAAAGAGAAGAAGAGTATAGAATACAATCAAGAGTTGATTTTTTTTTTTTTTTTTGTACATAATTTTTTGCATTGTAGTACAACTCATTGGTTATGATATGTAGAACTTGCTCCCGAAATTCCGGATGTAAAGTGGTTCATGGTGACCTACATTGAAAATATTTACAATTATACATAATATTTTGAAAGAAAATTCATATGATTAAATACTAAATGTTAAGGAACTTCTGTCAATATATAGATATATGATATGTGGTGTAAATAATTTATTCTATGACTCTTACCTGGTTTGTGAAGTAATTTGGTGGATGTAACCCGAGCCATGAATCATTTAAGCTCATTTCTTGACCATTCTGAAATGTGCCAAGTGTTGTCTGTAATATGATTTAATTTTTCAATTACTCTAATAAGTAATATTTTTCACATCATAATAAAAATTACTTAAAAAATGTTAAACTTACATTTTGAGAAAATTCATTTGTCCCGTGTCTTGATCCACCTTCCATGTTGTGATTTAATAATGAAGGCATGTCTCCCTGTATTAATATAAAGAATTCAATTTTTTATTTCAACCAATTTAACCAAATAAAAATAACTATAAAGTGAATAATTAATGAATTTAGTGAATGTGTGTTTGAACATACCATATCTTCAATTGAATCTTCAATGTTGATAAATGCATTGTGAGTGTTGACGAACTCTGGGCATTTTCGAACAGTGTGTCCTACTTTCTTACATTTCCCACAATGCCTTGGTTTTTTAAATTTGTCTTTTAAGTTACCCGGATTACCTTTCGTCTTCACAATGATAGGATCTCGAACATGGTGTTTTGTAGCTTTCAAATCTTCTCGTTCACTTTCTTCCACTAAATTTTTACAAAGTTCTTCCATTTGACAAGTGAGTCTTTGTATTTCACATCTAGCCTCTTTAAAAGCTTTTTCCAATTGAGATGCGAAATAAGACATCCGTGAGCACATAGAGCTGAGTGCACCATATCGTATGATGTTAGTCGCATCACCTTGACTTTCATTGTCATGATGAACTTGGACCGTTTCCTTTGCTAACTTAGACCACCTTTTCATAATACAAGTCTCAGGTATTTCTTCAAGGTGTTCTATCTTCATTACAACAATCATGTGGGGACATGGAAAACCAACTGACTCAAACATCATACAAGTACATTTCATAGACCGATCACTATTACCATAACATACTTTCCAAATCTTGTCAGGGCTTCTAAACTTGGTCAATGTATGGACACGATAACCTCCATGATTTTCTGTACTGACAGAGAAAAACAATTCTGCATTCTTCATCTCATCCCTAAATTTTAGAAAAGATTGCCTTGTGAAAACAGTCCCTGCATATTTCTCAAGTGCATAGAGTTTGGTTGTTAGAACAGCTGAAGAATGGTGTGTCTCAAACTCTGCCTTTGCCTCATTATGACGAATACGTGAGAGTGCTCTATCAAAATGCTTAACAAACTCAAACAACTTCAAACGAGTTTTAAGGAAACGATTCAAGTATGCATTCATGCTCTCACACCTTTGTGTGCTTTTCATACTAGCAAAGAAATGCCCCCTTAAATAAGCCTCTGCCCATCTAGAATGCTTAGCATATATATCTGTCACCCACTTATGTCCATGAAGATTAAACATTTCCAACATGTCATTCCATGCACATTCAAATTCTTCAACAGTGCCTTCCATGAACATGCACTTAGAAAAATGATTAGTAAAATCTTTGACATGGACATTAGTGAATGCATTGCGTTGAATATGCCAAGCACATAATCGATGACAAGAGTCTGGAAATATCCTCTTGATGGCTTTACGCATTGCTTTATCCCCATCAGTAATAACAGAAAAAGGCTTCTTGTTATTCATTGCGTCCAAAAAAGTCTCCAAGACCCAAGTATAAGTGCTAACACTCTCATCTACCAATAATGCAGATCCAAACACTATAGTTTGATGGTGATGGTTAATGCCAACTAATATGACCAACGGTTTTTTATAAGCATTAGTCCGATAAGTTGTATCAAATGCTAATACATCTCCAAAACAACTGTAATCCAATTTACTAGTAGAATCTGCCCAAAACAGGTTTGCTAGATGGTTGTCTTCATCAACATTGTACTTGTAATAAAATGATGGATCCATTTCAAACTTTCCACACAAATAAGCCAAAGCACCCTCTGCATCACCATCTCTTAGATGAACTCTACGATCAGCATCAACATGGTTATATAGATCTTTTTTTGTGAAGCCAACATTGTTATATCCACCTGATTGTTGCACCATGTAATCCATAATTTGGCTAGTTCCTATGCCAACACCTCGCATTGCATTCAATTGAGTTTTATCTGCATTTTTAATGACCCTATGGGATTGAAGGAATTGGACATTTTTTTGTTCCACCAAAGAATGATTATGATCAGCCATAAACTCTTTCACAACCCACTTGTTCATTTGTTTGTTAAACCCAATCCGAAATGTTGCCTCACAACCAACTCGAGTTACTGCCTTAGGTTCTCGTTTTCGATTTTCATTCTCTAAACACACTCTATGTCGATATCCTTCTTTCGAACAAACCCACTTATGAGATACTATATTTTGATTTTTATCTCGTTTCACATCATCCTTTCTAACACTGAATTCGGTAACTTTAGCAAATAAATTATAAAATTCTTTTGCCTCCTCTACTGAGCTAAACTCCATCTTCCATATATCTTCAACAGTTAAATCATTAAAAATCTTGTCTGAAACTAGAATGGCCTCTTCATCAGACTCAGTTTTAACAATGCTATCATATTGGTAATCAAAATCTTCATCGTTCAAATCAATGATAAATTCCTTTTCTTTGCCTTTGTCCATCGTATCTATGAAGAAACTGAAATATAAAAGATAGAGTAGTTAAAAAATTACATTATCTAGTTCGTACCCACTCTTACAAAGTTCGTACCCTCCCTTAGAAAGTTCGTACCCTCCATTAAAAAGTTCGTACCCACCCTTAGAAAGTTTGTACCCTCCCTTACAAAGTTCGTACTCTCCCTTAGAAAGTTCGTACCCACCCTTAGAAAGTTCGTACCCACCCTTAGAAAGTTCGTACCCACCCTTAGAAAGTCCGTACCCACCCTTAGAAAGTTCATACCCTCCCTTAGAAAGTTCGTAGCCACCCTTAGAAAGTTCGTACCCTCCCTTAGAAAGTTCGTACCCTCCCTTAGAAAGTTCGTACCCTCCCTTACAAAGTTCGTACCCACCCTTACAAAGTTCGTACCCACCCTTAGAAAGTTCGTACCCTCCCTTAGAAAGTTCGTACCCACCCTTAGAAAGTTCGTACCCTCCCTTAGAAAGTTCGTACCCTCCCTTAGAAAGTTCGTACCCTCCCTTAGAAAGTTTTTACCCACCCTTAGAAAGTTCGTACCCACCCTTAGAAAGTTCGTACCCACCCTTAGAAAGTTCGTACCCTCCCTTAGAAAGTTCGTACCCTCCCTTAGAAAGTTCGTACCCTCCCTTAGAAAGTTTGTAGCCTCCCTTAGAAAGTTCGTACCCTCCCTTACAAAGTTCGTACCCACTCTTAGAAAGTTCGTACCCACCCTTAGAAAGTTCGTACCCTCCCTTAGAAAGTTTGTAGAAAGTTCGTACCATCTCTTATAAAGTTTGTACCCACCCTTAGAAAGTTCGTACCCACCCTTAGAAAGTTTGTAACCTCCATTAGAAAGTTCGTACCCACTCTTAGAAAGTTCGTACCCTCCCTTAGAAAGTTCGTACCCACCCTTAGAAAGTTCGTACCCTCCCTTAGAAAGTTCGTACCCACCCTTAGAAAGTTTGTACCCTCCCTTAGAAAGTTCGTACCCTCCTTAGAAAGTCCGTATCCACCCTTAGAAAGTTCGTACTCACCCTTAGAAAGTTCGTACCCTCCCTTAGAAAGTTCATTCCCACCCTTAGAAAGTTTGTACCCTCCCTTAGAAAGTTCATATCCTCTCTTACAAAATATTGATGACAATTTCATAACAAATTACTAAATGCTCTCAATTTGATTAAAAATAACTCAGAAAAAAATTAAAAAATCTAGATATTATAAATCATTACATATTTAAATGTCATTTAACATGACATTTCTACCTACAATAGGTATATGTAAATGGAGAAAAAAAATCAAATGTTACCTTTTAACACTTGTAATCACTTGACATCCTTCAAGACATATAAAGCTTCATCTTCAAATTTAATTTATGAACAAAAAAAATTATAAAAAAATATTAATAACAATTTGATAGCAAAATTTTATAATAAACTCATAAAAAATTCTAAAATCATTATTTAACATCACATTTCTTCCTACAACAATTATATTTGGATAAAAAAATATCAAATATTACCTTTGACACTTGTAATCACTTGAAATCCTTCATCTTCTTCATATAATACAAATTTTAAATTTTCTCTCTCAAAAAGTTTTGAACTTGATCTTGAAATTTGATTCATCAAAATACATCTTACATATTTTGTAATTTGGTAGTTGAAATTATTTAATTTTCATATTAAATTACTATCCTTTTTTTTTATATATGAATAATGAGAGTATAAGAGTAGTAGGTAAGATTTTCTTTTTTTAGATAGGGTTAGGTAATGCATTAAATAACAAATTATATTTAATATTTAATAATAAATTATAAATAATTGTAATATTTAGATATATATGAAATGCATGTGATTATTTCTCACCAACAAGTCATCTTTACCGGTTTGATAAGTTTTTATAAATTTTTTAATGATATGTACTTTACACATATCATATTTTTATTGGGGTCAAATGTGGGTAGGTACCCCCAAAATGAAGAGTGGGTACCATAGAACAACCCTAATATATATATATATATAAAGATTAAGTCAAAATTGTAGTTCATAACTATAGCTTTATATTTAAGTTCAAAATCGTAATTATCAACTATAACTTTAACTTTAAACTTTAAACTTTAGTTTGTGATTGTAATTTTCATTTTTTTTTAAATGATCAAAATCATATTTATCAATTATGGTTTTAAATTTAAAATTAAAATCATAATTAATTACCATAGTTTTGACTACTTTAAAAAAAAAACTTTAAAACCGTAGTCATCAAATACGATTTTATGACGTGGATGTTTATGTATTAAAATAGAGAGGTTTAGTTTATGATTTGTTTTTTTTTAAATAAAAAAAAATGGGTTATTTGTGGTGAAAACTCTTCAAATTAAAAATGAAGGTGCTAAGTTTTGGATAGATATTAGGATGGTGTTACAAGTCACTTATCCACTAGAATATGGATTGACTTTTGATGTTTATTCATCCTCAACGTGCAATAAAGTAATCATACCATGATGTGAGTTTTATAAGGATCCATTTTCCAAATTTCAAAGGTTGAATAGGGTTATATATTTTTAATACAAAATGAACAATCAGCCATAGGACTTAAAAGTAATAGCAAGTTGAAACTTTTCAACGATCCATCATCATTCAATTGTACTTTGAAGAGAAGCCATCAACTCTCAGGGTCAAGACACCATAATTTTGGAATAAACAGGTTTTCATATTAGGGCAAATTATTTTTATTTTTAAGGCTAGTGAGGGATGACAACGGAAAAGGTTCAATACAGCTCATCCTTACTCTCACTTCACTTTAATAATTTAAATCAATTTTTATCCTCATATAAATGAGACAAGACTACGGATTCGAGAACAATTTAATTTTTTATTTTTTTTCATATTTTTTTAAATATTTTAATTGTATAAAAAATAAATATAATTTATAGATAAATTTATCTTGATACCAAATAGACTTTTATTTTATATATGCTAAAAAAGAAAAAAATAAAAATAATTAAATTAAATTATTTTATATTTATTCATATGTAAGATACATATGATGCAAGGCAAGGATAAGGTGATATTTGAATCCAATATGAATTTTATAAAAATTTTCAAACTCACTTTGCTAACCTAATTAAACTTCTCTCAAACTCGTTTTATTAGGAGGGAATGGAGTCGGTACCTGAAAATTTTCTTCCCAGTGTTATCCTTAATCACTAAGATATTATTCACTTGACAATACGAATTTTAAAAGGGTCAAAGACGACCATAGATTTTGAATTACCAAAGAGCTAATTAATAGCATCTATCAAACCAAAATAATCAATTAAAAAGCAATCCAAAATAAAAGTTTGATATGGATTCCATCAAACATGAAACATGTTATACATCATTTTTGATGAGTGGTTGTCCATATTACCATATACATTGATAATTAAACAAATTCATAGTAAAACAATTCCATACGAAGCTTAGAATTTCTTTCCCTTCTCCACCCAAGTGAAACATATCAATAAATCCAATACAAAGGCATGAGGTAGTAACATCATTTAAACATAGCTGAATGTTTTTTCCTTTCCTTTCCAACTAGAAAAGAAAAGAACAGAAAATTACTCCATGTATGCCCATGGTTCTCACGCTCATTTTAGGTAATTTATAAACTCTCACACAAGGATTAATTCGGAACACCAACGGCCAGCCTTGCTCTCAAGTCTTTTCGCAGGATTTTACCCGATGGAGCTTTAGGAATTGTCTCTACGAAGAAAACTCGATAAATCCTTTTATAGAACACGACCTGTTTAATACATAAGTAACATCGATCAAAATCAAATAAGCATTAAAATTTACATAAAATATACATGCATGTCTTTTTGCTAAGAAATAAACATGGGAGAACTTCCAAATCAATTTGATGAACATGTCCTATGATAAATAAATAATTTTCTATTTAGATGCTTATGCTTTCGAAAATAAGAAAAATGTACGAATTTAACATGTTTCATGTGTCATTTATTTTCTAAGTCTAGAAATAACTCATATTCTAATTACAAGCAAATCATAATTTTTATCACACATTTATTTTTACCTGCTTTGAGATATATTGCTTGATCTCATCCTCAGTGATCTTCGAACCATTCGATCTCACAATGAATGCAACAGGAACCTCCCCAGCGGCCTCATCTTTCATCCTAAAATTTATAAAATAATGAATTTCAACACCTAGATTAGGTTTGGTTCTTGGAAAATACTTAAAAAAAAAAAAAGACATATATATATATAGATATATATATTAGTTATATTATGATAATAAAATTAAATAAGGATAGAAACTTACGAAACAACAGCGGCATCAGAAACATTGGGATGTGCAATTAACATTGCTTCAAGCTCAGCAGGTGCGACTTGAAATCCCTTATATTTGATCAACTCTTTTAGCCTATCAACAATGAAAAGCTCATCATCATCATCAATATATCCGATGTCACCTGTGTGCAGCCATCCTTCTTTATCTATGGTTCTTTCTGTGGCCTCTGGATCATTCAGATAACCTAAACAATAAACAATAAACAATAAAAAAATTAATTAAAAAAAGCTTAATTTATTAAAATTTTCAACCGAACTTAATAATATGAGAAAAAGGAAAATTAAAAGATGTTTTAACAAATAAATAAATAAATAAACAATAAATTTTTTATTCCCTAAATAAGCCAACATTCAAAATGATTAAAATTCATATATTATAAGCTTTAGATGGACAATATGACAAAATAATAATAATAATAATATTTTGGTTCTAATGAGTTGAATGGTCGGACGCATCATAAATAAATTAATTAATTAATTAATAAAACCGAGAGAGAGAGAGATAGGTAGGCTGGTGCGCAAGATGAAGGTTGAGTGCAAGCTTTTCTTCCTATCGATGTATTCTTAGTACAATCATTGTACAAAGGATTCCACCCTTGAATCATAGATAGAGAAATAAGGGAAAAAATCAAAATGATTTGCTGGCAATTTTTCCATTTTTTTCCTATTAAAACGTTGTTACATCTTCCCACCAACCACAACCCATGTGGGGTGATCCTCTATGGTTAATTTCCCACCCACCTACCCCTTTACCTAAAATAAGATTTACTTATAAGAAAATATTTTGTTAATTTAACAAGTAAAATTTGAATAACACTATTATACTAACAATAATTCATTTTCCAAAAGAAATTTCATTCCTTTTAAAATAGTGATCACTGAAACCATAGAAAAGGCCCCAATTTCATTCACGCCCCATAATGTTGACACTTCTCAAAGACTTATTCAAAGCTAAATTTTTTCCAAAATATTATTTTTTAAAAAAATTAATTATAATTCAAAGTATTCAATTCCGTTATAGTAATTGGATCAGATAAAATCGGAAGGTAATAGAATTACTGTAGATAAGATCTGCATACCTTTCATGATCTGATGGCCTCGGATGCAAATTTCTCCGGGCTGATTCCGGGGAAGAGAGGCACCGGTATCGGGATCGAGGATCTTCATTTGAGCATTTCTGACCACTGTGCCACAAGACCCAGACTTGATCTCGAATGGCTCTTTGGCAAAGGCCAAGCACATTGCCAACACGGGTCCCGCCTCTGTCATCCCGTAGCCCTGCCATACATGCAAACATTCCAATTTTACCCTCAGCCCTCCTAAGGATTTTATGAATTTCTTGGACAAATGCATGGACAATTGGGTAAAAAGCGTAAAATAGTAAAATATTATGTCGATTTAAAAAGTTATTTATTTCCTTTAATTATAGGATTTAAATGATTTTCAAAACAAGGGTGTTTTCGATGGTAAATTACAATATAGTATTTAAAAACAGTGAGAAATTTTTGGGAGGTAAAAACGTGGTGGATGAAAAAATAAATAAATATGAAAATTACCTGTCCAAGCTTGGCGTTAGGGAGCTTGGCTCTGACAGTGTCTTCAAGCTCTTTACCCATGGGAGCAGCACCGGACATGACAGTTCTGATGGAGGAAAGGTCGTACTCATCCACCACCGGACTCTTCGCAATCGCCAACACGATCGGCGGGACGAACGGTGCAATTGTGACCTTATACTTATTAATAAGCTCCAGCAATTTGATTATCTCAAACTTCTGCATAATCAGAATTGCTGCACCAACTCTCAATCCGCAGAGCAGAACTGAGTTCAGAGAGTAGACGTGGAACAATGGCAACACGCAGAGGATGACGTCCTCACTGTGGAAATACAGGTTGGGGTTGTCGCCGTCGACTTGCTGGGCCACGCTGGTGACCTGCCCCCTGTGGGTCAGCATCACTCCTTTCGGGAGCCCGGTGGTGCCGGATGAGTACGGAAGCGCGACGACATCGTCCGGGTTGATTTTCACGGTGGGGAGGTCGGCCTCGTCGGCGTTCGTCAGCTCCGAGAAGTGCAGGCAACCCTCCGGTGGGGTGTCGATGCACATGACCTTCACGTCGTTTTCCTCTGCGAAACTCATCGCTTTCTCGGAGTAGCAAGCCTGGGTGATTATCAGCCTACACTTTGATGCTTTCGCCTGCTTCTCGATCTCGGCCGGCATGTAAAACGGATTCGCCGTCGTGCTTGTTGCACCGATATATGAAGCCCCCAGAAATGCGAACACGAACTCGGTACAATTCTGCAGCAGAAGCATTATCACTTCGCCTTGCTTGATCCCCATCTTGTGGAGGCCGGCGCCGACTCTCCGGGCTGTGAGCTCCACATCCGCGTATGTATAAATATCTCCGTTAGCGCCGTCGATCACACAAGGCCTTGAGCTGAACTTCGATATATTCTCAAAGCAATACGAGTGCAGCGGAAGATGATCTGGGATGTAAATATCCGGCAGTTTCGACCGGAAAATGATCTCCGTCTGCTGCTGCTGCGGCTGCTCCTCTTTCTTGACCTCCATTGATGAGCTTGAATTACAGAGACAAAAGAGAAAGGGAGAGAAATGGAGACAAAAGGGAAGGTGAGATTTTGGTTGAGCTTCCCTGGTGGGTTTGATTTTTGGTTGGGGGTAATATACAAGTGCCTTCTGGTTCAGGGTTGGTGGGAGGGAGATAGACGGAATTTCACATTCGCCCCACGCCGTCGCCAAATCAGAACACGCCACGTTATTAAAAAATTCAGGTGTTTATGGGGGCTAAGGGCTTTTTGGCTTATGCGGCGGCTTCTGATTGGGTGTTGTGGGGTTGGTGAGATGGGTTTGAAGGTGGGTGCTCAGGGATCCTGGTGGTGAAAGCCACGTTTGACCGGAGAGCCACCAAAAGAGTGCCACGTCGGATGTCACCTAACACAAAGGAGAGAGGGAGGCTTACCGGGCAAGTGCGTGGGTCATTGAGGAAGACGACACCATTTACCTACTACAGCACCACCGCCACCACAAGCTATATCTACTCTTGACGTTTAGGTGGCGTCATCTTTTCTTTTCTTTTGCCTTCTTTTTTCCGTTTTTTTATTATTTTAGGATTATTATTCGTTTTATGAAAAATTTTATAGAGGAAAAGAGTTATATAAAAATATCAAAACTCTAATAAATATGAGTATATAACCAATACAAAAAATATAATTATGATAGTCTAAAACCGCACAAACAAGATAACTTAACTTTGATTTAATTTTATCGAATTTTATACTTTATTCCGTGTGTTTTCATATGTTTGACTAAAAATATATATGTATTCATGTTGATAATAATACAAAACATTTTAATTAGGTTCTTTGTTTTTGTTTGTTTCTTATGACGCATAACATCAACAACTTCCTTTTTAATATATGTTTATCCCTTATTTAAGTAGTAATCTTTAATACTTATGACCAAATTTGTCATTTAGCCTACTTTTTTCCACCTATGGTTACAAATATTTGTATATCTTGTCAATAGTGTTAGATACTCGAACAATATTTTTCGATTAATCTCCTTGGAGGGGGCACGTATGCTAAACATTTTGATTAATTTTATGGCTTCAACTAATTTAATATACATATTAGAGTGAAAACTATGCATTTATGTATTTTATTAATAGTATCAAATAGTGAAATGGAATTTCTTAACTACTTTTCATCAAAGGAAAGTATAATATTGGTAACTTACTTTTAAGTACATAAAATGATTATCATGTTAATGCTAAATATTTCAATCAATTAAGTAGTTTTGACTAGTTTTTTCCGATCTCCTTTAATTACACTACATGTGTGGGTATCTTATTAATCATATTAAAAATTCAAATAAGAATTCCCGATTTCAACATAATTACTTTAAGGGAGATGTGATGTTGATAACTTGTTTTTTCGTTGAGTAATTCTTTTTTGTTTATTTTCTAGTTGCTATTCATTAATATTCTTGATTAATTTGATCAACAATTTACTTATATTTAAATGATTTGATGTACATACCAATCCACTCTATAATTTTGATTACTATAATTAGTAATCACAAGTACCTAACATATAACATAGTAGGTAACAAAGTGCAAATTGACAACTATTGATATTTTTATATTGTTGGGTTTTTTAAGGTGTAAAGATGTTTTGTCAAATTCTAATAGATATGCATGTGATGAGGAGATGATTAAAATACCATGCATACTCATTCTAATACCATCAAAGTTTTGAAACCTTGTTCATTTAATGAGCCAACATTAAGTTATATATAATGTTTTCAGAACTGGACCGGTCATTGAACTGGAAAAGTTATCGATTCACAGTTCACTGGTTGGATGGAATGCGGTCGATCCGGTGACATCATAAATATACCATTTATAAATTATTAAAATTTAAAATAATTATAAAAATAATAATTTATATATTATTTAAAAATCAGAAAATTAGTTTCAAATTAGAAATTTAAATTAAAATCACAATTTTAATATTTATTTTTGAATAAAAAACTTATTTTAAAATCAGAAATTTATTTAAAATTGTAATGTTTTTAATTTTACCATTAAATCATATCTCATATTATCCATGCAAATCCATATAAAAGGCATTAAATCATATTTCATATCATCCATGTAAATCCATATAAAAGACATTAAATCAAATTTTATACTATCCATGTAAATCCATATAAAATGCATTTTTTACTTTATCAATTGGAGCTCCCAATCTCCCATGCACACTACCTGAAGACTAATAAATAAACAAAAAAATTATAAAAATTGAATATTAAACATAATATCATAATAAAAAAACGCATTAAAATTATTAAATATAAAATAGAAAAAATAAATTTTAAAATATCAACTTATAGCTACTAGGCAGAGTCGAAAGGCGCACACAGTCGGGTTTTCCGGAGGGGCGCTTTGACCACCAAGGGAGGGTGGGGAGGGGAGGTGCAACGGGTTTTGGGCCGGGCAGGCAGTGTAACAGTCGAGGAGACCGCCGATGGGAGCTGGCATGGGTGTTGCAACTCGTTGGGGGGTGGCAGCTTATTCACCTTTGATTCAGATGAAGAATGAGGGGTTAAGGTGTTTTTATATCCTCCAAAATAGCGTCATTTTGATATGGTAAAAATTTATAAAAAAAAAATTAATTAATTGAACCATCCGGTTCGTCCAATTCATTGGTTGGACCGTCAATTCAATGGGTCCGATTCCAATTTAACCTATTTTTGGACCAATTGATAGAATCGGACTGAAAGAGTGACCGATCGATCTGGTCCGATTTTTTAAATCATGGTTATTTAAGCGTGTAAGTATTTCAAGTATATATGGAAATGCCCAAAAATAAAACAAAAAAGGATGAAAAGAACGACAACTCATAAAGAGATGAATTAAAAACTTGTATTTCCCTTCTTTAAGAAAGTTTTTTATATTAATTCTCAAAAATAATTTTAAAAAATATTTTTTTTGTATTTTTAAATATTTTCTAAAAGTTATTTTCAATCATTTTTTATATTTTTATCATTATTTTTAAAAATAATTAGCAAATAAATCAAGTAAAAGCAACTTAAAATAATTAACATCTTATTTTAGAGATAGTTCTCAAAAACTTGTTTTGAGAACAATTGATAAGTAAATGTATTTCCATATATATACTTTTTTTAAAATAAAAAAAAAGAAGAGGAAATTGTTATTCAAAACAATTTTCAAACAGAGTTAGTGATTTTGAATGTAAGCTTTCAAGTAATTTTGGAAATTAATACCAAAAACACACACAAAAAAAAAAAAAATGCAAAGTAGCCCCATAAAAGGATAGATGTATTAAATCGTTGCCTAAACTTTTATCAAGGATTTAATGAATGATAGCAAGGAAATGTATGTTAATAACTCATAAAACGAAGAATATTTTGATAGACGTAAAATATAAAAAATGTTTGGGTTCCTTTTTAACTTGCTTTCCATCATGGTACACAAGTACTTCCATTAAGGAGATGCTTGGCTGAGACAGACGGCCGATCGCTTCAAGATGGGATTGGTACCTCCATATCTTTTCATAATTTTGTTGTCAGAGCTTTTTGGGTGAGTAATAAAGTAGAATATGTAAATTAATTTAAAATTTCATTAATCTTCCACCCACCTAAATTTATTTAATTCCTGTTAATTTAAAATTTCATCACATAATTTATCTATCATTTTTATTAATCTTCAATTTTCTATAAAATATAAAAGATATTTGATAAAATTTTAATCAAATTTTAAAATAAGATGAGTAAAATTAGAGTGATGTAAGTACTAATCTTAAAAATTGTTTTTAATTTTATTAAGATTTAAATAATAAAAATTTTAAAATATAAAAGAATTAAAAACGTTTCCTAAAACTATTATTAGTCATACTCTTGATCTTTAAATTTTGAATCAAAACAATTTTCATTTTTTCCTCTCAGTTTTAGATTGTGAACATTTGGTTTGATGCCCTTTTGTCGAATAATGATCGATAATTTAATATGTCATTAGTACAATGTTAATGAGTTGTAAGATTTATGTCATAATGAAAAGGTAAAAAGCCTCCTTGCCTAGTTGGGAAATTCATGATTTTCTACTTAGATTTAAGACAAGGATAAAATTGAATTTGTCCATGTTGTGGTCCAAACATTATTCTCGAAAATTTCAAAATACAAAGATAAATTTTTATATGGGCTAGTGCCACAACTCTCAATTAATGGCTGCCACTAATTTTCAATATATTTTTATTTATACTTCCAATAAATACCTAATCTTATTTTACTTCTTGTATGATATGTTGGTCGTTGGCTAGTGGCTATTTTCATACAAGATACTATGCATTTTTCAATGCATTATACTCGAGAGTTGTGGATGTACATAATACTTTTGTTTATTTCTCCAATATATACCTAATTTTATTTTACCAAAGTTTCATGTCCACACGTTGGTCTAGTCATAGTTAAAAGCAGATGATTTCAAGACACTAAGGTTATGTTTGGTTCCCGGAAAATACTAAGAAAAGAAAAAAAATGCAAAGAAAAATGATTTTTTCATGTTTAGTTGTCATATGAAAAATATCAAAGAAAATCAAATATAATTAAAACTAATTAAAAGCTTATATATTTTTAAATTATTTAATCTTTATATTAATGAGTTAAAATAAATAAAATGAGTTTGAAGTAACAAAAAAAATAATTTATCAACTTTTAATCTATTTTTTTTTATTTTTCTTCACTTTTTCTTTCTTTCTACTTTTCCTTTGTATTTTCTTTCCCTTACGTTTTCCTTCAAATTTTCTGGGAACCAAACATAGCCTACTAGGAAAGGGTATGACAACAATTGTAAATGAAATCGAGTTGAGTAAAAATAATTTATTTAAAAGAAATTCCATAAAGCAAATCCATTCCCAAAATAATTTCCATACAAATGCGTGGATATCCACGTCACAAAATTGTAATTGCTACATACGGTTTTGATTTTTTTTTTTATAATGATCAATATTTAATTACTAATTATAACTTTAAATTTAAACTCAAAACCGTAGTTGATATTATAATTTTAAGAATAAATTTAAAAATATAATCATCGACTATAATTTTATATATATTTTTAAAATAAAATAATAGTCATTAACTCCAAATATAAGAAAAATGTTAGATAACGTGGATGTCTCTACAAATAGGAAATAAAAATAAAAAGATGATAATTTTAATATGATTTGATGATTAATGTGATCCCTACGTTCATGTAATGCACCAACATTTAATAATCCACTAATCAGAAAAAAAAGAAAAAGTTACGATAATGAAACTTTAAAAAAAAATCTCTTAATTACAATTATATTCTCTAAAAACAAAACCCTTAATATAAAAGAGCTAAATATATAATAAAGATAAATTCATCAATCATCACATAAATGAGCTCAATCCTATGAATTGACTAGGCAAAGCACGACAAAATTGAATTAGACTTTACAATCCAATAGTTTAAGTGACTGAAATGTACTAATTTGAGAATTATTTTGATCGAATATTTATTTAATAATTTTTTTAAAATATATTATTTTTACTCAAAAATCAAAAGAAAAATGATTTTCCTTATATTAGTATTTATTATGATGATATATTTACCCATCCACTTGGGTACCACATTCATTTTTGTAGTCCTCTATGCTATCAATGTATGCAACAAATAAAAAAAATTAAAATTTTCATTAGCTTTATTAATACTTTCAAAGTTATTTAATATATAAAAAATAGATTAAGTACTTATTTGAGAGAAATTATAATAATTACATTTTTAATTCATAACATGTTTCTTACAACTTATTTCACAAAAGGTTTTTAAATAGTTAGTATATAAAAATAAACTAAATTAATATTTTAGTAATATGTAATATAATAAAAGAGTATTTTTAAAAAATAAATAAGTAAATCAATCAAATTGCTACCTAGGTCAATATTAGATTTTTAGAACTTTGTCAACTATCTCATTTTTATAAGAAAAATGTTTTCAATCATTTGAAATAGCTTCCAACTCCTTGGGAATCACTAGCAAATAAGTTATAAATCCAATCAAATAAATAACTACTTAAAAACATAAACTATTAGAAATAATTGAATTAAAAGTAAAGTCAAGATTCACCAACCCCAAATAATCTCAAATTAATATAGTTTTAAAACATACATAAATTATTGAAATAAAAACTAGGTGGTGTTTATTTTTTGGTTGAATAGAAAAAATTAAAATATTTGACTTTTTTTTATTAAGGTAGAAGTAACCTATAAATATCAACCAACATAACTAAATTAAACTTATCGATAATAAGTTCACTTTAATTATATGGTTGATATCAATATATTACTTTTAACTAAATAGAAAAAATAAAATATTTTACCTTCTTTTATTCAACCAAAAAACAAACATCACAAGGGTATTTGATACATCAACATAATGATTTAAAGTGATTTAATGACTCAATTTAAATTATTAAATAAAATAAAAATATTTGTTAAAATAATTTAATATTATAACTTAAAGTTAAAAATGACTTTAGTTATTAAATCAAAATAATTAATTCATTTTTACTTAAATCTAAAGTATGTTTATTAGAAAAAAAATTGAGACTGAAGTAAAGATGGTGTTCGTTTTTTTTTTTGAATAAAAAAATCAAAATATTTTACTTTTTTTATTTTATTAAAAATAATCTATTAATATCAATCTACATAATTAAAACCGAGTCTATTTTGACTTTTTCTATTCAACAAAAAAAACAAATATCATTAAATCATTAAGTCACTTTTTAAGTCATTTAATTTGATTTATCAAACACCCTCTAAATATTCAAATTAACTAGATATGAAATCCATCCTACTTCCAAATCACCCCAAAATTCTTGCCCTAGAAAATATGAGTAAATAGGAGACTATATCCCTAGCCCACAAAACAGAAAGTGGCATGAAAACTACCATTGAATCATACACATGTTTGGCAATCTCACCAACCGTTGGTAGGTTTTGACATTTGATGAATTGGTTTTTTATGTAAAATATATATGGGCAGAGTCATGTTGTCTCTACCTGTCAATGATGCCACACCACTATTAATGCATTTGATGTCGACATTTGGGCAGAAGGTGGGCCACAAGTGGGGTTGGTGTACCTATTTTCCTCTGGTTTGGTGCATCCTGTGGCTCTCAATTTTTGCATTGGAGATTGATGTTCCTTCGTTTATATCGAATCTTGAGGCTTTTCAGGGCTACAAAGAGACAAACCATGATTCCAAGCATTAAAAAATTTGTTATGAAGGGTAATACTCAATTTTTGCATAAACATCTTTTTTAATAAAAATTAAATTTATGTCAGAGGAAACCTAAATTGGAGGGCAGAGAGCCGGGTGGGGTTGGCATAGAGACAAACTTTAGGGGGGCATATGCTCTCCTTAAGCATTAGCTGGTTCCACCCTGTAAAAACTGATGGAAATAATTTAAAAGTATATAAATATTTATTTTCATCTATTTTTTATATTTTTAAATATATTTTAAAAATAAATTTTATCCATAATTCTCTATTTATAATTATTATCCATTTTTATATAATTATTTTTTAAAACAATCCTCAAAAAACAGATAAAAATAAATAAATAAATATAATTCTCAAGGCCAATCATACAATGCTAATTTTAATTATTTCTAAAATTATGGAAACTAAAAACTCAAAAACTATTCACATGTACCCAAAAAAATGAATAATGCCAAAATAAAAATAAATAAAAAGAAAAGTCACACCTACCAAATTCAAATAGGACTATGCAGTTGGCACATAGATGATAGAACCTTTTCCAACCTTACCATTCAACTAGCAATTTAGCACAAGCAAAACGTTGGCTTTTAAAAAGATGGGAGTCCATGTAATGAGACCAGCATGGTCAAATGAATAAACAAAACTATAATCTTTAACGGTGAATGAAAATATTAAAAAAAAGAAAAAGAAAATATCAACGTTTGAATTTTATAAAAATATATAAATAAATAAAAAGTAAATAAAAGCAGCCCTCGTTTTCTTTTCTGTGGGGCCGCTATTTCGATTAAATTTTTGGATAAATACAAAAAAACTTGGTTCGAGCTACTTTCATCTCCAAATTTCTCCATTTTTTTTTTACTTTTTTATTTTAATTTATTTTTCTCACTTTTGAGTCTCGTCATAATTAAACAGCTGGTCAACGAAGTCAGTTTGGACGGCCTACGGATTTGCAGTCGCATCAGTATTTGGAGTGAAATTTGGAATGAGACGCTGACCACACATTATAACTCTGTGGGGCATAAATGATTAGTTTAACTTTTTCCACATTTTTTTTACTTATGTTTGATTCCAAAAAATACTAAAAAAAAAAAAAAATTAAATTTAATTAAAAACTTATGTATTTTTAACCTTTATATTAATAATTTAAAATAAATAAAATTATTTATTATTTTGGCATATGTTGTAAAGTCAACACAGCTACATCATCTTCAAAGAACATGGGCCCCTGACTTCAAAATTTTGGTCTGCCAGTCCCCAGCCACCCAAGGAGAACCATTGATAAGTTGACTGAGTATTGATCATGTGTCACTCCCATGCCATTTGCCTACTGGACTTGACCATCTCCCCTATAATAGATTAATAATTGGGCCACCACATCATTGTGGAATTTAATTATTTTATAGATCAATCTCCAAAAACTATTAAAAGCATTAAACTTATTAGAATATTCTAAGGTTATATTTGATTCAGAAAATACTAAGGAATAAAAAAAAATGTAAAGAAAAATGATTTTTTTATGTTTATTTGTCCTATAAAAAATATAAAAGAAATTCAAATATAATTAAAACTAATTAAAAATTTATGTATTTTAAAATTATTTAATTTTTATATTGATGAGTTAAAATAAATAAAATGAGTTTGAAGTAATAAAAAAAAATAATTTATCAACTTTTAATTCATTTTTTATTTTCCTTTATTTTTTATTTTCTTTTATTTTTCTTTTATATTTTCTTTCTCTTGTATTTTCCCTCAAATTTTATGAGAACCAAACATAGCCTAAATTTCATCTCGTATTTGAAAATTGGAAATGGTTCAAATCTCTTTAATTTGAAAAATTGAGATATGACTCAATAAACTTAGAATCCGTTTGACAATGGTTTTAGAAAACGTTTTTAGCAATTAAGAAGAAGAAAAAGAAAGTCCTACAAAGGAATATTTTTAACACTTGAATGATATAAATTTTTAAGTGATAAAAATATTAAAAACATTTCATAAAATTACTAACAAACTACTTTTTAGTAACTTTGTAAAATTTTCTAAAAGTATCTAAGATTATTTTGATCCACATAAATAAACACTTGAGTCTACAATTGAAAACTATGAAAAACAAACGCATAAACTCTAATTCCCATAAATTTCATCAATATTTTCTTGAAATTTTCATATATATAACGTTCATTTGTTTGGATCCCAGGAAAAACGTGGGAATACTTCCATTGGTTTTTTTTTTGTGCACGAAACACTGCTTCATTTTGGGTGGTCTAGGACTCTGGGCGTGGGACTTTAGGCCAACCTCAGACAGGCCCAAGCCAATCCAACTAGGGCTCCTGGGCTTGGGCTTTCTCCCAGGCTGAGGCCCTGGCATAATTGGGTTGGGCGCAGGACCAGATCCAAAGATTGGGCTAAGTTGGGCCTGTATTTGGGCCATTGGGCCCGATTTTCAGCCCATTCAACCACAACTCACATTCGCCTACCTACAAGCACTAGTTATCATAAATGTTACCTTTCACTTGTTCATGAGATTTAGGGGGTGATTAATTGCAAATATTTAATTATTTTCTAAAAAATTTATTGCAGTAAAAAACATAAAATAAATATTTAAATTCTTCTTAAAATGAAATTCATCACTCTTATTATTTTCTCTATCAATTTTTTTTTTTATTATCAGGTTGATGTGCAAGTAGTATAAGTCTGATGTATTCATTTAATAAAAATTGAAAAGAAATTAAAAGAGGCTTTTGCGTATCAATCAATCAAGTTAGCAATTAATCCTTTTCGTGTCAAAATTATACATATGGAATTAATTCTTTTTGTTTTAAAATTATACATATTAAAATAAACGTTCTCTTATTTACGTTCAAATATTAGAAACAATATTTCAAATAATTAAGAAACTAATTTTTTTTTTTTAAATTGAGGAAAGGGAGAAAAAAAAAATTGAAATTTCTTTTTCCATGAAAAAAAAAAATCAATTTTTGATGATCACACTAAGTTTTATTTGACAGATGGTCCCATTGTTGGCTGCAGCCGTCCAAGAGACCACCACCTATCACTATATACTTCTTTTTGCATCCTCTTGTCCACGTGTCACAAGATGATTTGTCATAAAGTATATATAAAATAATAATAATAATAATAATAATAATAATAATAATAATAATAATAATAATAAAAATTTTAAAACCCCGAAGAAAATTAATGATTCTAATATAAACTTTTTATCTATTTTTATCAATTCTCCAATATTTTAAATTTCCCAATTTTTAGTCTTGATTGGTGGATAGTTTAGAGAAATTTTAAGAAAAAAGTAAAAAAAATACAATAAATTTGAGTTTAAGTCATGTGGGGAGACACATTATTATTATTATTATTATTATTGTATTTAAAAAAAAAATAACATGCTTATTTTATCATTATAGATTTTTCAAAATATTTAAAATTAAAATTTTGATATTAGTTTTTAAGAATATAAGGTAAATTATATATATATATATATATATATATATATATATATATATATATATATATATATATATATATATATATATATATATATTTTCTTGTCAAATTAAGTTAGAAAAATGGGATATTTCCTTAATTTCCCCTTTTTCTTGATATTTTTCCTCATTTAATTCAGTTTCCATGCAATTGCAATCTTTACATACTTTTTTAGGATTTCCAATTTACTTGCAAGCTAAGTTTTTAAAATATATGTCCTAATCGTACCTTTTTCTTGATCAATAAACTTAAATTATATATATATTTATATAATTAAGGGAATATTCCCTTAATTTCCGCCCCTTTTTCAATGTTGGTCTTGGCTTGGAATCTTAAATTATTGGCATATTTTTCAAGATTTTCAATTTACTTGCAAGCTAAGTTTTTATAATATATATATATATATATATATATATATATATATATCGTAATCACACCTTTTGCTTAATCCATGAACTCAATAGACGCCGGTTCCATCAAACTCAATCTTAGTTTTTAATTCCTTTCATTCTTGCATGCACGAACCCATTTTAATATATGAATTCACTAACCAAAAATTAATACTAAATGTAAAAAATGATAGGTTATGAAGCTTGGAATCATATTAAAACTTGTGGGGCCTTAAACCCTACTTAAAGCCCATGTGCACCATGTGGTTAATAGTAGATCAAACTATAAATCAAGTCCACCTTTGCCCATTGATGTGAACTTGGTGCACAAGTCTCTTAACGTTAACGTTATCTTATTTGACCACGTGGCCTGCTTTCATTTGCTTCTTTGAACATTCCATATGTTGGTCAAATAATTTTTCTTTTCTTTCTTTTTTTATTTTTTGGTCAATTTCTTGCCTATTGAAAGAGCATATTCCAAAGCAGATACTGTTTCAGATTTAATTTGAAAACATATTAAGAAGGAAAGAAAATAAAGGCCAACAAAGAAAAAAGGAAAAAAGAAAAAAGAGTACAATTGAAGAAAGAATTTTCATCATAAAACAAATAAAAGAATTTGAGGATTTTTCCCCTATTTTCTTAATTGAATATTTTTATGAATTAATGAATATTTGATATTTTTTAAAATTTTTAAAATTTTAAATTAACAAACAAAAAACATAACAAATTTGAAAAAATATATTGACATTTTAAGTCTGCTTGATAGTAATACAAGAAGAATTTTAATTAAAAAAGTGTTTTTGAACATGTTTCATTTTCAATTAGGTTTTTGTTGTTTCTATGCCAGGGGAGTTTGTGTCCTTTTTTTTTTTTTTTTCTGTTTCTTTATTGGCATTAGTTCTGCCCCGATTGGCTATCGGCTCTTTGGCAGTAATCCTTATTTGCCTTCTTCTGCTAATGGATGCTTAACTTGGGACCCTTCTGGTTCTCGTTCTTTTGTTCTTAGTAGGTAAGCTTTAAATATATATAATTCTTTAATTTTATACTAATTGAATCTTTATGCTAGTCCTCTTTATCGGATGGTTTAAGGTCGAGTATCTTCGGACGAATTAGTTTAAGAGCTTGGTGAAATTTCGGGAATGAGACTTGGGGTTATGGTGGCCCTTCAAGGTTTACACCTTTTCGGGTCCGACCAATATTAATAATATCGGCCCATACCACTCCGTAGCTTGTTTAGGGGAGCTTCGTGAGCCGCAACAAGTAGAATCGTTGCGACCATTTGCTTTGCTTTTGTTAGCATTCTCAGGTAGAAACATAAAATCAAATGCACAAAACAGAGATGTATGAAACATATTTGTTGTGTCTACCTTTTTAATTGAAAGCATACATGGATAAAGAACTTTTATCTAACTAATGGGCACACTAGTACGTACGACAAGTGTAGTGCTTCTGCCCTCTTATCTTGTTCCTGAACAGGAGGTACGCTTGGCCCCTTGTTACATGACCTTTTTATATCTTTATGGTTTGAGATATCAAGTCATAACACCGTTGGTTCTTTGATAAAAGTTTGTAATGCACCGATGGTGTTTTAGTTACCCCTTGAGGGAACCGGTCCTTGTGGTAGAGGGCGAAGAAAAGATAGCGTGCTTGTGTTGGAAGCGAGCAAGCGGGTGAACTAATCACCAACCGAACTAGACACTCGGTTACTAGGAGCATCCCTTTATCAGCATCTTCATAACTGTCTTCAAGATTTTGGGCCTCGGAAACACAATAGAATCTCGTGACCGAGTGAAGGGCGAATGAGCTACCACGTCCCAGCTAAAAATCTTACCCAATTTTAGCTACTCCCGTAACCGTCCCTTTGAGTACTTACGACAATCCTTTACCTTATTTATACCCATCTTAAAGAATGGGACTCGATTTATCATTTGAATTTCTCTCCAAAAATTGGACTGAAAGTGAATATGTTTTCTCTATTGTAGAAGTTTACATCTGGAGCTCCCTCGAGAGGTGTTTGCTGGTCGTAAGTCAGAAAAGGAAAGGAAGGAGGGGCAGGACCGGAGACCTACGACCATAGGCTAGAGACTGAAGAATCCCGTAACCTGTTTCGAGAAGGGCATGCGAGTTTAAGCATAGTCATTCGATTCGACGCCTGCCTCTTTCGGGGGGATAGAGAAAGGAGAGTAGGAGCACGAGAAGGATCAGGCGATTCTGATTGTTAGCCAGAGCGGAGGGGAGAGAGGCAGATTGAGTTTTTGAAGCTGACGAAGTGATTTACTATATTGTGGAGCTTCCACCAACAACAGTTTTTCCACCGTAAGGGGAGAGATATTGCGCTAGGTCAACTCGAGCATAGGGTTACAGATGGACTTCTTCCGTTCAATCAGATGGGACTCTTTGTTGAGAGTTCTAAAGCTAGGTTTGCCACTTTAAACCCAGCAGATGCAAAGCAAAAGCCAAAAAACCAGCAACTCTCTTACTTCAACTGACTGCTTAACTCCTTTCTATCCGATCAGCACTGGTTTATGCTGTCTTGAAAACAGGAACTTAGGATGAGAGGCAAACCCACTCAATCACAAGTCTTAAAGACAAACTGGGGTAGCAATCCGGGGAAGTGAAGAGACAACTATTCTTGTACTGTGAGAGAGAAAACTTTTCCTTTCATGTCCGATCCTTCTTTCTAAGCATTGAACCAACACACACAGAGAATTCCAGTATCCAGTAGTCGGCGAACTCGCACTCGCATTCAAACAAATAAGCAATTGGACTTGGGACCTGGATCTCTATCAAAAGGCAAGCCAAGCTAAGCAACTACGCTCGTCGCTCGCATTACCGCTCCGTGACTCCACTATGCTCTATGCTCCTTTTGACGCATTCTCTTTGGCTCTACTGAGACTCCTACGCCGTCTTCTCTTTTTAACTTGATTTTTTCTCCCAACGGATTTTCTCTTAATCTCGGCAGCTTTCCCCACCCATGCTGACTTTATTCGGGTAATCCAAAAGAGTTTAGAAGTCATCTCCATACCATAAAAAGATGAATTGGTCAATCGGTACTGATTTTGAAGGCTAAACGTCTTTAGTTAGACTGTTTTTTTTGTCACCATAAAGAAGGCTTTCTTTCCTATTTAAGCGATTCGTAAGAAGAGTCGGCTGAAGGTGGAAATACCGTACCTGGCTGGATGGGTATCTCAACACTAAGACAAAGGAGGAGGGAGGTGACCAGAGTTTGAGGCTTGGTTATCTCAATCAGTTCGAAGGGGATCCTCGAGATTAGGGCCCCTTTAAATGATGGAAGAAGAAATTCACTGTGGAATACATAATGTCGAAAATGAATACTAAAAGGAAGACCCTTTCCTCGTTCCTAACCACACTCTTTCCCTTTATCAAAACTCGTATAGCCTTTTCGCTTTGTTGTTCTTCCTTCTACAGAGAGCAAGATCTTATCAGCTATTTTGAAAACCTTATACGAGTGTGAGTCAAAGAGTTTACCAAAGCCCACGAAATAAAACCTTGGAACCAAAAAAGGATAAAAACCTACTATATAAAACAACTTCCTCATTTAGTAAAAATAAATAAAATCCTAATTCGACTAAAGGGACTATTGTATTTGGAAGAGGAGGAGAGGAAAGGAAAAGAATAACAACTATGTACACATACCTATGGAATAGCTTATAGAATAATATATAAGTCTCTCTATCTTTACCAGACTATAATCCCTGAACTCACTGGAATAAAAATTTAAGAAATACTTTTAAAATTTTGAAAAATCACTTACAGTATTAAAAGTGGTTCGACATTTCCTTGCCTACGTCCACTCTCCTCAATCTCCTAACCGAGTGAAGGTTCTACTAATTTGAAGCTTTAACCAAGCTTCCAATCTTCTTACACTTAGATTTCGGTTCCAATGACCTCTTACACAATCTCTTCAAGATTCAAACCTCTTGAAGACTTTAACACTCAGATTTTTACAAGAAATAATCCCTCAACCTAGCTTAAGGATAGCTCAAATACAAGAAAAAGCTAGGATGACACACAAGAGTGCACCAAAGGATATGCAAGTGGTGATTTAATGCACTATGAAAGAAATGAGAGCTTTTTGATCAAGAGCAGGTAGGTAGACTATTGAATGCAAGTGTTCTCTTGTCAATAAATGAAGTGGACCTCTCAATTTATAGGTTTCTAAGCTCAGGGAGTCAAAAATAGTAAAAGTTAACCTCGTCTAGTCGAGTTAGGGGTCGGCCGGTTCACTAGCTGTTGGAACATTTAATGCATGACAGGTTACCGTTGTCTCGACCGGGAAGAGAATCATCTCGACCGGGAAGAAAATGCCACTGGGAGAGAGAGAAAGTTTTTGGCATTCCTCGACCGGTTCTCGACCGGACGAGCACAACCGATTGACCGGTTCCTCAACCAGTTGAGCCGGTTGGCAATAGCCTCGACCAGTTGAGCCTTTTTTGCCCGAAAACCTATTTTTTTAATTCCTTTCTTTTCTAACACTTATGCAATGTCTTTAGGTGAATTATTAAGTCAATTATAAAACATTTTGCCTAAGGTACATTAGTTAAAAACTCGGGTTTTAATGAAATCAAAGTTTTAAAGAATAAACCAAGTTTTCTAAGTTGCATGAAAGGTGTAAAAATCCTAGGTGTACTCATGCATTCATCTTACATTATTTTCCTATGATCACAAGTCTTCTAAGCGTCTCGATCTTGTATCAATTTGGTCATTTGATGAATTTTCGAGTTTATTCCTAAGATTCTTAACCATTAAACAAATTAGTCACTTAATCATGATTTGTTATCATCAAAACCCGATTAGGAGAACCCTTGGGCTAACAACATTTTTTGAAGAAATACTTCATATGTGATTATCCTAAAAACACTTTGATTAAAAATATTTAGAAAAACACTTTCACTAAAAAATATTTCAATTAAAAGCATTACTAAAGACATTGATGATCTTTAGATGCCCTTTCTATATAATAATAATAGTAATAATAATAATAACTCTTATATAAAATATATAAACTCTTAAATATTAAAATTACTATTAAAATTTATTAAAATCATTTAACACTTACATTTTTAAATCATTTTTAAAATTATTATATTTTCAAGATAAATCTCTACCATCTATAGTTTTTCCTTTTAAAATAAACCATGAAACCCGAAATGTTTGAAAAAAAAGGAGATTATGATAATCATCCTAAGAAAATATCTAAACTTTTCTAGAAGTATTCAACCCATATTTGCTGCCCTAAATCTCTTTATTTTAATTAAAATATCCTAAGGCTAAGGTAGGACTTTAATAATTACAAAGAGGTTTTGTTAGAATTTAAAAAGGAAAGAAAAAAAATCTTCCATAATGATTAGGTGGGAATTAATGACTAAATCAATTATGTGGTGAATGGGGAAACATGAATTGGTAGAAAACTTCAAAACACTTTGCATTATTGGCTAAGAAATTACTCACATGATCAACTTCTGAGATGGAATTTAATCATTAGGATTACTATCAGTTGACACCAAATAAAATTTAATCATTACACATCTTTGACCAAAAAACCATCCTGTAATTTATAAAAAATAAGATCTAGTGGGCAAGTAAAACTTAAGCATTACACTTCTTTTGACAAAAAAAATAAACATGCTGGAAATTATAATATATACAATCTTTTTTAAAATAGTTCTTAAAAAATAATCGAGAACTCAAATATAGAAAATAATTTTTTTGTTGATTTGTTAGTAAAAATCCACTTCAGTATATTTATAATATAAAAGTGTTCAAATTACTATTTATATTTGAATCATTGTTAAGAGCATTTTTCGAAAAACAATTGGAAATATTTTTAATTTATTGTTAAATATAGAAGAAATTCTTTAAAAAATTGTTTTTCACTCAAAGTTTGCCCAATATGTTTTTTGAGTTAAAGAACACTTTTCTATTATGAAAAAGAGAAAATTATTTTCAAAAATGGATGACTAATTTTTTTTTTTCAAAAATTGTTTTTTATTTAAAAAAAATGATTTTTTTTATTTTAAAAATAGGAAATAGTTTTTAATAACATTTTTTGTTATTTTAATTTTTTTTTTAGAATTGTTTTAAAAAATAATTATATAAATATAAAGAATAATTGAAAATAAAATTTTAAAAAATTATTTTTCAAAAACAATTTCCATGCCCAGTAACCTCCTATCAACTGGTTTTTTTTTTTTTTTTTGTGAAATATTAATCTCAGTGTACTAATGAAGAATTGATCAAAGTGTTGACCATGGCTTCTAATATTCCAGCTACAATATTCCCACGTAAGTATAGCTGTCATCTGTAACACGGTTTTCCTTTTTTTCGTCTCCATTACCTAGCAACTTCTTCGACGTCAAATGCTTGAGCTTCTTTGAGACGTCTCTCTCCACCCTCTGTCTGTCTCTCTATATATAGAGAGCGTCTCATCCACATCTGCCCAACTTTCAATATTCAATCATCCATTCCTTCATTCAATTCTCCAAGATGAGTATGCCCAAACGCAACAACAAATCATCACTGCTCAGCCGCCTGAGGAGGGCAGTGAAAAAAGTGGGCTTCCTGCTCAACTTTGGCATCCATAGATGGCATGTCGCCTCCATGCTCCGCACTTCTTCCGATACAAGAAGATTCAGCTTCAATGACAGGCCTGGCTTGAGGGGTTGCACTGAAGATACCGACTCAGAAGATCAGCCCGGTTCGTCGCGGGGGATTCAGAGGACGATCAGCGGCCCATGCGAAGAGGATGTTGATAAGAGAGCTGAAGATTTCATAGCGAATTTCTATCGACAGCTCCAGATGGAGAGACAGGTTTCATTGGAGCTCAGGTACTGCAAGGGCAACAGCTCTGATTCAACAACAACGTCCCCATGATGATTTTTTGGTTCATTTGATTGGCAAATTTGTGAGGTTTCCCTATGATAAGAGAGACGACAAAGATTCATGACTGTTGGTGAAACTTGGAGCCTGTGTTTTTTTAAGAGGATCTCCTTTACAAATTTGCAGCACTTTTGTATAATCATCAATTCTTTCATTCTTCTTCTTTCTT
Source organism: Vitis vinifera (assembly GCF_030704535.1). Lineage (NCBI taxonomy): Eukaryota > Viridiplantae > Streptophyta > Magnoliopsida > Vitales > Vitaceae > Vitis > Vitis vinifera. The sequence continues at coordinate 19,037,466 of NC_081815.1, read as the reverse complement.
TTGTAATTTGGATTCTGGGTTTTTTTCTTCTTTTTTTTCATTTTTCCTGGTTTTGGGATTGTTTGATAGGGATCAACCAGGATGTTTGCTGCTTCTTTCCCTTATTCTCAGTCTTGTATGTGTTGTATAGATTTCAACAACAGAAGCATGAAATGAAACTTTTGAATTGTTCACTTTGTAATACTGATACATTCTATATTTGGTGATGGGTATTTCAATGAGTAATGGAGTTGGTATAATTTGGTTGATCGAGAAAATTTCAAACCCTTTTTTTGTTCTTTCTATCTTGTGGGTCATGTTCAATCTAAATTTAGGTTTTAGATCTGCCATGTTTGGCAGATGGGAAAGGAAAACTGGATTCAAATAATCTAGACCTGAAGAGTCTTTGAATGGGTATAGTTATCACTCTTTCTGGTGTACGAACTTTTGCTTTTCATTAATGTTAAAAGAGGGCTAAGAAACTCAAGCACTACTAGTCAATTTAGAATTATTAATCTCTATTATGTTAGGTGTATCTTATTCATTCCTATGGTTGCAGAGAGTTAAATGAGGCTCCTTTAAGCTACGATAATAATTCCCATGCAAAGGGCAGTTGCCACTTACCAATATAAATAATATCTGATCACATTCTATTAGCCTATGAATCTGATGTAGTTACTAATAAAAAAATTGAAAATCAAGATAAGAAAAATGATATTTAACAAAAAAAAAAAAAAAAAACAGTTAAGGATCTTTCAACTGAGCTAGAGTAGTTAGGTAGGGATGTAACAGTAGTCCTCATTCATATATTGGCCCTAGTATGAAATGAATCACTTCAAATAGTTAGATGTACAAATAACTATTTGGTTTCGTGTAGTTTGTTGATAAAATTAATGAGTAGGACATTTCTTACTCACCAATCAAAATTGGTGAGTTCTTAATCACAACTAAGTAAAGTTTCAATAAAAAATATTTTTTAAGGGACAGAAATTCTAAATAAGGGTTTGTTTGGTAATAATTTTTATAATAGTTAATGTTAATGAACTTAAATATCAGAAAGGGTTTTTTTTTTTCCTACATATATATATATATAATTTAAAAAACTTTCAGATATTTATCATCCTTGTAGAAAAACTATTTTTATTTTTATTTTCAAGAACTGAAAATTCAAAACCATTACTAAACATACTCTAAGATTTTAATGAAATTTATTCTGAACCATGGTCATGTCTAAATAACTTTATAAAAAGTTTAAAAAGAATATTTTGGTAAAACCTCAAATTCAGCATGAATATGAAATCTAAATTTTCGCAAAGAGTTGATTGGGTGAACCTGCTCCTCCTGAATGTAACAGCACCCTCTAGTTTTCTCCCAATGAAGAATTGGTCAAATGGGCTAACCCTGACTGTTCTTGTTGCCTTATCCTAGTATTGGCTTGAATGTTGGTAAAAAGAAAAGTCCAATTGGAATACGAACTCTGTGCAACAACTGTTAAGGCGCGCCCTTTGTCTTTTGTCTCTTGTTTGCAGACAATTATTATTAATTTTTGCTAAAGTGCTTCTAAGATGTGGTGAATCGAAAATTAAGAACTGTTATTTGAATGGTTAGATGCTTGATTTGATGGGAAAAGGGTTCACTCGTTTTACAAGTTAGTTCTAAAGGGGAAAAAATCAGACCAAGTGGATATAGAGATTCCTATATTCGTCTCAAAAGTCAAAAGTTAATGCTAAAGATGGGAGAAAGATGAGTTGATTTGAGAGCAAAAGAAATAGCTTTTATTAAAGCAAGAAAAGTAGCTTCTTCTTCTTTCTTTTCTTTTCTTCGAAACTAAGATTATACCTAGTTCTTGGAAGGAAAAGAAAAGTTGAAAGGCATAGAGAAGAAAGAAAAAAAAAAGAGCATGGTCAAATATCTTGGTTTTGTGGGTGTGAAAAGAAAAAAGTGGGATGTATTTAACATCACTTTTGAGCAGTGTCACATATGGGATGTCTGCTGCTTCTTAATTTCCTTTGTTCTTATAATTCTTGTATGTGTTGTGTAGATTTCAACACACAAGCATGAGATGAAAATTTTGAATTGTGCACTTTGTAATACATTCTATACTTGGTGATGGTTATTTCAATGAGGAATGCATGTAGTTTAATTTGGTTGATTGAGTAGATTTCAAACCTTTTTTTAGCTCAGGTGAAGAATAAGAAGTGTTTTGTCCAGGAGCAGGAGTAAGTGCCTTACTCTATAGGCTATGGACACTAAAGGCTTAAGTATCCACACACCTTACTATCAGATAGAATGCATCAGAGCAAGCCGCAATGGAAAAAGTTGACCAAGCGGATTCGGATCCATTCATTATAGGACCTAACACCTTTGATACCTTCGACGGTTCACTGGTACCATCAACTCGGTCTCGATATGCTGCGCATAAAAAGCCGCTGGTGAAGATGGGACCTGCGAAGGAACCCTAAGACTGGCTTTTTAACCGGCACTGTGAATCCGCGACTACTCGTCCAACTGCATCTGTATTCGACGTGCATGAATCTGCTACACCCCTACTCACTTCAAACGTCAGAATTTGTACTCACCCTTGGCCAAACGGGCTGGGATAGAAAGAGATCCTCCCGGTTAAAGCATGAAGTCTTCTTTTGTTTTTTTTTGGTTTTTCATAAAAAAAAAACAATAAAATCATAGCAGAAAAAGGCTTAAATGGTGTTTGTTTTTTTACTTAATTATAAATAGAACTTTAATACTTAATAGTGTTAAATGTTAAGTTGTTTGTTTTTATAGTATTTTATTTCTATTAAATATTAAAAAGTAAAAAAAAATCAATATGTTATTTTTTCTATTTAGAAAAAGTTACATATTTTGATTTTTTTTTATTTAGTAAAAAGTTTATAATAAGTTATGAAAAAGTAGAAAAACAAATGACCTAAATTCTGAAAATAAATTATTTTCAATAAAAAGCCAAAATAAATAAACACCACCTTAGATTGAAACTAAATTGAAAAAACACTACGGGAGCTATCAATAAGGTTTGGATCCTTTGGGGTTAGCATCTTTGATTGAGAATAGTTATCACTCTTTCTGGTGTATACACTTTTCCTTTTCAATAATGTTAAAAGAGCCCTAAGAAACTCACCCACTAGCAGTCAAGTTAGAATTGTCGATCTCTAATAATGTTAAGTATATCATCATTCCTGTGATTGTAGAGAGTCAAGTGAGGCTCCCTTTAGATACAGTACTAATAATATTTCCATGCAGAGGGCAGCTGCCAATATAGATAGTGTTTGATAACATTCTCTTTGCTCATCAATCTGACGTAGTTACTAAAACATAATCTGTAAATCATGATAAGAAAAATAATTGAATTAGGGCATTTCTTACTAACCAAAATAGGTGATATTTCACTATTACAAAAATTGAAAATAATGACGTCAGATTCCTTTGCATTGAAATTTTAGAGTGTGTTTGGGAATGATTGGAGAAAGCGTTTTTAGTATTTTTAACACTTGAATGATAAAAAATTTAGAATATTAAGAATATTAAAAACATTTTTTAGAATCACTATCAAACGAACTCTTAATCACAATAAAGTAAAATTCATTTAAGAGTGTTTCCATAAGATACATAATAAATTTTTTATCCACAGAGGAGGAAAAAAAAAGAGTGAAAAAATGGAAACTAAAAACATATATTCATGAGTAAAGAGGAAAAGAACTTCTACAATTGTTAAAGTAGATTACAATCTTAAAAATCTTAAATTACAAAGTCTCAATTATACCCAAAAAGAGACTCACTTTTAGTTAAAATCTTTTCGTGATTACATTGCAAGATTCTATATAGAAAACTAATTGTATAATTGTTAAAACATACAAAATCCTAAAAAAGATTTCATAATAATATATTTTCTTTATATTCATTGGAAATTCCCTCACAAAAATATATCGTATTAGGAAATTACAGATGACTTTCAAATTTACTCAAAAATAGAATTTAAGACATTTTCTAATAATTTTCACCTTAACTCAAATTCTCAATATTTGAAATTATCGAATAAACTCTAAATTCTTCCATGTTACTTTGCTTGCACACTTATAAAGGGCCTTCAAGTGCTACCAACATCAATTAAGTCCAAATAATGCTTTGAATTTTACTGTATGAATTAGCTTAGTCATCATATCTATTGGATTATCTAATGTTGGGATTTTTTTCATTATTAGTAGAGTCTTTCTACCTTTCAATGCTTTGGACAATCCTTGTTGAACCAATAAGCATGCATCTTAACATGTCATAAAAAAAATATGTTTCTTCCATTTTAGGTCTAATAATTTGTACTATAATACCATTTTGTTGTGAAAAATACAACAAATAATAATAATAGGGAGAAAAAAGTAAAAAAAATGAAACCAAAAAACACGAAACACGAAATGATTTATACGGTTCTGCTTAAAATCTACATTTACAAATGAAGAGAAAGAAGAACTTCCATTGTTTACAACCCTTGAGCTCTCAAATCCCAAAGGCCAATATGAAATCTAAATTTTTGCAAAGAGTTGATTAGGTGAACCTGCTCCTCCTTAATGTAATAGCATCCTCTGGTTTTTTCCCAATTAAGAATTAGACAAATGGGCCCAACCCTAGCTTTTCTTATTGCCTCTTGGCTTGAATGTTGGTAAAAAGAAAAGTCCTAACTGGAACAAGAACTCTGTGCAACAACTCTTAAGGCTCTTTGACTTTTGTCTCCGTTTGCAGACAATTATTATTAATTTTTGCTAAAGTGCTTCTAAGATTTGGTGAATAGAAAATTAAGTACTGTTCTTTGAGTGGTTGGTTGCCTGACTTCATGGGAAAAGGATTTCTCCTTTTACAAGCTAGTTTTAAAGTGGAAAAAATCAAACCAAGTTGAATATAGATTACTATATTTGTCTCAAAAGTCAAAAGTTAGAGGACAGAGATTGAAGAAGGGTAAGTTTATTTGAGGGCAAAAGAAATAGCTTTTAGCTTTTATTAAAGCAAGAAAAGCCCTTTTTTTCCTTGGAAACCAAGATTATCCATAGTTCTTGGAGAAGAAAATGAAGGACAAAAGAAATAGCTTTTATTAAAGCAAGAAAAGCCTTTTTTTCCTTGGAAACTAAGATTATGCATAGAACTTGGAGAAGAAAATGAAGGACAAGAAAAGTGAAAAGATAGAAAAAAAATAAGGGCATTGTTAAACATTTTTGTTTGCTGATGTGTGAAAAAAGAGAAAATGGATGTATTTTAATCACTTAACAAAAAAAAAAAAATAGTGTTTAATTTTTCATAAAAAGAATTGAAAAAAAAATCTAATATAAGTAAAATTAATTCAAAATTTATGCATTTTCAAATTATTTAATTTTTATATAAAAGAGAAAAAAAAGTTAAATAAATTTGAAGAAACTTGTAAAAATAATTTATTAATTTTAAATTAAAATTTTATTTTTCATCACTTTTTTCCTTCTCTTTCTCTTACATTTTCCTTCAAAATTTTCAAGAACCAAACATTATATTATTATTTTTTTCTTTTGTGCTTTCCACAAGCTAAATTTGTTTTTGGTCCAAGGTTAGTTGTACATTCTATATCTGTTTTTAGATTTACATCCAATCTTATAGAGTTAGTGAAATCATTACAACTTGGTCCATATTATTTGTACATCTAACTAAGACCCTAAAACCATCAAAATATTTAGTCCTTGTAAATATACACTTAGGTTAAGTCCCAAAATTAGTAAATAAGGTTGTTTGTGTTGAATATTGAAAAAAATGATTGAATTGATAAAATCTGATGTGTAACAAAGATTGAATCGATCGGGTTTTTATCAAAAAATTAAACCAAACCAAGCTGTGGACCCCGCATTTCGGCTCATGCGTTTCCCACTCGATAGCGAGCTCGATTTTTATTTGAAAAATTGATTTTATTTATTGTTTGAAAATGACTTGGAGTCGCCACTTATTTTTGTTTTATTTTTAAAGGGTAAACAAAATAAGAAAGAAAAACCCTAAGTGTGACTCCTTGTTTTGGAAAAGATGGTTTATGAAAAACCGGATCGGGTTCGGAGGTCAGGTTACTTATCAGGAAGGTACGGTAAAGACCCTAGCACCCCTCTAAGTCCCTAAAAACGGGTCTCTACTAATAAAATGAAGCAATCATGGCAATTGATGAGGGAATCAATGAATACTCAGAGTGATCATGCACATGTGAGAATCGAGACATGCATATACAACGATTAGAGGGAAAATGGGTACATACCTGGGCAACGATCCACCATGCGCTATCAATAGAGGGGTTAGTGCACAATTTAGGAATAATTTCTAGCATGCATGTCAGAGAGCAGGATAATCAAACATGTATCATAATCAAATCGATTTATTAGTCAATAATCGATCAGTCACATATGTGGGGCCCCCACCAAAACCCGTTTATTTTACATGAATTAATCCCATAAATTCCATTGTTTGGAATTACGAAAAATTCGTTCATGCTTATTAAAAACAAGAGGAGCAGAAGATTGTTTGAAGACCAGAATGGAATTAAGCTATTTGAGAGAAAGTCGGATTTTTGAAATTCATTTGAAAAATTGGAGTCTCGAAAGTTATTTAAAGAAAATTGGGATTTTAGAGTTTATTTGAAGATTGGACTTTCAGGAATTAAATGCGGGAATGAGAATTTTTAGAAATTAAATTTGAACGAGGTTGAAAACTTTGAAAATGATTTGAGAGTTCGGGATTTTAAATGAGGCGATAAGTGGATGAGTGAATAAGTAAAGGGATGGAATAATAACGATGGTGAAGTAACAAAGTTTAGGTAAATAATTGCGAAAGATGGAATTTTAGAGATTTGACGATGTGAATTTAGAGATTGAAAACTTAAGAATTTATTTAGAGATGAGATCTTTGGTATATGAATAACTGAATAAGCAAGTGGATGAGATAGCATTAATAACGAGAATAATCATTAAATGGCGATATATGGACGACGGAGTTTTTGAGGTTGGAAATTAGATTTGGAAGTCGGGGTCTGATGAATTGAACTTTAACGATTAGATTAAATAGATAATATGGAATAATAATGCTACTTAATGGAAACAATATTTTAAACGAATAGAAAGTGAGTAGTGGAATTTTTAGGATTAAAAATTAAATTAGGACATTAAATTTTTGAAGAGTTGGACCTTAAATAAATAAATAGATAGGGGATAAGAATTCTAACTACTGAAAATAACATTTAGGCAGATAATGGAATTTCTGGGATTAAAAGTTAAATTAGGACATGGGGTTTTCGAGAGATTGGACTTTAAATAGATATGGGATAATGATTCTAAATGATGAAGATAACATTTAAACGAATTGTAGAATTTTTAGGATTGGAAAATTAAATTAAGACATGAGGTTTTTGAAGAATTAGATTTTAAATAACTAGATGAATATGGGATAATAACTCTAATTGATGAAAATAAGATTTAAACGAATTAGTGAAAGATTAAATTAGGATTGAAAAATTAAATTAAAAAATATGGAGTGTTTGAAGGATTAGAATTAAGTTTTAGCGAATGAGATTTTTAAAAGGTGATAAATAGATTCATACGAAATAATAATAATAATTAATAATCAGAATATTTAAGCTAGTGAAATCGAATAGTATAAATTTCGAAATAAAAATATAATTAATAATTTGTCTTTAAGTTTGAGCTAACTAAATTGGTGAAGATAAAAAATAAAATAAAATAAGTAAAATGACAATGCATGAATAAGCTAATAATTTATTAAAATTAAAGACCTAAAACTTGTTAGGATATGAAGTAACTAAATGGGCTCACTCATCATGGACTTGGGCCATGAGAGTGGCTAGCATAAGGAGCAATTGGGCCTTCCATCAGCAACCTTGGGCTTGGGCTCCAACTTAAACCCAAAACCAAAGCCAATATAGGATTGGGCCTAATGCCCTAGCTCAAGCCCAAGCCCAAGACTTCCCTTTTCTTCCAGCTTGCCTCTCCCTCCGCGCCTGGCTTCAACACGATCACCACCTCCCCGCGGCGGCAACGGCGATGCCAGCCAGCACCAGCACCAGCACCAGCCAGCACCTGCCCGCGCCAGCACCAGCTACACCTGAGGTCGCGATTGTGGGTACTCTCTAATATAAAAACCCCGACAAAATGGAGAAGTATGGTGTTCACCATGGCAGGGCATCAAGAACATGAGAAAACAGCAAACAGAGCACAATGGGAAAGGATAAAACGAACCCATACAAGCCATATTATATGTCAAGCAATCCACATAAAATCTTGAGAAAAGAGAGAAAGAAAAGCTCTTTACTAAATAGAAGAAAAACCAAAGATTGATGGCAGTCATACCTTTACCTTCTCCTTCAGGCTGCCTCCAACCAGCCCGATTTTAAAAAAAGCTCATCCGCTTTATCCCCTTGCTCCTTTGGTAACTCTCTCTCTCTCGTAATCTGTTGGCCCTCCCACGTTCTCGCACCAGCCCCTCTATTCATGCCATCAGCAAGTATGACGTTTTCCAACCACCAGCATGGCTGCCATCCCTCATTTGCTACCCGTCCAATGCTGCTTTCCCCTAGCAGAAAAGGGGCCCCCCTTCCCTTATTTTAAAAAGAAATGCAAAGAAGTAAAAAAAAAAACTCTCTCCCGGGTCCCCCACAAAAGGGGTCTGCAAATATGCCCCTCTTCAGTAGAGCTCACGAGTGTAAGGAATGTGAAGATTGAAGTGAAAAGTGAGTGTGAGTAATGAGTGGGATGAAATGAGCTCTATCAAAGAACAAAGGAGACCCCTAAAAGGATGTTAGTGAGATACGGATTCACTCAGATGAATAAGTGAACACAAAGACTCTAATCTTAAAATAAAGTGATGTCTCGAAATGACTCCGAAGTCACACTAAGGACTCAGACTCTCTCTAAGACGTCTTCAAAAGTGACTCGGAGTCATTTCGAGACATCACTTTCTTTTAAGATTAGAGCCTTTGTGTTCACTTATTCGTCTGAGTGAATCCTTATCTCACTAACATCCTTTTAGGGGTCTCCTTTGTTCTTCGATAGATCTCATTTCATCCCACTCATTACTCACACTCACTTTTCACTTTAGTGTTCACATTCCTTACATTCGTGAGTTCTACTGAAGAGGGGCATATTTATAGACCCCTTTTGTGGGGGACCCGGGAGAGAGTTTTTTTTTTTTTACTTCTTTGCATTTCTTTTTAAAATAAGGGGAGGGGGACCCCTTTTCTGCTAGGGGAAAGCAGAATTGGACAGGTATCAAATGAGGGATGGCAGCCATGCTAGTGGTTGGAAAACGCCATACTTGCTAATCGCATGAATAGGGGGGCTGGTGCGAGAACGTGGGGGGGCCAACAGATTACGAGAGAGAGAGAGTTACCAAAGGAGCAAGGGGATAAAGCGGATGAGCTTTTTTTAAAATCGGGCTGGTTGGAGGCAGCCTGAAGGAGAAGGTAAAGGTATGACTGCCATCAATCTTTGGTTTTTCTTCTATTTAGTAAAGAACTTTTCTTTCTCTCTTTTCTCAAGATTTTATGTGGATTGCTTGACATATAATATGGCTTGTATGGGTTCATTTTATCCTTTCCCATTGTGCTCTGTTTGCTGTTTTCTCATGTTTTTGATGCCCTGCCATGGTGAACACCATACTTCTCCATTTTGTCGGGGTTTTTATACCGGAGAGCACCCACAATCGCGGCCTCAGGTGCAGCTGGTGCTGGCACGGGTAGGTGCTGGCTGGTGCTGGTGCTGGCAGGTGCTGGCTGGCGTCGCCGCTGCCGCCACGAGGAGGTGGTGATCGTGCTGAAGCCAGGCGCGGAGGGAGAGGCAAGTTGGAAGAAAAAGGAAGTCTTGGGCTTGGGCTTGAGCTGGGGCATTAGGCCCAATCCTATATTGGCTTTGGTTTTGGGTTTAAGTTGGAGCCCAAGCCCAAGGTTGCTGATGGAAGGCCCAATTGCTCCTTATGCTAGCCACTCTCATGGCCCAAGTCCATGATGAGTGAGCCCATTTAGTTACTTCATATCCTAACAAGTTTTAGGTCTTTAATTTTAATAAATTATTAGCTTATTCATGCATTGTCATTTTACTTATTTTATTTTATTTTTTATCTTCACCAATTTAGTTAGCTCAAACTTAAAGACAAATTATTAATTATATTTTTATTTCGAAATTTATACTTCGATTTCACTAGCTTAAATATTATGATTATTAATTATTATTATTATTTCGTATGAATCTATTTATCACCTTTTAAAAATCTCATTCGCTAAAACTTAATTCTAATCCTTCAAACACTCCATATTTTTTAATTTAATTTTTCAATCCTAATTTAATCTTTCACTAATTCGTTTAAATCTTATTTTCATCAATTAGAGTTATTATCCCATATTCATCTAGTTATTTAAAATCTAATTCTTCAAAAACCTCATGTCTTAATTTAATTTTCCAATCCTAAAAATTCTACAATTCGTTTAAATGTTATCCTCATCATTTAGAATCATTATCCCATGTCCTAATTTAACTTTCAATCCCAGAAATTCCATTATCCGCCTAAATGTTATTTTCAGTAGTTAGAATTCTTATCCCCTATCTATTTATTTATTTAAGGTCCAACTCTTCAAAAATTTAACGTCCTAATTTAATTTTTAATCCTAAAAATTCCACTACTCACTTTCTATTCGTTTAAAATATTGTTTTCATTAAGTAGCATTATTATTCCATATTATCTATTTAATCTAATCGTTAAAGTTCAATTCATCAGAACCCGACTTCCAAATCTAATTTCCAACCTCAAAAGCTCCGTCGTCCATATATCGCCATTTAATGATTATTCTCGTTATTAATGCTATCCCATCCACTTGCTTATTCAGTTATTCATATACCAAAGATCTCATCTCTAAATAAATTCTTAAGTTTTCAATCTCTAAATTCACATCGTCAAATCTCTAAAATTCCATCTTTCGCAATTATTTACCTAAACTTTGTTACTTCACCATCGTTATTATTCCATCCCTTTACTTATTCACTCATCCACTTATTGCCTCATTTAAAATCCCGAACTCTCAAATCATTTTCAAAGTTTTCAACCTCGTTCAAATTTAATTTCTAAAAATTCTCATTCCCGCATTTAATTCCTGAAAGTCCAATCTTCAAATAAACTCTAAAATCCCAATTTTCTTTAAATAACTTTCGAGACTCCAATTTTTCAAATGAATTTCAAAAATCCGACTTTCTCTCAAATAGCTTAATTCCATTCTGGTCTTCAAACAATCTTCTGCTCCTCTTGTTTTTAATAAGCATGAACGAATTTTTCGTAATTCCAAACAATGGAATTTATGGGATTAATTCATGTAAAATAAACGGGTTTTGGTGGGAGCCCCACATATGTGACTGATCGATTGATTGACTAATAAATCGATTTGATTATGATACATGTTTGATTTATCCTGCTCTCTAACATGCATGCTAGAAATTATTCCTAAATTGTGCACTAACTCTTCTATTGATAGCGCATGGTGGATCGTTGCCCAGGTATGTACCCATTTTCCCTCTAATCGCTGTATATGCATGTCCCGATTCTCACATATGCATGATCACTCTGAGTATTCATTGATTCCCTCATCAATTGCCATGATTGCTTCATTTTATTAGTAGAGACCTGTTTTTAGGGACTTAGAGGGGTGCTACGGTCTTTACCGTACCTTCCTGATAAGTAACCTGACCTCCGAACCTGATTCGATTTTTCATAGACCATCTTTTCCAAAACAAGGAGTCACACTTAGGGTTTTTCTTTCTTATTTTGTTTACCCTTAAAAAATAAAACAAAAATAAGTGGTGACTCCAAGTCATTTTCAAACAATAAATAAAATCAATTTTTCAAATAAAAATCGAGCTCGCCATCGAGTGGGAAACGCATGAGCCGAAATGCGGGGTCCACACAAGCTTTATGAGATTTATTTGATTTGGTTTGGGTGGATAGATTGGGGCCCGAACCTCTTCTGTTTTGAGCCCGTTAGGCATGGATTTAGGTTTATGTTACGAGCCAGGTATGTTTTGTCGAATCCGATGGCAGAACATTTGGATCGAATAATGGCCGATTTCAATCTCAAGACAGTCCCATGGCACAACATAATTTTTGGCCCCGGAAAATAACAAAGAAAAGAAAAGGAGAATGTCAAGGAAAATAACTATTTGGTTTACCATAAATAAAAACCACTAAAACTTAAACATCAAAACACTTTGCTATTGTCCAAAGTACTTCAAATTTCAACAATTAATCTAAATGGTCTTTTTTTTTTTTCTAACATTTAAATAATATATATATATAAAAATAAAAAATAAAAACAAAAACAAAATATAGTTGACAACTATTTTCCATTTTATCTATTATTCCTCGTCCTAATTGAGAGTGTCACAAAAAAAAAAATTAATAAACAATGAAATAAGGTTAAAGTCCACTGATGAAAATGGATACATTTCATGAATAAAATATTTTCAAAAGTTAATTTCAATTACCTCCTTTCAGGTTTTGGTTTACTTTCTTATCATTAGCTTGAAATTTCATTAAATACTTATTCTACTCTTTTTATTTATTATTTCTACTTACCTTTTATTGATTTAAAATACGGGAAGCAAGTGTATTTAGCTTAAACCTCGGAGAAAATGAATGAAATTTATTCATATTTTCAAATAGGACTATAAATACCTAGTCATACAATTTAACAATCATTTTCATAGAACAAACATGTTAGGATATTCAAAATTCTTAGCTAGTACTTACCATGTCAACAAAAAATTTCATATCAAATCAAAATCAAAGGATTCCAAAATGTTTTTTTTTTTTTTTTACTTTTTTACTTTTTTTATTTATCATGTTTATCAAATTTCAAATGGTATCTAATTAAATAAAGCTTTACAAATTGATAGCTAGTCTTAATTGTCGTTCCCTTTTCAAGGGGGATGAAATTAAATTATACCTTTAGTAATAGGCCCTTACTAGACTCTTAGAGGTTAGAGTTCAATATAATTACATTCTGACCAAATGAATGTAAATATCGACAATAATTCCCTTATCAATTAGGGTCAATCAAATTAAAGTCTACAAATAATTTGTTTCGGTTTATTCCAACTTACATAAAATATAATATCATTATATTTTTTTTGGTTATAAACCATCAAAGATGGTCTAAACATATTTTTAATGGAAAATTTATTTGATTCACATAGGGAAACAAAAATGAAAAACATTCTATATAATTTCAAAGTAACAAATAAAAATAAAATAACTTTTTTTTTTCTTTTTTTTAAAGTTGTATTAATTTCCACACCCAGCTCTGCCCTACTGTAGACCCCCATATGGGGCTTGTTTTTTTCATTTGCTGCAGGTCACACTTCTTGCCAAGTGGAGGGCTCTTAAAGAGCCAGATGCTGCTTCTTAGTTGGGTGGTCAGTGAATCAGGTAGTGGGTTGGAAATGCAATGGGGTGGAGACACCTGTTGGAAGATATTCAGAAGAGCTTTTGGGCTGTTAGAGTGGAGTTTGGTTATTCTTTTGAAGTGTGAGGGGGACCCCCCCTCTCTTACCATGAATCCCGACCAGATGGGACGGGCAGCCATGAAGCTGAGGGCTTGATGCCGGTTGCAGCAGGCGTGTAGCAATAGGGAGAGTGGTTGGGCAAGCCATGCTTGCTGACCGGTGAATAGGAGGGCAGAAGAGTGGCTTGCAAAAGAGCACACCAAGAAAGAAAGGAAAAGTGGAACGACTGGAGAGGAAGATAGAAGGAGTAAGGGAGAAAACATTTTTTTAGAGAGGTAGGAGAAGAATCAGTCAGGTTTGATTATCTTTTACTTTATCTTATCTTATTTTTGAGGATCACCTTACGTTTCTTGCTGATATTCAGATAATTGCTTTGATTACCTAAGGAGGCAAACCTGTTTCGGACTTTTGTTTATTTGATCTTTGTTTTCTCCCGTATGAGCTGTATGTTGGATATATTTTGTGTTTGTGTGTTAAGTTCATTGAGATCCTCCCACTAGGTTCTTTTGAAAGCTCTTTTGGTCTTCGTGATGCAGAGCTTGGTTTTAGTGGTATTATCTCCCTTTATACATTGTTCTGTTCTTTTTTTTTTTTTTTTTTGTTCTTTTCCTTTTTCTTCGCTTTTCCCCTCTATTCTTGGCATTTTCTGGAGAGGAGACTCGATAGCTTGAGGGTGAAGCAAAGTAGCAAACTGCCTGGGTATATTTTGTAGAGTGAGAGGAGGAGAGCATTCCAGTTTTCCTGGTGTTTGGCTAGAGATATTTGAAAAGAGGAGATCCTTTCTTGGACGACAATGCTACAAAGAAAAGGGTGGAGACATTAGAGGTTTGAAGAAGCAAGCTGAAGCTGTGAGGAGAGGCCTAAGTGGAGTCGCGGAGAGCAGGGAAAGAGCTTGTTAGTTCGATCCAGAGCCACAAGATGGTTTTGGTTGAATGTGATTATCTGCCCATATATGCTCTGTTTTGGTCCTCTTTGATGCTCTCGTTTTTTTTTTTCCCTTGTAAATGGCCCATGTGCATGGAGAAAAGTTGAACTTGTCCAAGCAAAGGCTTAATGTTCTCATGATGAATAACACGATTACCACATGCCTACACCTTCTTCACTGTTCGCGTCAGCCATACCCATTTCCTCACTCAAGCTTGTAGGAGTCAAGCATCCTCCACCACCTCCATTTTCCTCTCATTCATTCTCCATCCCACTCCCTCACTTACATGGAGTCTCACGGATGCATGCTATCCTTCACTCATTCACATACCCATTAAAACCACTCACCCAAGCCTCCATATCCATACAACCCACCAAACCCGTTTCTCTCTCTAAACTTTCACCTACCTATGGGATCCTTCCTAAAAAATGCCACATGGCTCTCTCTCCCTTGCACACGCAAACGATCCCCTTTGCGACGACGACATAGCTCATTCCACCCGGAGAAGAATTCTGTCCGGCCGACGCTCCACCTTCTCCGGATATCTCACATCAGGAATTCTGCCCGGCCGACGTTCCACCTTTTCCGGATATCTCACATTCGAAATTCTGTCCGGCAGGCGTTCAACCTCCTCCGGATATTTCACATCCGGAATTCTGTCCGGCCGACGTTCACCCTCCTCCAGATATCTCACATCCGGAATTATGTTCGGTCGACGTTCCACCTTCTCCGGATATCTCACATCCGGAATTCTGTCCGGCCGACGTTCAACCTTCTCCGGATATCTCGCATCTGGAATTCTGTCCAGCCGACGTTCCACTTTCTTTGGATATTTCACATCCGACGCCTGACGTCGGATGGGAGAGGAGGGTGATTCAACTTCCCCGGTTAGACATGTTCGGATCCTCTGATAGCGCTTACCCGGAGAGCATCCACAACCGACAATTCAGATTCCCCGGACAGCTTGGCTCGTCAGACACTCGCGATTCGCCGGATCCATTTCCGCCCACAATCAAAAAGCAAACTCCGATAATACTGACGACTAAGTCTCCTGAACTGTCACTCATCTTTAATGCAAGATATATTGGGCTTTGGTGGGGGCCCCACATACATGATCTTATGATCAATTGATTGATCTGATTGATTGACTTGGTTATCATATATGATTTATTTATCTTGCTCTCTGACATGCATGTTATTATTCCTTAATTGTGCACTAACCCTCTCTCTTGATAGTGCATGGTGGCTTATTGCCGAGGTACGTACCCACTTTCCATCTGATCATTGTCTATGCATATTCAAACTCTCATACGTGCATGATCACTTTGGGTATTCATTGATTTACTCATCAATTGCCATGATTGCTTCACTTTATTAGTAGAGACTCGACTTTAGGGGCTTAGAGGGGTGCTACGGTTTTTACCGTACCTTTCCGATAAGTAACTTGACCCCCGAACCCGATCCGGTTTTTCACAGACCACCTTTTTCAAAACAAGGAGTCACACTTAGGGTTTTTCTTTCTTATTTTGTTTACCCTTTAAAAATAAAACAAAAATAAGTGGCGACTCCAAGTCATTCTTTTAATAAATAAAAATCAATTTTTCGAAATAAAAATCGAGCTCGCCATCAAGTGGGAAACGCATGAGCCGAAATACGGGGTCCACACCTACATTTTTTTTTCATTCTCCAAACCCAACACTACCTTACACGGCTCCATGCTTGGGAGAATTGTGCTTCAAGCTCATTTGAGCTTGACAATTGATGTAAGATCCTTCTATCACCTATAATTGATTACAAATTTATGAGATAGTAATAGATAAAACTATCCATTTGATTCATTTTTATCTTTATTTCACCACTCTTCACATGCTAACACCAACAAATTCATCTTTATTTAACAATTTTTGGATTTTTCATTATTTTTTTAAAGTCTTTTATAAATAATTGAAAAATCAACATTATTTTCTACTTTTAAATTATAAATAAACAAAAATTATATTAATGATTCAAAAACTTTTTGGAAAATAATTTCTAAAAAACTATTAATTTAAATAAATAAAAATTATCCTTTACATTTTAGAAGTAAATAATTTAATGATTAAAACATTATTTAAAATAAATATATCCAATATTTTCTTTCATTTTATACTAAAAAGTATTTTAAAGCTTATTATTATTTTTTACTATTATAAAATAAAAAGTTTAATTTTATTTTTTAATATTCTTCATTCCTTATTTTAATAATTTTCTGAACATGACTTTTGCTAATAAATTATATGAAATGTTACAAATTAGTTTACTAAGGATTTTTTTTAACTTATTTGAATTAATTGAAAATTTATCAAAATAAGAAAAAGAAAAAGAAAGAAAGAGAATGGACGAAGAATTTTTATTTTAAATATCACTATATACTTCTTTTTGCATTAGACTAATTTTTTTTTTGAAAATTGTTTTTTATTTTTTTTTAAATGATTTTTTTATTTTAAAAATAGGAAATAGTTTTTAACAACTTTTTTTAGTTATTTTAAATTATTTTTTTTAAGAATTATTTTAAAAAATAATTATATAAATATAAAGAATAATTCACAATAAAATTTTTAAAAATTATTTTTCAAAAATAATTTCCAAGCCCAGTAACCTTCTATCAACTGGTGTTTTTTTTTTTTTTTTTTTTTTTTTTTTTTTGTGAAATATTAATCTCAGTGTACTAATGAAGAATTGATCAAAGTGTTAACCATGCCTTTTAGTATTCCAGCTAGAATATTCCCACGTAAGTATAGCTGTCATCTGTAACACGGTTTTCCTTTTTTTCGTCTCCATTACCTAGCAACTTCTTCGACGTCAAATGCTTGAGCTTCTTTGAGACGGCTCTCTCCACCCAATGTCTGTCTCTCTATATATAGAGAGAGTCTCATCCACATCTGCCCAACTTTTAATATTCAATCATCCATTCCTTCATTCAATTCTCCAAGATGAGTATGCCCAAACGCAACAACAAATCATCACTGCTCAGCCGCCTGAGGAGGGCAGTGAAGAAAGTGGGCTTCCTGCTCAACTTTGGCATCCATAGATGGCATGTCGCCTCCATGCTCCGCACTTCTTCCGAAACAAGAAGATTCAGCTTCAATGACAGGCCTGGCTTGAGGGGTTGCACTGAAGATACCGACTCAGAAGATCAGCCCGGTTCGTCGCGGGGGATTCAGAGGACGATCAGCGGCCCATGCGAAGAGGATGTTGATAAGAGAGCTGAAGTTTTCATAGCGAATTTCTATCGACAACTCCAGATGGAGAGACAGGTTTCATTGGAGCTCAGGTACTGCAAGGGCAACAGCTTTGAGTCAACAACAACGTCCCCATGATGATTTTTTGGTTCATTTGATTGGCAAATTTGTGAGGTTTCCCTGTGATAAGAGAGACGACAAGGATTCATGACTTTTGGTGAAACTTGGAGCCTGTGTTTTTTTAAGAGTATCTCCTTTACAATTTGCAGCACTTTTGTATAATCATCAATTCTTTCATTCTTCTTCTTTCTTTTGTAATTTGGATTCTGGGTTTTTTTCTTCTTTTTTTTTCATTTTTCCTGGTTTTGGGATTGTTTGATAGGGATCAACCAGGATGTTTGCTGCTTCTTTCCCTTATTCTCAGTCTTGTATGTGTTGTATAGATTTCAACAACAGAAGCATGAAATGAAACTTTTGAATTGTTCACTTTGTAATACTGATACATTCTATATTTGGTGATGGGTATTTCAATGAGTAATGGAGTTAGTATAAATTGGTTGATCGAGTAAATTTCAAACCTTTTTTTTTGTTCTTTCTATCTTGTGGGTCATGTTCAATCTAAATTTAGGTTTTAGATCTGCCATGTTTGGCAGATGGGAAAGGAAAACCGGATTCAAATAATCTAGACCTGAAGAGTCTTTGAATGAGTATAGTTATCACTCTTTCTGGTGTACGAACTTTTGCTTTTCATTAATGTTAAAAGAGGGCTAAGAAACTCAAGCACTACTAGTCAATTTAGAATTATTAATCTCTATTATGTTAGGTGTATCTTATTCATTCCTATGGTTGCAGAGAGTCAAATGAGGCTCCTTCAAGCTACGATAATAATTCCCATGCAAAGGGCAGTTGCCACTTACCAATATAAATAATATCTGATCACATTCTATTAGCCTATGAATCTGATGTAGTTACTAATAAAAAATTGAAAATCAGGATAAGAAAAATGATATTTAACAAAAAAAAAAAAAAAGTTAAGGATCTTTCAACTGAGCTAGAGTAGTTAGGTAGGGATGTAACAGTAGTCCTCATTCATATATTGGCCCTAGTATGAAATGAACCACTTCAAATAAGTTCATTACTTCAGCCGATTAATTCAGCGTATACTAGTTGAGTTTCGTGTAGTTTATTGATAAAATTAATGAGTTGGACATTTCTTGCTCACAATCAAAATTGGTGAGTTCTTAATCACAACTAAGTAAAGTTTCATTAAAAAATATTTTCTAAAGGAGAGAAATTCAAAATAAGGGTTTGTTTGGTAATAATTTTTATAATAGTTTATGATAATTAACTTAAATATATCAAAAAGGGTTTTTTTCTATATATATATATATATCTATAATGTAAAAAACTTTCAAATATTTATCATCTTTGTAGAAAAACTATTTTTTTATTCTCAAGAACTGAAAATTCTTCAAAACCATTACTAAACATACTCTAAGATTTTAATGAAATTGATTCTGAACCGTGGTCATGTCTAAATAACTTTATAAAAAGTTTAAAAAGAATATTTTGGTAAAACCTCAAATTCAGCATGAATATGAAATCTGAATTTTCGTAAAGAGTTGATTGGGTGAACCTGCTCCTCCTGAATGTAACAGCACCCTCTAGTTTTCTCCCAATGAAGAATTGGTCAAATGGGCTAACCCTGACTGTTCTTGTTGCCTTATCCTAGTATTGGCTTGAATGTTGGTAAAAAGAAAAGTCCAATTGGAATACGAACTCTGTGCAACAACTGTTAAGGCGCGCCCTTTGTCTTTTGTCTCTTGTTTGCAGACAATTATTATTAATTTTTGCTAAAGTGCTTCTAAGATGTGGTGAATCGAAAATTAAGAACTGTTATTTGAGTGGTTAGATGCTGATTTGATGGGAAAAGGGTTCACTCGTTTTACAAGTTAGTTCTAAAGGGGAAAAAATCAGACCAAGTGGATATAGAGATTCCTATATTCGTCTCAAAATTAAAAGTTAATGCTAAAGATGGGAGAAAGATGAGTTGATTTGAGAGCAAAAGAAATAGCTTTTATTAAAGCAAGAAAAGTAGCTTCTTCTTCTTTCTTTTCTTTTCTTCGAAACTAAGATTATACCTAGTTCTTGGAAGGAAAAGAAAAGTTGAAAGGCATAGAGAAGAAAGAAAAAAAAAGAGCATGGTCAAATATCTTGGTTTTGTGGGTGTGAAAAGAAAAAAGTGGGATGTATTTAACATCACTTTTGAGCAGTGTCACATATGGGATGTCTGCTGCTTCTTAATTTCCTTTGTTCTTATAATTCTTGTATGTGTTGTGTAGATTTCAACACACAAGCATGAAATGAAAATTTTGAATTGTTCACTTTGTAATACATTCTATATTTGGTGATGGTTATTTCAATGAGGAATGCATGTAGTTTAATTTGGTTGACCGAGTAGATTTCAAACCTTTTTTGTTTTTTTATTTTTTTATTTTGGTTTTTCATAAAAAAAACTATAAAATCATAACAGAAAAATATTTAGGTGGTGTTTGTTTTTTTACTTAATTATAAATAAAACTTTAATACTTAATAATGTTAAATATTTAGGTGTTGACCGAGTAGATTTCAAACCTTTTTTGTTTTTTTGTTTTTTTTTTTGGTTTTTCATAAAAAAAAACTATAAAATCATAACAGAAAAATATTTAGGTGGTGTTTGTTTTTTTACTTAATTATAAATAAAACTTTAATACTTAATAATGTTAAATATTAAGTTGTTTGTTTTTATAGTATTTTATTTCTATTAAGTATTAAAAAGTATAGAAAAACTAATATGTTATTTTTTTTATTTAAAAAAAGTTATATATTTTGGTTTTTTCTATTTAGTGAAAAGTTTATAATAAATTATAAAAAAGTAGAAAAACAAACGATCTAAATTATGAAAATAAATTATTTTCAACAAAAAATCAAAATAAACAAACACCACCTTAAATTGAAACTAAATTGGAAAGACACTACGGAGCTATCAATAAGGTTTGGATCCTTTGGGGTTAGCATCTTTGATTGAGAATAGTTATCACTCTTATACACTTTTCCTTTTCAATAATGTTAAAAGAACCCTAAGAAACTCAACCACTAGCAGCCAATTTAGAATTATTGATCTCTATAATGCTAAGTATATCATCATTCCTGTGATTGTAGAGAGTCAAGTGAGGCTCCCTTTAGATACAGTACTAATAATATTTCCATGCAGAGGGTAGCTGCCAATATAGATAGTGTTTGATAACAATCTCTTCTCTCATCAATCTGACGTAGTTACTAAGACATAATCTGTAAATCATGATAAGAAAAGTGATTGAACTAGAGCATTTCTTACTAACCAAAATAGGTGATATTTCACTATTACAAAAATTGAAAATAATCACACTTGATTCCTTTGCATTTTATCAACAGGTGAAGAAAAAGAGAGTAAAAAAACGAAAACAAAAAACATATATCCATGGGTAAAGAGGAAAAGAACTTTCATTATTATTGAAGCAAATTATAATCTTAAAAATCTTAAATTACGAAGTCTCAATTATACCCAAAAAGAGACCCACTTTTAGTTAAAATATTTTCGTGATTACATTGCAAGATTCTATATAAAAAACTAATTGTATAATTGTTAAAACATACAAATTCCTAAAAAAGATTTCACAATAATATATTTTCTTTATATTCATTGGAAATTCCCTTACAAAAATATATCATATTAGGAAATTATCGATGACTTTCTAATTTACTTAAAAATAGAATTTGAGATATTTTCTAATAATTTCCATCTTAACTCAAATTCTCAATATTCGAATAAACTCTAAATTCTTCCATGTTACTTTGCTCGCCTTCAAATGCTACTAACATCAATTAAATCCAAGTAATGCTTTGAATTTTACTATAAGAATCAGCTTAGTCATCATATCTATTGGATTATCTACCATAGGGATTTTTTTCATCAAGACATCATTATTGATAGTCTTTCTATCTTTCAATGCTTTGGAAAATCCTTATTGAACCAATAAGCACGCATCTCAAACATGTCATAAAAAAAAATGTTTCTTCCATTTCAGGTCTAATAATTTGTACTCTAATACTATTTTATTGTGAAAAATACAACAAATAATAATAATTGGGAGAAAAAAAAAGTAAAAAAAATGAAACCAAAAAACACAAAACACGAAATGATTTATATGGTTCTGTGTAAAATCTACATTTACGAATGAAGAGAAAGAACTTCCACTATTTACAACCATTGAGCTCTCAAATCCCAAAGGCCCAATATGAAATCTAAATTTTTGCAAAGAGTTGATTAGGTGAACCTGCTCCTCCTTAATGTAATAGCATCCTCTGGTTTTTTCCCAATTAAGAATTAGACAAAGGGGCCCAACCCTAGCTTTTCTTATTGCCTCTTGGCTTGAACGTAAAAAGAAAAGTCCTAACTGGAGTAAGAACTCTGTGCAACAACTCTTAAGGCTCTTTGTCTTTTGTCTCCTGTTTGCAGACAATTATTATTAATTTTTGCTAAAGTGCTTCTAAGATTTGGTGAATAGAAAATTAAGTACTGTTCTTTGAGTGGTTGGTTGCCTGACTTCATGGGAAAAGGATTTCTCCTTTTACAAGCTAGTTTTAAAGTGGAAAAAATCAAACCAAGTTGAATATAGAGGATTACTATATTTGTCTCAAAAGTCAAAAGTTAAGAGGACAGAGATCGGATAAGGGTTAGGTGGTGTTTGTTTTTTGGCTGAATAGAAAAAGCCAAATATTTTGACTTTTTTTATTCAGCTAAAAGTACCTTATTGATACTAACCAATATAATTAAAGTGAACTTATTATCAATAAGTTTAATTTAATGATGTTGATTGATGTCAATGAGTTACTTTTAACTAAATAGAAAAAGTTAAAATATTTAGCTTTTTCTATTAAGCCAAAAAACAAACACAACCTAAGTTTATTTGAGGGCAAAAGAAATAACTTTTATTAAAGCAAGAAAAGCCACTTTTTTTCCTTGGAAACCAAGATTATGCATAGTTCTTGGAGAAGAAAATGAAGGACAAAAGAAATAACTTTTATTAAAGCAAGAAAAGCTTTTTTTTCCTTGGAAACTAAGATTATGCATAGAACTTGGAGAAGAAAATGAAGGACAAGAAAAGTGAAAAGATAGAAAAAAAATAAGGGCATTGTTAAACATTTTTGTTTGTTGATGTGTGAAAAAAGAGAAAATGGATGTATTTTAATCACTTAAAAAAAAAACCATGTTTAATTTTTCATAAAAAGAATTGAAAAAAAAAATCAAATATAAGTAAAATTAATTCAAAATTTATGTATTTTTAAATTATTTAATTTTTATATAAAAGAGAAAAAAAAGTTAAATAAATTTGAAAAAACTTGTAAAAATAATTTATTAAATTTAAATTTAAAATTTATTTTTCATCACTTTTTTCATTCCCTTTCTCTCACATTTTCCTTGAAAATTTTCAAGAACCAAACATTATATATATATTTTTTCTTTTGTGCCTTCCACAAGCTAAATTTTATTTTGGCCCAAGGTTAGCTGTACATTTTCCTTGAAATCATTACAACTTGGTCCATATTATTTGTACATCTAACTAAGACCCTAAAAACATCAAAATATTTAGTCCTCGTAAATATACACTTATTAGGTTAAGTCCCAAAATTAGGGCGTAAATAAGATTGTTTGTGTTGAATATTGAACAAAATGATTGAATTGATAAAATCTGTTTATGTGTAACAAAGATTGAATTGGTCAGGTTTTTTTTATCAAAAAAACTAAACTAAACCAAACCAAACCAAACTTTATTCGATCGGATTTTTATTGAAAAACTAAACCAAACCAAGCTTTATGAGATTTATTTGATTTGGTTTGGGTGGATAGATTGGGGCCCTAACCTCAAGCCTTATATTGGGCCACAGTCCCAATTGAAGTTGAAGACAGATTTCTGTTTTGAGCCCGTTAGGCATCGATTTGGGTTTATGTTACGAGCCAGGTATGTTATTGTCGAATCCGATGGCAGAACATTTGGATCGAATATTGGCCGATTTCAATCTCAAGACAGTCCCATGGCACAACATAATTTTTGGCCCCGGAAAATAACAAAGAAAAGAAAAGGAGAATGTCAAGGAAAATAACTATTTGGTTTACCATAAATAAAAACCACTAAAATTTAAACATCAAAACACTTTGCTAGTGTCCAAAGTACTTCAAATTTCAACAATCTAAATGGTCTTCTTCTTCTTTTTTTTTTTTCTAACATTTAAATAATATATATATAAAAGATAAAAAATAAAAACAAAAGCAAAATATAGTTGACAACTATTTTCCATTTTATCTATTATTCCTCGTCCTAATTGAGAGTGTAAAAAAAATTAAATAATAATAAACAATTAAATAAGCTTAAAGTCCACCCGATGAAAATGGATACATTTTATGCATCAAATATTTTCAAAATTAAGTTAATTTCAATTACCTCTTCCGAGGCTTAGGTTAAACATACTTTCTTATTATTAAATTGAAATTTTATCAAATACTTCTTCTACTCTTTTTATTTATTATTTTTACTTATCTTTTGTCAATTTAAAATATGGAAAAAGTGTATTTAGCTTAAACTTCAAAGAAAAGAATAAAATTTATTCATATTTTAAAATAGGCCATAATATCAATCCTCTGTCCAATAATCAAGTTAACCAATTGTCTGGTTGTACTTATTTTTTTTCTAGGTTATTTATTTATTTATTTTATTTATTATTTATTTTTAAAATTTTAATTAATTCTCACAACCAAGTTGTATGATTTCCCTTTTTTTTTTTTTTTTTTTTTAAATTTATTATTTATTATATGGATCTGCTCATCCAAATATCCAGAATTTTCCTGTCTTCATGAATGAATCCATGTGCATATATTTCTAATTTTTTATTTAAAAATTTATCAATCAATGCCTAATCTAAATCCGGATTTTTAAAAGCATATTTAAATTATTTAATGAATCTAAAGTACAATTAAAATATTTAATGAAACTGAAAAACCTAGATCTAAAGAGAAAAATAAAAAAAATATTATTTATAACTTTTAATGCTAAAAGACAATGCTACCCCTTTATTTTATTTTATTTTATTATTATTATCATTATTTATTTTTAAAATTACATTCTTCTCCCTGAAATTAAATTTTTGGGCATTACAAATCTAACATCCCAAATCTAAATACATTAAGAACCCACTTTCATTATCCCTACAAATAATCCAAAGTCTGTTTTGATTATACCCACATCCAAAATCCATATATATAAATTATTTAATATATTAAAGAAAATTTTTTTTTGGTCAGGATATTTAAGACAGTGTATGAATATGAACCATGATAAAATAGCACAAACAAAACCAATGTCAAAATCAACTAAGAAAGTTCACATTAATAATAAGCTGGATTGCCTTAAAAATAATGTTTTACTACATTTTTAAAATAGATTTGAATTTGTCATTTTTAAAATTTTACTATATTTGATGAAAAAAGAAAAAAGCCTATGGTGTGTACACAATGAGGGTGGCCTTCGTCATGGTGGTGGTCCATGTGCTTGCCTTGACACACGTTTGCCACTCAAATAATGGAACTATGTATGCATATAAAATTCCATTTTGGTGTTTGGATCACTAGAAAAAGAGAAAGGAAAAAGGCAGAACTCTTGGTAGGTCAACAGGCATGTGCTTTTATAGTCAAGAATGGTGAAGCCTACCATACCGTGTTCAAGCATAAATGGCTAATCACCAGATTTTGACCAGGCTGAACCCAGTGGTCTAAGCTTTAAACTAGAATTAGGCTCAACCCCACTACCTCAATTGTTTCATGAAATTCAACTGAGAATTGAGGCAATTTAGGTAGAAAGACCATCAACTCCTCAGTCGAGTCAATCCCGTTATAACTCAGCTGAGTTTCTTGTGTTGAGTAACTAGTTGAGTTCACTCAAAACTCTCATATGACAAATTTTGAAGTGGGCTCTTTCGTCTGAGGTAGGGAATCTTTCCATTAAGCATCTGCCTCTTAAAAAAAGACACGTAGCATAGAACCTTCCTACAAATGAACCGGCTATCAAACCAAAATCTTGTATGACAAAAGACTACCATTTTTCATTTTCTTAATTAATCAACCAATCTTGTATCTTGAAGTTAATTTAGCAACATTTTTGGTTCAATTTATGACCAACTCGTGGGTCAACTCAGTAACCATGTGGGGCTTCCAACAACCAAAGGCCATAATGGTACATTCATTCATTCTTTGATAGCTCTCTATACCTTCCTTTTAAGTGCCAAAGTCAAAATGCTATGCCCAATTTCCAACTATTGCGTTACATGTCAGAGAAGCATTTCAATTTTATTTAAGAAAAAAGCATATATTATATAATTATAAAACTATATGATATTACTATATATATACACCTTATATGCTCAAACTCAATTCATATACTCTTAGCTCAAAAATCTCATAGAACCACAACTCTTCTTATATGTCTGAGAGCTTCCATTTTCAGAAGATGATGATGAACCCCAATTTCCAAAAGGTGATGATGAAGCCCGCCAAGCCTGAACGAAACCCTTTCATCATCTTCTCCTTCTTCTTCATCCTCTTCCTCTGTGCTATAGCTTCCATTAACGGAGTCCGAATCGACACTATCATGAAGTTCGGCGGCTGCACTTTCTTCTCCCACAACTCATCATCTTCCGATGATTTTCTCACCCTGAACTTCACCTCCGATCCCGCCGACGACGACATCCGGATTCTCATCGGAATCCTGACCCTCCCCGACCAGTACCACCGCCGGAACTTCCTCCGCATGATCTACGGCACACAGTCGCCGGCCGGAGCAAAGGTCGACGTCAAGTTCGTGTTCTGCAACCTCACGAAGGAAGACCAGAAAGTCCTGGTTGCGCTCGAGATAATGCGATACGACGACATAATCATCCTCAACTGCACCGAGAACATGAACAATGGCAAGACGTATACGTACTTCTCGAGCTTGCCGGAGATGCTGAATTCCACCGAGGGGCCATCGCCGCCGTACCATTACGTAATGAAGGCGGACGACGACACGTATCTGAGGCTGGACAACCTGGTGGAGTCTATGAGGCCATTGCCCCGAGAAGATTTGTATTACGGTTACGTGATTCCATGCCCGAGCATGGACCCATTTGTTCACTATATGTCCGGAATGGGGTACTTGGTTTCATGGGACATTGTGGAGTGGATTAGGGTTTCTGAGATTCCGAAGAAGCACATGGAAGGCCCCGAAGACAAAGTGTTTGGAGACTGGATTCGGGAGGGGCGTAGAGGGAAGAACAGGCACACGGCGAAGTGGGCTATGTACAATTACCCAGAGCCGCCGACGAGGTGTACACATGAGCTGTGGCCTAACACCATTGCAGTGCACCTTCTGAAGAACCAGGAGAAGTGGATTCAGACCTTGAACTATTTCAATGTTACCCAGAACCTGAAGCCATCAAAACTGTATCACATACCTTAGGTCAAATATGCTTCATGATCATGACCATTTTGTTTATTCTTTTCACTGAATTTTAAACCGTGGGGGTTCAATAATCAAACAAAGGAAGAAAAATCCCATATTACTAAAGAGGTATATGTCAAATTTTTGTATCTGAGTACATTATTCATAAACTTTTGTCTTTGTTATTTTATTTTATTTTTTAATATCGGGTTACATTATTGGTCTGAAAAATTCTTTTTGATTCTAAAATGAGTGACGCTGTGAGTTCTTCCCATTGGGATGGTGGTGCCAATAGCTCTATTGCATGATGGCATCATGGGACTTGTCATTGGCTGCAGAGAGGATGACATCGATTGGTTGCTAAAGATGTGACTACGACTTTCTCGATCCGTTCTTCCTATAAAAGGGAACAATCTATTGGTCATTAGAAGTGGCTTGAATCCACTGGTTGGAAGGCAGGAGGCTTGACTGCCAATACTCTGTTGGAGAGAGGTGCTTGCATCAATGGGATTTGGTCATTATGAGGCTAATCTTGCTTTGGGTTGTATTCATCCCTTTCAGTTGAGTGGTGACGTGTTTCATGTGTTGATCAAATTATTGAAAATATCTGAAATAAGTGTGTAAATAAATATAGAAAATAAAAATTAAACTGAGAAATAAGGTTGATAGATGCTAGAATTTGACTCTATGTCTTCAAGAGGAATTTGCCCTTTTAATTATTTATCGGTGAATAAGTAATGTGTTGTACTCTTTACAAAAAATTGCTTGTTATAAAACTGAACACTTGCAAGTACTCTCATTTGACTTGGAATGAAATTCTACATTTGGAAATGATTTGGAATGGAATATCATACATGGTTGGAATGAATGAAATGCTAAAGAGAGGTCTCCTATTTATAATTGTAGATAGTGATTGATATTGGAATGGTTGTGTCTCTACAACACTACACAAACATGTTGAACAAGTTATGCCTTAAGACACAAAACACATCTTTTTCAAAAATAAAAATAAAAAATTTCTTCTCTAGAAATAGGTGTCCTATCACTTTGAACTCAATTTTCCATTTACCTATAAATGGTTTTAAGTCATTTTCCAAACCATTTTCCAACAATCCTCCCACATGAAGTGAAATTGCCTTGATATATGCAAATAACATACTACAATTTGGAGAGTATTGTTTGAAAAAGAAGTTGCATAAGAATAGGTAGCTTGTATCTTTAAACCTTCTTTAGTGAAATACAGTAAGATTTACTAACTAAGCAGTGAACATGATGTCTTAAATTGTTTAGTTTTTTATATAAACTAAGACAATAGTATTCATGTAACTCCTTCTTGAACATTGTTAATATGGGAATGACTATAAAAATTACTGCAGGCTTTGGATTAATAGGGTGTATATAAAATTATCCTAGGTATCTCTAAATCCACACAATAATTAAAAGCATATATCATATAAAAATTGTAGGTCTAAGTGCTCAAAATACGATACCTATGATCTAGATGTTTCCAGATAAATTCCAATCAGTAAAAAGATTGACGTGGATCTTAAATACCTCACAATCTTTTATCCAGTCACTCTCTTTTTGAAGACTAGCACATGAGGATGGTGGAATCCTCTTTGAGAAGATGGAGGCAAAGTTGTTTCTCTTTGGAAAATTGAATGACAAAGATAAAAACCCTAAACCCTTAAAGGGGTTTATATAAGCTTACTAATGAGCTTAAGTGACTTGGGTCCATTTTAGGTTTGAGTCACTTAATCTAATTCATTGGGTTCTAATTATTAATTAGCTTTATTGAGTTTCAATAATTAATTAGCCTAACCTAGAAATGCAATTCATAAGCTCTTGTACAATCTTGCGTATTTATCAAAACACCCTTATACATAGATATGCATAAAGAACCTAAGTATCTCTTAAATAATATGTCACAAAGGAATATATACAATCTTGAGCGAGGGGCCACTAAGACTCACAACTAGAAAAATACTGGTTTTTTCATAATTCAATTCTAAAGTTGACTTAATATCCTATTATAGAGAGTTAACTACATTCCAATATATTATGATATTAAATCAAGATACTAAACTTGAGTTTGTGATCTACTAACCACTGCATGCAAGGTGCCCTCAAACTTGAATATAAGATCCTCTTATTATGCGATCAACTGACATGCTTTAACTCTTAAAGAGCATTTGTCAAATTCTAGTTAAGGAATTATTAAGATAATATATTTCATGATCACATATCATTAGAATTAATTGAAGGGACACATTTTATCAAACCCATAAAATATCATGATACGTATCTCAAGAATACCTATTTTCACCCGTCTTAATCAATAGTAACTCAATCCATAGAGAATATATAATCACTTGAGGGTCTCACCCATAGATCAAAGTCATTGAAAACCTCAATAGTACTAGTTCAATATTCTCTCAGAGTTGCAAGCTTTAATAGTATAGTAGCTTAGTGAAGTCATGATTACTTGACAACCAATGTCATGACTCACCATATGTCTTGTCAAATGTGTAACCATACACATTAATGTACTCACCATGGGAACCATATCTCAATGACTAAAATAAGTCATTCCTCTAATTAGGAGGTAGTCTACTACAATCTTAAATGAATTGTCTAAGTCTATGAACCACTTATGAACAACTTATCAACTTTCAAGGAACCATAACTTAGATCTTCTATGCAATTCTTAATCCACCAAAGTCATATACAATGTAAGTAATGTTAAGCTTAAATGTGGAAATGGATAATGCATGAACAAAATAAAGAAATGAGAAACTAAAATTGTTATTATAAATAATAATGAAAACCATTTATTGTTACATCATGTCTTACTTTTAATAACTCTATCTTAACAATCCCTCACTAGCCCTCAAAGCATCCTAGGAATACATCTAATGTCTATGTCATTCTTATAACCATTAAAGACTTTGCTCGACAAAATCTTAGTGAATGGATTTGCCAGGTTCTTTGCAGAAGGCATTGTTAGCTTAAGGGTTCTCCTAAGTATGTTTCAATGATAACAAACCATGATTAGTTTATTAGTTAACTTAAAATCAAGATAATTTTTAGGTTTTATTTGAGAAATTCAAATGGAAATTCAAGATAGTGATCAACGAATCAAAAGAGTGCAAGTCTAAGTGTGCATGAAGATTGTTCAAGCCTATGAATCCTTTGTAAGGTGAATACATGGGTGCACCTAGGATTTTTATGTTAAATCATGCATCATTTAATACTCGATTTTTGCATTAAAGTTAAGATTTTAATGAAGC
This sequence comes from Vitis vinifera, assembly GCF_030704535.1. Taxonomy (NCBI): domain Eukaryota; kingdom Viridiplantae; phylum Streptophyta; class Magnoliopsida; order Vitales; family Vitaceae; genus Vitis; species Vitis vinifera. The sequence continues at coordinate 19,006,947 of NC_081815.1, read as the reverse complement.
TGGAGTTTTCTCACATGAACCTTAAGCAAAATACTTTAAACTTGATATACTAAGATACTTGAAGACTTTGCTTAAGTGTTAGAAGAAGAAAAAAACTAAAAAATATAGGTTTTGGATCTCATTTTGGCCAATCGGTCCAGGACAGGATCAATTGGTTCAACCAATTGTGGAACCGATCAATCAGTTGTCTTTTCCTAGTCGAGAATATATTGAGGAATGCACAAATTTTCTCTCTCATCCAGTAGCATTGCATTCCCAATCAAGGATAGAACTTTCTCGATCAAAGATAAGCTCTTCCTAGTCAATGTTTGGTTTAGGGCTTAACGGTCATCTATTATGCAATTAATGCCCAATGACTAATCAACCGATTGAATCAGAACTCAACCAAACAAGGCTAGTTTGCAGTTTTTTTTTTGTGCTTGAGGTTAGAAGCCTATAAATTGAGAGCTTCACTTCATTTATTGTATAGAGAACACATGTTATTTACTTCCTACCAATTTGTTTCTCATTAAAAGCTCTCATTTGCTTCTTTGATGCATTGTTTCCTTATTTGCAAATCACCTTAGTGCACCCTTGTTATTCATCCTAACTTCCTTTGTATTTTTTCGTTTATTGAGTTAGAGTAAGAGTGGTTTCTTTCATAGTTATTGAAGGGAGGTTTTGAGTATTTAAAGCTTCAAGTTGAGATATACATGAAGAGAACTTGCAGTTGTTGGGAACCTCGGATCACTTCGTTCCCATGCCTTGGATCTCATAGGGTGCATAAAAATCTATCCTGAACTCTTTAAATCTATCGCAATGGAAAACCAAGTATTCAAAAACCAATATTGATACCATAGAAATCATAGATTCAGAGAATAAAGCCACATATCTTTGATCCAAATGTTTCTGGATTGATTTCAATTGATGTAGATAACTCAAAAGTCGTAATGGATCTTGTAAACACCATGATCTTCCGTTCGATGACTCTTCCTTGTGTTTAGGCACTGAGATGGTGAAGATCTCATGGGTAAAGGTTAGGGTTCTCTCTCTGGATTATAGGGAGAAAATGACAAGATATTGAAACCCTAACCTCTAAAGGGGTATTTATAGGTTTCATATTGGGTTTAAGTGACTTAAGTCCATCATGAGCTTGGGTTACTTAATTTAGCCCAAAAAAGTTGCTAATTGATTAATTAACCATACATGACCTTAATTAATCAATTATCATAGTCTAAAAATACCACTCACTTATCCTTGTGCAACATTACATAATTATCAAAATGCCTTTATGCACAAAAGTGAACTAAAAACCCATTCAACCCTCATAAACCATGCCATCAATGAATATGAGCTCAAAGTGGGGACCATTGGGACCCATAAGATTACTAACTCCCTTAAAATCAAATTCTAGAATTAACTCAACATCTCACTATAGAGAGTCAACTGCATTCCAATACCTTATGTATATTACAACGAGACACCAAGTGCTCAGGTCTATGATTTACTATCCACTACATGTAGATTCCCCATGAATTGGTGTCATAATATAACAAGGTAGTGTTATCACCTATTAAAATTACCTCTCAAATTCTTAAGTTACATATCACACTTATCATGTGATCAACTATCATACTTTACCTCCAAGGAGCATATGTCAAATTTCATTAAAGAAATTACTATGACCACACATTTCATGATCACACATCTTCTAGATCACCCAAGTAGATACATTGTTTCAAAGCCTCCTATTGATTTTGGCACATGCTCATCCTCTCAAAGTTAAGAGTCCATGCAATATAGTAGGTTGGTGAATTATGACAATTGATAGTCTTGTGTCATGATTCATCATAGGTCTTGTCTAGTGTACATCACATACACTAGTGCACTCACTATGGAAAATTCATCCCAATGGCCAAGACAAGTTATCCATCCAATTAAGAGGAGGTGCACTATAGTTTCTATTGGATTGCTCAAATCCATGAACCCACTGTGGATAACCTATTTACTTACAAGAAACTCATGACTTATACATTCTGTATAACTCTTACTACACCCAAGTCATGTACAATGAAAAAGATATGAGTTGAGTGCTAAAATCAATGTCAATACACCAAAATGATAGCAAAGGGATAGTTAAGTTTAATTTTATTACATCATGTCATGTCTTACTTTTAGGGGCTCAATCCAAATAGTTGTGCCTATTAGAGCCAAAAATCCAAGTGTAAGGAATTGGAAGCTTGGTTAAAACTTTAAGTTAGTGGAACTTTTACTCAGTTGAAGCTTGAGGAGAGTGGATGTAGGCAAGAATTGTTTAACTACTATAAATCTTAAGTTTGTTTTTTCTATCCCTTATCTTTTTATTATTGTTGCTTTATAATTTGCTTGAATTAAGTGTGTGTAAAAGTTTTCAAAAACCTAATTCACCTTTTCCCTTCTTTCACTCCCTGCGGGTGATTTTTTTAATTAATAAGCCTTTAAATTTATAAGTTTTTTCTCCATAACTACATTATCTCTTTATAATATCTCATGAATCAGGTGATGATCCTATTAATGTGTTCACCCTCCGATGGCTCTTTGGTTCTTTAGACTATGTCATTGCACTAATGTTATCACAAAATAAGGTTATTTATGGCACATATGAGAGAAGCATCCTAAGTCTCATAAGGAACTTTCTAAGCTAAACAACTTTTTTTGCAACTTCAAGAGTTGCAACATACTTGACTTTCATAGAAGAGTTAGTGATATAAAATTGCTTCATACTTATCCAACTAATAGTCACACCACCTAGAGTGAATACAAAACTATAGGTAGACCTATGAGAGTTCTTATTAGATTGAAAATTTGAATCTGTGTACCCAATGGGTACCAACTCATCATTATGAAACATAAACATATAATTCTTCAATTGCCTAAGATCCTGGAGTATATGCTTGACTTTTGTCTAATGCTTTAGTCTTAGATTAGACTAATATCTACTCACTATCTCTATAGAAAAACAAATGTCTAGTCTATTACATAACATTGCATATATAAGGCTACCTATTGTTGAGGTATATGGCACTATCTCCATGCGTTTTTTTTCTTCAAGTATCTAAGGACTTCAATCTTGAGAAAGAGGAACTCCATTCTTGAAGGGTAACAAACTCTTATACTTGAAGGGTAGCAAACATTTCTTAAACTCCATGCAGTCTTTCATATTGCATAATTCATAACCTTTATGTGCTATTAGAGTACAAATTTAAATTTCAATCATGTATCCACAAGGTTGTCCTTCAACTTGATATAGTGAATAGAAACCACTCCATTTGAAAGTAACTACTTTATCATATTATGTTTTCGATGTATATGTCAAGACTTGCCATTATATAAGCTATTTTGTGTCATTCTAATAGTTGATCCTATGGTGGATCTAGGAATTCACCTTTTTTTTAAAGACTTTTATGATTTAGGTATTCTCACATTGTGGCTACATAACTATTAGAAAAATTGGTATAATCCAACCTATGGTAATCACCCTAGAGGGGGGGGGGGGGGGGGGGGGGTGAATAGAGTGATGGTTTCTTTTTACAAATTTAAACTATGTGAATGTAAAAGACAAATATATGCAAGTATATAATAAAACAATATAAAGACAACTGCATATAAAGTAAAAGAGTAGGGAAAAGAAAATGCAAACACAAGATTTTATAGTGGTTCGGTGCAACTCGACCTACATCTTCTCTAGTTTCAATCCCAAGCTTGAGGTTCCACTAATTCAAGGCTTCCAAACCAAGCCTTCAAGCAATACAATTGGATTATGGTTCCAATCCACCCTCTTGGACTTTTGGCTTCAAGCACTCTTTACAATCCTCAAGAGATACCCCACTCTTGAACAACCTCTCAAGTGATACCCCACATTTGAGAATCCCTAAGTGATACCTCACACTTAGATTCTTCCTCTTAATGATATACAAATAATTTTACAAAATCTTAGTACAAAACTTTAGGTTTAAATGATATAAGAAGACTAGGATTGAATGGTGCATTAATGATATGAAAGTTTTAAAACAATGGTGCACTAAAAAACACTCTTCCAAGGCTCAAATATATTCAAGAAAGGTTTGGGAATGTTAATCTCATAAACAATGAAGATTTGGAGCCTTTTTATAGAGGAAAAAAAATCAAACTAACCATTGGGGGGGGTTCGATCAGTCGAGCTGAGGGTCAACCGGTTGACTAGCCGTTAGCATTTAAGGCTTGACAGGTGATCGTTGGACCTTGATCGGACTTCGATCGAACCTTGATCGGTTGAGGTGAGGGTCGATCGGTTTTTCATTCAGTTGAACAACCATTCTGGAAGAGAGAGAGAGAAGGTTTCTTGCACCCCTTGACCAGTTGAACTAGGGGTCAATCGGTTACTGTTCACACCCTTGACCGATTGAACTAGGGGTCGACCGGTTCCTCATCCGGTTCAACCAGTTGAGCCGTTTTTGGCTTAACAACCAACTTTTTCAACTTAAAACCTTTTAAACAAGTTTAAAAAACATTTGACACAAGGTTTTAGTTGAAAACATGAAATCATCTAATTTTAAAATATTTAAAACAAAATAACTCTTGGATGATTTTGGTGCATAAGTAAAGAATGTAATGCATGAAAATCCTAGTGCACCAACAACCTTACAAAGAGATCTTATGAAGTTTAGGTCTTGAAAAACACTTCTCTTTGAGGTGGTTTTCTTCTTCATGATTTTTCGTTGGCTTGATTTGTCTTTGTGATTGCCACTTTGGAAATCGTTTTGCCTAATCACACTTGAAATATAATTATTAGTTCTAAACCTTGTTTTGTTATCATAAAAACCGAGATTAATCAAACCTTAGTTTCATAATAACTACTAGTGGATTTGGTGTTTTTTTTATTATATATTAATTTACATCATTAAACCTTTTTAGGATTAAAAACAACTATTTTAGTTGAATGTCCTAACACTTCCAAATATTTATAGGGGAATCTTATCCTTTGCATAACTCATATGAAGTTTTACATTTCTTTTCCTGAACCTATCCTGGATTTTAAAATTTTTTTTATCTTAAAAGCATCTTGAACCATTCATGCCTCTTTCTAACTAATTTGTTCCATTAAAGGTAAGATAGTATGAGTCTCCAAAAATATTTGTCTCGTTATTATTCTTAGGCATGACCTCATGAGTACTATCTTCAACTCAAGGTTTAATTTGAAAGTGGTTGTGAGTGTTTTGCTAGGTTGGAAATTCCAGACAAAAATTCTTAAGTGTCTCCTAATTTGGTTTTATGAATCGTTCCTCAAGCTACTTGCCTAATAAAGATTAAGATGTTGAGTTTGCTAAGAGACCAAGGTATGTAGTTAAGGTTGTAGATTGATGAAATTGAACCAATCAAGTTTTTCAAATTATTGTTTTTCTTGAAATATTTTTTAAGAAGTTAGGGAGGGTTAAGGTTCTAAGATCAATTCAGATTTAGGTAAGATCAATTTTAGATCGATCTAGTTTTTCTATTAGATCTTTCTTTAGCCATTGGATCAAGGATTCCTTTCCTTTCAAACTAAATTGCTTTTAGATTAGGGTAAAAAGACTTGCAACATTTTTCTTCACCCTATTGAGTTCTCACTCTTTATATCAAATTAGAGGTGTTTGGCTGCTAAGAAAATCCATCACTTTCCTTGATTTCCAAGTCATTTTCTACATTGGATTTTCTGAAAAGTGGGTTGATTCTTTTCTTTCATTCATATCTCATTTTCTCATTTATTTGGGTTTGGGTGAAAACCGATTTTCTTCTTATGCAAATTCAAGAAAAAGACAAAATCGAGGTTGTGGACTCCAAGTGTGCTCCAAAAGAAGGCATGAAGTTGAAATTGAAAATGTGTTAGTCAAGTGGTCTGAGAAAGATTAGTAAACTTGAGTTAGGTAAAACCTTGTTTTTTGTTTTTGTTTTTCATAGTAGATGTTTTCGATCACTTGTTGACTCATGGTTTTTTTATTTTTTTATTTTTTATCTTTTTGAAGATTTTTCATATTAAAATTTGGTGTTATTATCTATCTCTAATTCTTCTCTTTTGTTCATTTCCATTTATTGATCTTAATTTCATACTTAGTCATATATATTTGATGGGTGAAAAATGAGTTGAAATGAGTTTGATTATCTTTTGAATATCTTGAATAATTTTTTGTTCAATTTGAAAAAGATATTAAGTAGTAATTGGAAATCTATCAAGGAAAAAATTGTTCTTTTGAATTTGTATTGGGAAGTATTGAAGCATTTGCATGTGACTTGCATTTGTAAATTGTTGGAAAAGCGTTGTTGCATTCATGCTTGCATGTGCTTTTATTTTTTGTTGAAGAGTTTTTTGAAAAGATGAATATAAGTTGTGAGAAATTCTAATAAAAGATAATATTTGTTGGTGAATTGTTTTTGAATTTGTATAAAACACCTAGTCACCCTCCTTCTAGGTGTAGTCCATTATTTAGATTCACCTTCAATGACGTTATCAAGGTGAATGCATGCCTCTTGAGGTCAAAATATTTTTAGGCTATTAGGTGTTTGTAGATGCATAGTAATCAAGTTATAGTCGATTAAAAAATATTGGTAATGATGGTTGCAACTAGCAATGTGCAAAGTTGGATCAATCTTTTGTTATAATAATAATAATAAGTAGAAGATGATGATGATGAAGAACTATTGGTAAAGAGATAAGTAGAGAGCCAATAACGATATAATGATGAAAAATGGTTAAGAAGATCATGCTTCATGCAATCAATTAAACTTATAAATTAATGCACTTATGCAAGTTAATTATTTGAGTAAAAAGACATGCAAGAGGTAATTAAAAAAAAAAGCTTATTGGTGACCTCATATAAGTTGGGATTCAAGATTAAAGATTTGGTGTTTGAATTGAATTGAATTGAATTGAATTAATACATTTCAAAGCATGGATACATATTAGAATATTAAACTCATTCCCATTCAAGAAAGCGGGTACTATTTAAAATATTTAACAGCGCCCACCACCATAATCAAAAGTGTTTCTCCATCACTAAGTCCATTAATAAAATGCATGTGTGATAAACACAATAAGACTCTCCACTTAGTGAGATATCAAGTTGCAGGATCATATTGTATCAAAGTCCAAATCACAAAGCATGGAAAAATAAGATAAAATCTAGCAGCTATCAAAAAATAGAAAAATATATCATGTAAATGAATTGAAATATATTGATTCTACATATAGTGACTATATATCATGCAATATGGTAATGGAAAATTTCATTTAAAATATTTTCCTTCACATAATATAAAAGCTAAAACCTAGTATAATTTATGATTGGTTTTGACTACTAGGACAAAGTTGAATTAGTTGGTACAAAGCATAATGTTAGGTAGATTCTTATCATAATTGATATCTTAAATATTCAATTCATTGCAGTACAAATGACTATCATTGGAAAAAGGTTTAGTGGATAATTCACTAGTAAGGTTCAAGATAACACCATAGAGATGTTAAGAAATTGCTTTAAATAAAATAAAATAAATATATTTAGTACAATCACTCCAAGATAGTTGTCACCACAAGATTCTAAAAATCCTTTAAGATCACTCCACCATTATCACTAAACCAGGCCTTGATTAGTGGTTGCATGTCCTGATCATTCCCAAAAGTAAGATATTTCCTTTTTATATAAATATAAAATAAATTTTATTAAATTTATTAAAAATGTGTCCCTTAAAAAAGAATTTTAGCAAGAAAATATCAATAATGATACTTTCTTGAAAACAATGGAATAACTCAATAAAATAAATGAATTATTTTCATCCATTATTTTGTAAATAATGCATATTTACATAATTCCTCCATAAAATAATTGTATAAAGAAATCAAACTTGGTGTTATTGAATAATATTTTTAAAAATAGTTTTAAAAAAATTAATTTTTTATAATACTTTTTAAAAATATTTTTTAATAAAAAAAGTTTTTTAATATATTTTTTGTGAAAATATTATTCAATGTAAAAGTTTTTCATCCATTCTTTGTATTTTCAATTATTTTAAAAATGATTTACAAAAAAATATATATGAAAATATCTTAAATTTGTTTTAAAAAAACATTTTATTTTTATAATAAATAAAAAACTGTTTTTATTCTATAAACTGTGTTTTTGAAATTAATTACAAACGAGATTTCAATATAAAGACTATGACCCGAGATGTAAGATAATGGAAGCCAAATGGGCATATATGTTCACTTTGGATTGTCGTGTTACACATTGGCAAATTGGAAATGGAAAAAAAAAAAAAATATATATATATATATATATATACCCTTTTAGTATTCATACCACACTAAAAATTATTTCTTTTTAATTTATTTGTAACTTTAAAAACTGTATTATGTTTAATAATAATTCAATTAAGTTTATTAATATTAACAAATTAAATTTACAATTCTTTTACAAAATTAAAATAGAAAAATATTTTTTAAAAAAACCTAAATTTACTTATCTCAATAATTTTTTTATTTTTTATTCTTTAAAAATATTTTTAAAAACAATTTGTACAACATCTTTATCACGGTGTTGGGTAACATTTTCGAAAATAGTTATCAAAAAACAATTTTTGAGAATAGGTTTAAGAATCAATTCTCTAATGTTTTTATAGAACAAATCTTTGTTTAAAAATTTGAAATGTTTCTAACCTATTTTCTATGTTTTCAAATATTTGTTAAAATATGATTTTTAAAAAAAATAAAATTGAATAAAAATTTTATTAGTTGATATCAACAATAAAATAAGAAATTTTAAAAATTAAAACTAGATTGCTTAAAAATTAAATACAATTAAAACCACAAACCTTAAAATTTTTAAAAATAAAATATTGACTCTCGTTGTATTTCCACCTCCTTTTCAATATTATATTTTCTACTAATATGTTTTAACAAAGTAAAAATTAATATTTTGTTTTTATATTTTTAATTTTAAAGTTTTTTTAGTTTTAATTGTATTTTTAATTTTAAAATTTCTTATTTAATTGATCTCAAATTAATTATTAATTGATATTATTAACCTGGAAAAATATTACTCTAAAAAATAATTATCCAACTTACAAAAAAAAATGCATATATTTCAAAATATTGTTTGTTGATGCCATAAAGAACTATGCCACAGGGGAGTCTTGTTTGTCACATGTTTGCCACCTAAATCATGGAATGTATAAGCACATAAAAACCCTTTGGGTGTTTCGTTTGAGAGAAAGAAATTAAAAGGTATACACTTTTTGTGGGTCAACGAGCATTTGCTTTGTATTCAAGTATGGTGTGTAGTAAGAAACGGAGAAGCCCTACCACATTAAGGATGATAATGAGACGGGTTTTTTCGAATATCCGCCCTTAATGGGACGGGGTTTAAATTTAATAAATGGGTTTAGAACGGGTATGAGATTTTTTTTTTAAATCCGGGGTGGGTTCGGGTATTGTCCCATCCCACCCCGCCCCGTCCCGTTTATATATAAAATTAATTTTAAAATTAAATTAAATTTAAAATTTAAAATTAAATTAAATTTAAAATTTAAAATTAAATTAATTTAAAATTTTATTTTACTATTTTTAATATATAGATAATAATAAAAAATTTTAATAAAATAAGTTATAAAAAATATAACAATTTTATTATTTATAAAATATATTTATTTTAATGTAATTAAAAAATTTAGAAGTAATTTTTAAAAAAAAAAAAAAAAAAAAAAAAAAAAAGCTAAACGGGGCGAGGCGGGGTGGGTATGGGAGCTTAATTTTTTAAATGGAATGGGGATGAGAATTGTTTTTAATAAACGGAGTGGGGTTGGGATGGGGCGACCCATCCTAAACCCGCCCGTTGTCATTCCTCTACCACACTCTATTCATGCATAAATAAATACCTAAGCAAGAGAAATTGACCAAATCACTTTACCCATTTGTAAGCAAAGACCATGGCTCGCTGAGCTCAGTGAATCAAGCCTGTGAACTAAAATTAGGCTTCTCTCCACCGCCCATTGTTTTGTTTAATGAAATTCAACTGAGCATTGAAGCAGTTTTGATGAAAAGACTATCAACTCCTCCATCCCATGAAAACATTGAAAAGGCCATCACTTGAACTTCCAAAACTCAATACCAGAATAGTTTTCATAATTTCTATAGGCTATGTTTGGTACGGGAGAATTAGAGGGAAAATGTAAAGAAAAAAAGTAAAAGTGAAAATAATAATAATAATAATATTAAAGCTAAAAACAAAAAATTAATTCAATTAAAATATCAGTCTCTGTTAATTTATACTTACATAAATCATGATTTTCAAATAATAAATATGGTGCATATTCTTTTAATATTACAAAAGATTATACAAAATTGCTTCAAATTATTTTAGCAACTTTTTGGGTTCAATTTTTGTATCAAGTCGTGGGTTAATTCAGCCATGTGTTCTTCCAAACAAAGGCCATGGGGGTACATTGCTTCATTCCGTGCCTTGGAAGTGTGAAAGTCAAAAAAGGTATGCCCAATACCTAACCAATGCGTTACATCAACGAAATAATTTGAATATTATTGAAAAAAAAAACTATATATTATATCATTATGTAACCATACATTATATATTCTAGCCCAATTCATAAACTGTTTTGCTAAAAAGTCTCATGAAACCACAACTCTTCTTTCATGTCTTGAGAGCTTCAATTTTCAGAAGATGATGATGAATCCCAATTTCCAACAGGTGATGATGAAGCCCACCAAGCCTGAACGATCCCGTTTCATCATCTCCTCCTTCTTCGTCCTCTTCCTCTGCGCCGTAGTTTCCATTTACGAAGTCCGATCCGGCAATCTCCTGAAGTTCGGCAGTCACATTTTCTTCTCCTACAACTCATCATCTTCCGCTAGTTTTCTCCCCCTGAATTCTACCTCTAACGACATCCGGATCTTCATCGGAATCCTGACCCTCCCCGACCAGTACCAGCGCCGGCACTTCCTCCGCATTATCTACGGCACCCAATCGCCGGCCGGAGCAAAGGTCGACGTCAAGTTCGTGTTCTGCAACCTCACGAAGGAAGACCAGAAAGTCTTGGTTGCGCTGGAGATAATGCGGTACGACGACATAATCATCCTCAACTGCACGGAGAACATGAACCAGGGCAAGACGTATAAGTACTTCTCGAGCTCGCCGGAGATGCTGAATTCCACCAAGGGGCCATCTCCGCCGTACCATTACGTAATGAAGGCGGATGACAACATGTATCTGAGACTGGACAACCTGGTGGAGTCTCTAAGGCCATTGCTGTAACAATCCACTCTCAACCGTATAGATATTATTCGTTTCAGACCCAAAGGGGTCCTTATGACTTTAAAACGCGTCTACTTGGTTAAGAGAAACCTTTACATATATAGCGTTAGGAACTTTCGGGGATTGGCTCTAAAACGCATCTACTTGGTTAAGAAGAACCTTTACATATATAGCGTTAGGAACTTTCAGGAATTGACTTTGATATCATTTGTAAGCTTTAATTTCTGAATCAGTATATACTGGTTATAACGATTCAATCAATATTACAACAGAGGAAGGGAGTCAAAACGTGGGCTGCCCACTTGATGTTTAATTCCCATTGAAATGAAATCATTTTATTGTGTTCGTCTTGTAATAATTATAATTTTTTCCATTTCCAATTTGCCAATGTGTAACACAGACAGTTCAAAGTGACCACATGCCCCATTTGGCTTCTATCAATCTTATATCATAGGGCATAGTCTCTGTTTTATGCTCTTTTTTTCTGATTTCTCTTTTTCCTTTTGTTCATCGACACCACCTAGCTAGTAGGTTGATTTGAAACCAAGGAATTTATTGCTAATTTATTTTATACCAAGTGATATAGACCGGCCAATCCTTTAATGTAAAATGCTAATATTCAAAATTTAAAATTTTTAACATTTAATCATCATTCATGTTAACAAGTAGTGAACTACATAAGACATAAGTAAGAAGATATGGTTAGTATTGTTCTTTTCTATGTGTATTTAAGCTTTGTTTGTAATTAATTTAAATTTAAGATGTAAGCTAGTAGTTAGAAATTAACCTATTGAAACTATCAAACTTATTATTACAATGGAATTGTTTTCATAGAAGTTTCGTTGTCTGTACTTTCTTGTTAAATTCTTTTTTAATGTACACTCATTATATATATATAAAGAAAGATCTCACTTTTGATAATCAGCACATGCAACCACTAATCAAGGTTAGGTTTAGTGGTAATGATGGATTGATCTTAATGGATTTTTAGAATCTTGTGGTGAGAACCATCTTCAAGTGGTTGTACTAAAAATATTTATTTTATTTTGAGTAATTTCTTAAAAGATGTTGTCTTGAACCTTACTAATTAATAATCCGCTAAACCTTTTTCCAATGATAGTCATTTGTATTACAATGAACGGAATATTTAAGATATATATCAATTATGATAAGAATTTACATAACATCATGCTTTGTAGCAACTAATTCAACTTTGTCCTAGTAGTCAAAACCAAGAAGGAAAATATTTTAGATGAAATTTTCCATTACCATAGTGCATGATATATAGTCACTATATATAGAATCAATATATTTCAATTCATTTACATGATATATTTTTCTATTTGTTGATAGCTGCTAGAATTATCTTCTTTTCACATGCTTTGTGATTTGGACTTTGATATAATATGAAACTGAAACTTGGTATCTCACTAAGCGGAGTAGTCTTATTTTGTTTATTACATATTTTATTAATGAGCTTTTTTGAATCTTGATTATGGTGGTGGGTGTGTTAAATTTAAAGGCTCTCCACTTTCTTTTAATGGGAATGAGCTTAATATTTTATTATGTGTCCATGCTTTGGAATGTATTAGAGCCCATGTGACAATGTGACAGTAATTTTAAAAAGTATTTATAATTTTTTAACACTTAAAATTTTGTATCATTTAAGTGTTAGAAAGAATAAAAGTGTTTTTTAAAATCACTACCAAACGCGCACTCGTAATTTAATTCATATCTAACACCAAATCTTTAGTCTTGAATCCCAACTTATATGAGGTAACTAATGAGCCTTCTTTTTTTTTTTTTTAACTTGCCTCTTGCATGTCCTTTTACTCAAATAATTAACTTGCATAAGTGCATTAGTTTATAGGTTTAATTGATTGCATGTATCTAGCATGATCATCTTAACCATTTTTCATCATTATATCCTTAATGGGTCTCTACTTATCTTTTTACCAATAGTGCTTATTACTATTATTATTATTATTATTATTTATTTGGGTTTGAGTGCCCAAGTGGGCTAACCCAACCCAACTCAATCAATGAGAAAATGGAGAAGCAATTTTTTGGAGTTTTAAAACTACCAAAAAATCATAACTGTTAAAAAAAAAAAATCTTCGTGAGAATTGTTTCTCCCTAAAAACAAAGAAAGAATATATATATTTTTTTCTAAAAAAACCAAAGCCCTTTCTCTTGAAGTTTTTTCTTATTTTCCTTGTGAAAACGAAGATCAAAGATCTTGTTTTATGAGAAAATAATGGTTTTTATATTTAAGAAGCAATTAAGCATGAGAATAATAAAAATAAGGCATACATGTCTATAGAATTAAATAAATAAGGGATAAAGGAAGCGTACCTTAATTTCATGTAAAACGCTTTCATAAGGTCAATAAGGATTAGCTCACAAATAATAATAAAGAATCCAATATCATAGGCAAATTTCATATTATATACAATTAAATTCAAAATAAAGAATAAAAAAGTGAAATAAGATAAAATAATATCAAATTAAAGAATTCAATATATATTCATTCATAAAATAATTCCAAATAACATGTCAAAAGAGGGCATATGAAAGAAAATTTATCTAGTTTATATGATACATTTACAATGTAAAACAAAATCAAAGCAAGATAGAAGTATGCCTAAGGAAGCCAAATTTGTTATTTATCTTTGATCTTCATTATCACCAAAACATATGCAGGATATATTTATCAATTCATTTAGAACATGCATTTATTCACATGGAACATACCCGAATCCATTTATGAATTTTGGTTGAAGATGTATGGATCTTTTAAGGCCGAAGAGGGTAACCACCGTCACTGGATTCTCTCTGGCAATGGGAAGCGGGAGAGATTAGGGTTCTGTTCTATTAAAAAATGTGATGATTCAAAATGAACAGACCCTTGACCTTTTATACCCTCTTGCCTTGGGGACCATACCCATTGGGCTATTGGGTCTCACGAGTCTTAACCCATCATCTAAGGCTCGTGATGGCGTTTGGGCTCTACACATAGGTGGCCCATACTCTTGAACGAATCAAAAAACAAATAGTAAGAGGTGAATAGCTTAGTCATGAATTATTGTTAGATATGTGAGTCCATATCTTAACAAAATTATCAACAATAAACAAAACTTTTAATAACAAGACAAAACATGGGCATTCACAAAATAAATCTTAAATAAATACTTAGAAATGTTATTCATCAAGATAAAAAATAAATAACATTTTTAATATATCCATATAACAGCCCAAAAACCCAAATTATTTAATTATAAGCTAATTAATACCAAATTAAATCACAATAAATACACTATATAGAACCCAATTAATCTCCAAACACTTTTGTCTTCAAAGCCTTCCATGTGGTTCTTCACAATATCAGTCATTGACTCAAGAAGTCTTAAGGCATATTGCTCTTAGCATCTATGATTCGTACTATTGATATGCAAAATAAACTAATTAAAAACTAAAAAATATTTTTAAAAATTATTACAATATTAAACACAATTAAATGAACTTAAGAATGAATAAAATAAACTTATTTCATTTCATATTTAGTTACAATAATATATATATATATCAATATACTAAAATAGTTTAAAATACTATTAGTCTGTTTTATGGTATTTCATTATAAATTTAATTTTCATATTTATATAATTTAATTTATTAATTTATTATTAATGATTAATATTCATATCTAGTTTAAAATTATCATATGTTCATATTTAATACTTGTAACATTTATCATATTTCAATTTGTTATGTTCTTAATTCCTTATAAATATCTTATATAATTAATTTTATAAATAAATTGTCATATATTAGGAATACAACTATAAAAAATATTAGGAATACATCATAATTTCTTATTTTGTTTTATTTTTTCTTTTTATTTTTTTCTTTCACGTTTTCTCTCAAATTCCCCTTAACCAAACATAGGGTATTGTAATTATGAAAACTATCCTAGTATTGACTTTTGGAATTTTGAGAGATGGCCTGTTCAATGTTTTCATGGGATGAAGGAGTTGATGGTCTTTTCATCAAAGTTGCTTCAATTCTCAGTTGTATTTTCATTAAAAAAAAAAAAAACAATTGCCAGTGGAGAGAAGCCTAATTTTAGTTCAAAGGCTTGTTCCACTGAACTGAGCCATGGTCTTTGCTTACAAGTTGGTAAAGTGATTTGGTCAACTTCTCTTGTTTAGGTATTTATGCATGAACAGAGTGAAGTAGGGCTGCCCCCAATTCGTCCTACACACCATACTTGATTATAAAGCAAATGCCTGTTGACCCACTAAAAGTGCACACTTTTTTCTCTCTTTTTCTAGTGATCCAAACACCCAAAAGAATTTTATGTGTACATACTTTGCATGATTTGGGTAGCAAGCACGTGTAAGAACAAATACATGGGGCCACTAATTCTACTAGTATTAATGTACGTAGATCATGGGTTACTCCAAGGCTCCATCACCATGGCATAGCTCCCTGTGGTTTCACCAAATCTCCGCTCTCTTTTTCAATTAAAATATCAGTCTCTGTTAATTTATACTTACATAAAGTCATGATTTTCAAATAATAAATATGGTGCATATTCTTTTAATATTACAAAAGATTATACAAAATTGCTTCAAATTATTTTAGCAACTTTTTGGGTTCAATTTTTGTATCAAGTCGTGGGTTAATTCAGCCATGTGTTCTTCCAAACAAAGGCCATGGGGGTACATTGCTTCATTCCGTGCAATGGAAGTGTTAAAGTCAAAAAAGGTATGCCCAATACCTAACCAACACGTTACATCAACAAAATAATTTGAATATTATTGAAAAAAAACTATATATTATATCATTATGTAACTATATATTATATATTCAAGCCCAATTCATGAACTGTTTTGCTAAAAAGTCTCATGAAACCACAACTCTTCTTTCATGTCTTGAGAGCTTCAATTTTCAGAAGATGACGATGAATCCCAATTTCCAACAGGTGATGATGAAGCCCACCAAGCCTGAACGATCCCGTTTCATCATCTCCTCCTTCTTCATCCTCTTCCTCTGCGCCGTAGTTTCCATTTACGAAGTCCGATCCGGCAATCTCCTGAAGTTCGGCAGTCACACTTTCTTCTCCTACAACTCATCATCTTCCGCTAGTTTTCTCCCCCTGAATTCTACCTCCGACGACATCCGGATCTTCATCGGAATCCTGACCCTCCCCGACCAGTACCAGCGCCGGCACTTCCTCCGCATTGTTTACGGCACCCAGTCGCCGGCCGGAGCAAAGGTCGACGTCAAGTTCGTGTTCTGCAACCTCACGAAGGAAGACCAGAAAGTCTTGGTTGCGCTGGAGATAATGCGGTACGACGACATAATCATCCTCAACTGCACGGAGAACATGAACCAGGGCAAGACGTATGCGTACTTCTCGAGCTTGCCGGAGATGCTGAATTCCACTGAGGGGCCATCTCCGCCGTACCATTACGTAATGAAGGCGGACGACGACACGTATCTGAGGCTGGACAACCTGGTGAAGTCTCTAAGGCCATTGCCCCGTGAAGATTTGTATTATGGTTGCGTGGTTCCATGTCGAAGCATGAACCCATTTGTTCACTTTATGTCCGGAATGGGGTACTTGGTTTCATGGGACATTGTGGAGTGGATTCGGGTTTCTGAGATTCCGAAGAACCACATGGTGGGCCCCGAAGACAGAGTGTTCGCAGATTGGCTTCGAGAGGGGAGTAGAGGGAGGAACAGGCACATGGCGAAGTGGGAGATGTACGATTACCCGGAGCCGCGGTCGGTGTGTACACATGAGCTGTGGCCTAACACCATTGCAGTGCACCTTCTGAAGAAGCAGGAGAAGTGGATTGAGACGTTGAAGTATTTCAATGTTACCCAGAACTTGAAGCCATCAAAACTTTATCATATACCTTAGGATGATCTGCGATCATGTTCATTTTGTTTATATATTCATTTTTTTAGTTCTTGGGCTTTAATTTCTGAATCAGTATACACTGGTTATGACGATTCAATCAATATTACAACAGAGGAAGGGAGTCAAAACGTGGGCTGCCCACTTGATGTTTATTTCCCACTGAAATGTAATCATTTTATTGTGTTCGTCTTGTAATAATTATAATTTTTTCCATTTCCAATTTGCCAATGTGTAACACAGACAGTTCAAAGTGACCACATGCCCCATTTGGCTTTCCATCAATCTTATATCTTAGGGCATAGTCTTTGTTGTACGCTATTTTTTCTGATTTCTCTTTTTCCTTTTGTTCATCGACACCACCTAGCTAGTAGGTTGATTTGAAACCAAGGAATTTATTGCTAATTTATTTTATACCAAGTGATATAGACCGGCCAACTCTTTAATGTAAAATGCTAATATTCAAAATTTTAAATTTTTAACATTTAATCATCATTCATGTTAACAAGTAGTGAACCACATAAGCCATAAGTAAGAAGATATATTAGTATTGTTCTTTTCTATGGTATATTCAAGCTTTCTTTTCTATGGTATTGTTCTTTTCTATGATATATATATATATATATAAAGAAAGATCTCACTTTTGATAATCAGCACATGCAACCACTAATCAAGGTTAGGTT
The DNA here is from genome assembly GCF_030704535.1 of Vitis vinifera. Taxonomy (NCBI): domain Eukaryota; kingdom Viridiplantae; phylum Streptophyta; class Magnoliopsida; order Vitales; family Vitaceae; genus Vitis; species Vitis vinifera. The sequence continues at coordinate 18,989,044 of NC_081815.1, read as the reverse complement.
TAGTGGTAATGGTGGAGTGATCTTGATGGATTTTTAGAATCTTGTGGTGACAACCATCTTCGAGTGGTTGTACTAAAAATATTTATTTTATTTTATTTTATTTTGAGTAATTTCTTAGAAGATGTTATCTTGAACCTTACTAATTAATTATCCAATGATAGTCATTTGTATTACAATGAACGGAATATTTAAGATATCAATTATGATCATAAGAATCTACATAACATCATGCTTTGTACCAACTAATTCAACTTTGTCCTAGTAGTCAAAACCAAGAAGGAAAATATTTTAGATGAAATTGTCCATTACCATAGTGCATGGTATATAGTCACTATATATAGAATCAATATACTCCAATTCATTTACATGATATATTTTTCTATTTGTTGATAGCTGCTAGATTTATCTTCTTTTCCCATGCTTTGTGGGACTTTGATACAATATGAAACTGCAACTTGGTATCTCACTAAGTGGAAAAGTCTTATTTTGTTTATTACATATTTTATTAATGGACCAACGGATGGAGGAACTCTTTTGAATCTTGATTATGGTGGTGGGTGTGTTAAATTTAAAGACTCCACTTTCTTTTATGGGGAATGAGTTATTAATATGTTATTATGTGTCCATGTATGCTTTGGAATGTATTAGAGTCCATTTGATAGTAATTTTATAAAATGTTTCTAACCTTTTTAATACTTAAAATTTTGTATCGTTTAAGTGTTAAAAAGAATATAAGTGTTTTCTAAAATCACTATCAAACGCACTTAAAGTTTAATTCAATTCTAACACAAAATCTTTAGTCTTGAATCCTAACTTATATGAGGTAACAAATGAGCCATTTTTTTTTTAACTTATCTCTTGCATGTCCTTTTACTCAAATAATTAACTTGCATAAGTGCATTAGTTTATAGGTAAAATTGATTGCATGCATATAGCATGATCATCTTAATCATTTTTCATCATTATATCCTTAATGGGTCTCTACTTATCTTTTTATCAATAGTGCTTATTATTATTATTATTATTATTATCATTATTTGTAACCCAACTCAATCAATGAGAAAATGGGGAAGCAATTTTGGGGAGTTTTAAAACTATCCAAAAATTGACACTATTAAAAGAAAAAAAAAATTCTTCATGAGAATTGTCTCTCCCTAAAAACAAAGAAAGAATACATTTTTTTTTTTTTGAGAAAACCAAAGTCATTTCTCTTAAAGTTTTCATTTTTTATTTTGTTTGTGAAAACGAAGATCAAAGATCTTGTTTTATGATAAAATAATGGTTCTCGTATTCAAGATGTAATTAAGCATGAGAATAATCAAAATAAGGCATACATGTCCATAGAATGAATAAATAAATAAAGGATAAAGGAAGCGTACCTTAATTGCATGTAAACGCTTTCATAAGGTCAATGAGAATTAGCTCTCAAACAATAATAATGAATCCAATATCATAGGCAAATTTCATATTGTATACAATTGAATTCAAAATAAAGAATAAAGAAGTGAAATAAGATAAAATAATACACAAACAATCAAATTAAAGAATTCAATATATATTCATTCATAAAATAATTCCAAATAACATGTCAAAAGAGGGGATATGAAAGAGAATTTATCTAGTTTAGTTTATATGATACATCTACTATGTATAACAAAATCAAAGCAAGATAGAAGTATGCCCAAGGAAGCCAAATTATCAACAATAAACAAAGACTTTTAATAACAGGGCAGGACATGGGCATTCACAAAATAAATCTTAAATAAATACTTAAAAATGTTATTCATAATAAATAACATTTTTAATATATCCAAATCACAATCCAAAAACCCAAATTATTTAATTATAAGCTAATTAATACCAAATTAAATCATAATAAGTACACTATATAGAACCCAATCTCCAAACACTTGTCTTCAAGGCCTTCCATGTGGTTCTTCACGATATCACTCATTAACTCGAAAGGTCCTAAGGCATATTGCTCTTAACATCTATGATTCGTATGATCGATGTGCAAAATATACTAATTAAAAACTAAAAAATATTTTTAAAAATTATTACAATATTAAAACACAATTAAATGAACTTAAGAATGAATAAAATAAACTTATTTCATTTCATATTTAGTTACAATAATATTTAATTTTAAACCATTAAATATAATTAATAACTACTAAATATTTAACTATATATATATATATATATACTAAAAATATTTTAAAATACTATTATTATGTTTTATGGTATTTCATTATAAATTTAATTTTCATATTTTATATAATTAAATTTATTAATTTATTATTAATGATTAATATTCATATCTATTTTAAAATTATCATATGTTCATATTTAATACTTGTAACATTTATCATATTTCAATTTGTTATGTTTTTAATTCCTTATAAATATCTCATATAATTAATTTTATAAATAAATTGTCATATATTACGAATACAACTATAAAAAATATTAGGAATACATCATAATTCAATACATTTAATTAATTTCATAAATTAAAATATTCTAAATATACTCCGATGGCTACTTTCCCAATTCCTAAATTCCAAACCATGAAAGAGGATATTAGGCCTTAGTCATCCCACCCACCCTTCTCGTCACTGACCATCAATTGCCGCTTCCAAACCAAAAAAAAGAAATGTAGAAGCATTGTCTTCCCACCTACTCATCCACCCAATTTGTTGCCAACCATCAACGAAGACAATTTTGCTATTCAACAACATCGATGCAATCGACAAGTAAGCAATGAAGATTGAAGAAGAGGGTCAAGATTGAAATGATGTCTCAGCCAGTCCTAGCATTACCATTCATCGTCGTTCAATCTAACGACAATGAAGAAGATTGTTTCTTGGGTTTGAAACCATGGATCCAAGTTAACTCAGTATAGTTTTGGTGAACCGAAACAAGTTTTACTGATTTGTAATCGAGTTAGTGCAAAACATGTATTGAGTATCGACCGAGTCATATCCACCTTGCCAAACTCCACAAAAAGTTTGGTTAAGCTATGGCTAGTACTTGAGAGTTCCTATTTTACCAAAACTCAAATTTAAAACGTTATTAACTCAAGTTTTTAAAACTAATATAATCTATATTCTTTCAAATACTAACTCGCCTCTAGTAAATCTATTTAGACTTGTAATAATTTGGTTGAATGAACAATAACTTCAAGTCTTCAATAAAGAGTAAGTCATCATCTAAAAATGTTCTAATACCATAATGAAAAGAAATCAAATTGATAACAAACAAACTACCCTAACAATAACTATTGGTTTACATCATAAAATTAAATCTATTCCAAATAAAGCTTAAATATACCATAGAATTAAAAGGGCGATATTAACCATGCACTCTTAATTATGTGCTATGTAGTTTGGTACTTGTTAACATGAATAATGATTAAATATTAAAAATTTAAAAATAATATAATTTGAATATTAGTATTTTCCGTTAAAAGATTGGCCGGTCTATATTACTTGGGAATAAAACAAATTAGCGATAAATTCCCTGGTTTCAAATCAAGGTGATATGAAAATTCAATGGAATAATTCAATAAAATAAAATGTATAAAGAAATCAAACTTGGTTGTGTTGAATAACATGTATAAAAGTAGTTTCTAAAAATTAATTTATGAGCATAGTTTTTTAAAATAATTTTTAATAAAAAATAGTTTTTTCAGTATTTTTTTTTTGTGAAAATATTATGCAATGTAAAGTTTTCCATCAATTCTTTGTATGTTCAATTATTTTTAAAATAATTTACAAAAAAATATATGAAAATATCTTAAATTTGTTTTTAAAAATCATTTTATTTTTATATTAATTTTAAAAACAAAAACTATTTTTATTCTATAAAATGTGTTTTTGAAATTAACTACAAATGAGATTCCGATGCAATGACAATCACCCGAGATATAAGATAATGGAAGCCAAGTGGGCATATGGTCACTTTGGATTGTCGTGTTGCACATTGGCAAATTGGAAATGGAAAAAATTATTACAAAGAGAACACAATAAAATGATTTCATTTCAGTGGGCATTAAACGCCAAGTGGGGGAGCCTCACCTTTTGATCCCTTCCTCTGTTGTCATATAGATTGAATCGCCATAACCAGTGTAATGAATAAATAAACAAAATGGACATGATCCCAGATCATCCTAAGGTATATGATAAAGTTTTGATGGCTTCAAGTTCTGGGTAACATTGAAATACTTCAACGTCTCAATCCACTTCTCCTGCTTCTTCAGAAGGTGCACTCCAATGGTGTCAGGCCACAGCTCATGCGTACAAGCCGTCGGCCGGTCCGGGTAATTGTACATCGCCCACTTCACCGTGTGCCTGTTCTTCCCTCGTTTCCCCCATCGCATCCAATCTCCGAACACTCTGTCTTCGGAGCCTTCCAAGTGGTTCCTCGAAATCTCAGAAACGCTAACCCACTCCACAATGTCCCATGAAACCAGGTACCCCATTCCAGACATATAGTGATGAAATGGATTCATGCTCCCACACGGAATCACGTACCCGTAATACAAATCTTCTCTGGGCAATGGCCTCAGAGACTCCACCAGTTTGTCCAGCCTCAGGTAAATGTCGTCGTCCGCCTTCATTACGTAATGGTACGGCGGCGATGGCCCCTCAGTGGAATTCAGCATCTCCGGCAAGCTCGAGAAGTACGTATACGTCTTGCCCTGATTCATGTTCTCCGTGCAGTTGAGGATGATTATGTCGTCGTACCGCATTATCTCCAGCGCAACCAGGACTTTCTGGTCTTCCTTCGTGAGGTTGCAGAACACGAACTTGATGTCGACCTTTGCTCCGGCCGGCGACTGGGTGCCGTAGATCATGCGGAGGAAGTGCCGGCGATGGTACTGGTCGGGGAGGGTCAGGATTCCGATGAGGATCCGGATGTCGTCGGAGGTGGAATTCAGGGGGAGAAAACTAGCGGAAGATGAGTTGTTGGAGAAGAATGTGCAGCTGCCGAACTTCAGGAGATTGCCGAATTGGACTTCGTTAATGGAAGCTACGGCGCAGAGGAAGAGGATGAAGAAGAAGGAGGAGATGATGAAACGGCGTCGTCCAGGCTTGGTGGGCTTCATCATCACCTGTTGCAAATTGGGATTCATCGTCATCTTCCGAAAATTGAAGCTGCCGGAGATGAAAGAAGAGTGATGGCTTCATGAGACTTTTTAGCAAACGGTTTATGAATTGGGCTTGACTATATAATATATTAATATGTAGTCATATAATGATATAATATATAGTTTTTTTAAAATAATATTCAAATTATTTCTTTGGTGTAACGCAATAGTTGGGAATTGGGCTTACCTTTTTGACTTTCGCACTTTAAGGCACGGAATGAAGCAATGTACCACTATGGCCTTTGTTTGAAAGAACACATGGCTGAGTTAACCCACGAGTTGATACCAAAATTGAACTCAAAAGAATTGCTAAAATAGTTTGAAGCAATGTCGTATAATGATTCCCATCTAGGAGTTAAAGTTTGATGAGCATGTTGAACTATCCACGGGGCTAAAACCTTGGGTAATTTTTAAAATAAAATAAAATAAAATTTTACTACTATATTTGATTTTCAAAAAATACTAAAAAAATAATTTTTTGATGTTGGATTTTATCATGAAAAATAAAAATATATATAATTAAAATTAGTTAAAAATTTATATATTTTAAAAATATTTAATATTTATATAAAATAAATAAAATAAGAGAAATGAATTAAAAAAAACAAATAAATATAATATATTAAAATTTAATCTATTTCTCATTTTCTTTTTATTTTTTTTCTTTCACGTTTTCTCTCAAATTCCCCTTAACCAAACACAAGGTATCGTAATTATGAAAACTATCCTAGTATTGAGTTTTGGAATTTTGAGAGATGGCCTTTTCAATGTTTTCATGGGATGAAGGAGTTGATGGTCTTTTCATCAAAGTTGCTTCAATTCTCAGTTGAATTTTCATTAAAAAAAAAAAAAACAATTGGCAGTGGAGAGAAGCCTAATTTTAGTTCAAAGGCTTGTTCCACTGAACTCAGCCATTGTCTTTTCTTACAAGTTGGTAAAGTGATTTGGTCAACTTCTCTTGCTTAGGTATTTATGCATGAACAGGGTGAGGTGGGGCTGCCCCATTTCGTCCTACACCATACTTGAATATAAAGCAAATGCCTGTTGACCCACAAAAAGTGCACACCTTTTTCTTTCTCTTTTTCTAGTGATCCAAACACCCAAAAGAATTTTATGTGTACATACTTTGCATGATTTGGATAGCAAGCACGTGTGAGAACAAATACATGGGGCCACCAATTCTACTAGTATTAATGTACGTAGATCATGGGTTACTTCAAGGCTCCACCACCATGGCATAGCTCCTGTGGTTTCACCAAATCTCCACTCTCTTTTTCTTTAATTTCATTGGGCTACTACAAGACTTTAAGTTTACGCTTGTGACAACTTTAGTATTTTAATCACACCACATGGGGTAGGGTTGATTCGAATCTATAGCCTCATTTTTATTTTTTTATTTTAAATTTAGTAACCACGTATTCACAAGTTTTTGACCAAAAAAAAAAAAAAAAGTTTGTTTAGAAATTATTTTAAAAAATGATTTTTTACTCTTAAAAATAAAAAATTGTTTTCACACTCAAAACATATTTAGTAATTTCTGTATGAAAAATATCGTGTTTTCTAATAATATATTTAATTATTTTTTAATTTCCTTTGTAAACTATTTTAAACAATAATTATACAAATATAAAAAATGATTAGAAATAAAATAATACAAATCAAAATTATCTTTTAAGAAATATTTGGAAACATAAAAAATAGGTTGGAAACATTTTAAGTTTCCAAACAATTTTTTATTGTGGAAAAAACTAAGGCTTGTTTCTAGAAACCATTCTAAAAAATATAGGGTAACATTTACAATGAGTCACCCTAAACATAGGATATCGCTACAACATAACGTCACCATATCCACGGACACCATAGAGGGTACCAATTGATGTCGTATTTGGAAGCGACACCAAAGCAGATAAATGGTGACACGTTCAAAAGCGACATCATATATTTTTAGTGATGCTTAATTTGATATAGAGTTGTATGAGATATATATAAGGTGTCATATTAAATGCATCACCTTTGAGTTATGATGTCACGTTAAATGCATCACCTTTGAATTATGGTGTCACATCATTATAAATTATTATAGAAGATATGGTTGTTTTTTGTTGATTAGCCTCTAGATTTTTGTAATGCTTATTAATAAATAAGATCAACGTATGTAAATTTTGTCCATAAATATAATAATCATATTACATTTAACTTATATTTTCATAATGCTTATGGATTAACCTATAGTACATTACATCATCCACTAATAATGTGTATTAAACGTTCACAAAATGATAGCACATCAAACCCACCAAAACTATTAAAGAAAAGTGAATACACATTAAAACATGATTTAGAAATGTTAAGCATCCCAACATTCATGTATACCTGCATTTCATATGCATAAAACTGGCTAACCATAAAATGACATAAGAGTTGGATCCAAAAATCCAAAATTCTCAATTCCAAATAAAGTAACATTTATGTCGTATAATGTATGGTATAAGAGTCATCTAAAAACCCAAATCTTGTTGCCTCTTTCTCCTTTCTTTTTATTCTTCATAATGTCCTGGGAAGAGTGTGTACCTGCATTTTATAGTTTAATGAGTATTAGAGTTCTTATTGAAAATAAAAATGTCATGTTATAAAAAATAAACAAATCTAAGTACTAATGTTTTCTTTTTTTCTTTTTCTTATTTTGATATAAAAATAGTTCGTAAATAATAAGTAATGTTATACAATACCAATGAAAAATTTATATAACAACTAAGGGACTCGCCATGCATGATCACAATACATCAACATGATTCCGATACATCAACATGATTCATGATTAGTTATAATACAAAAGTAATCCATCCTCCTCTAATTTCATAAAATTCTACTTGAGAATATGTTTTTTGTCATCAATCTAAAATCAAATGAGAATAACATTAATATCACAATAATTAGAAGTATGAAACTATATACAATTCATTAAATGAGTAAAACCTTTAATGCAATAACCGTAGAATCAACAATTATCTCTTTAATGAATCTCATAACAAAGTAGTCACATTTGAACTCAAATAAAAACAATTCAAGAAAATAAAAAATAAATCAAAACTACAAAATCAAAATATAAATCTAAAATATTAGAAAATACTAACCTTCCACTTAAAATCTACACTTTTCAAATTTATTTTTTATAATTCATTATGCTTTTAAAAATAATTTTTAACATCTAATTCTTTTTATATTTTTTTATTTCTTGGAAGGATTTTCTTAATTTCAATATTTTTTTTAATGTTCATTTTGTGAAATAATGATGTCCATTAAATTTCATCTCAATTATATAAAATAAAATTTTAGTAACAAAATATAAAAATGTTTTCAACTACTAATATGATAGGACATGATATTATAACAAGCATGAAAATTGTATATATAAGACAAAAAACCTAATTCATTATTAAGAAATGTTAAGAGAAAAATTATTATGAGAAAGAATTAAAGAACCTTTCATAAAAATTATTGACTTTTTAGTCATAACTCCAATTGATATATTTTTTTTTCTAAGTAAAATAATTAATAAAAAATTTGGATATGAAAAATGTGTTAAAATAAAAATAATAATAAAATAAAAACATCAAAGGAAAAAATATTCAATATTTTTAATTTTTTAATTTTAATATTCTTTAGATCAATAAATTATCAAACATGAAAAAAGAAAAATAAAGAGTTTTATGGAAAGAATTGGAAAACTTTTTGTAATAAAAGGATTTTATAGAAATTTCCTAACCTTCGAAAGGAAAATTTCATCATCAATCTCAAATTACTTCCAAGTTTGGTTGATACATATAAAAACAATAAGAAAAGAAGACAAAAATAAAACATATTTTTAGAATCCTTTTGCAGGAGATGACAATATTGAGAATACTTTTCTCAAAAATTATTTTCCAAATATCACCAACCAATATCCTTATCACAACATACTATAATATTCTTAGAAAATAAACAAACATTCCAATAAAAGGAAATTTCATAAAAAATCAAAAGAAAATTATCAAACATCTTCTTCAAAAAAAAATAATAACAGAAAAAAAAAGTTTTATGGAAGGAATTGAAAAAATTATGTAATAAAAGGATTTTATAGAAATTTTCTAACCTTGAAAGGAAAATTTCATCATCAATCTCAAATTACTCTAAATTTTGGTCAACACATATAAAAACAATAACAAAAAAAAGGTAAAAACAAAAAGCAAAAAACATATTTTAAGAATATAAAAAATATGAATAGAACAAGATGAGATATTACTGATGATACCATGTAAAAGAATAGAAAAAAAAATCAAAATATAAGATTTGATCATTTTTATAATTATAAAAATTTTCATTCCTATTTAAATTTTAAAAAAACAATTCATTTACATTAATAAATAAAAAATAAAATTAATTTCTCATTATTAATTCCAACATTCCAAACCGACACCAACATGATATGGAAACTATTTCATTTTTCCTTTTGTGGGAGATGACAATATCGAGAATAATTTTCTAAAAATTTATTTTTAAAATATCACCAATCAATATCCTCATCACAATATACTATAATATTCATTGAAAACAAACAGAAAGTCCCATCAAAGGAAATTTCTTGCAAGATCCAAAGAAAATTCCATGTTGTAAAATGTTCATCTCTCGTTATGAGTATGAAAGATATTAAAAAAATTATTCATATTTCTTATTTTCATTCATTTTGGGGTTTATAGGTTTAACAATGAAACAAAAGATATGGTGGAGTGTTAAACCTTGTTTTTACTTTCCTACAACTCAATAAAAAAAAACACTATTTACACAATTCATATTACAAATATACCAAATCAGTGAATATAAATCAATTGTGCTAATAAAGATTTTGACATTAATAAAAAAATTGAAAATGATAGATTTAAGAGATTTTGGGTTACCTAAGTGTCCACGAAGTAGAGGAGTAGTTGTGTGTTAACTATATGTGTAAGAAGAGGTAGAAGAAAATTTTGGTTAAGGTTATGGAATGAGATTTTTTTGGATTGTGGGAATGTGGAAACAACGACCTTTTTATATACTATCATTATTTTCAAAGTGGGTCTATTAAGTTATAATATTTAAAAAAAAAATATTTATATGATGTCACTTTTAAAAAACTGACACTATAAACCTAAAAGTAATATCATCGATCCTAATTGAAAATTTTTATTTGATGTGTCACTTTTGTGGATTTTAAGCCGTATGGTGTCATTATTTTAAAAGTGACACCATAAATTATTTTTGTAGTAGTAATTTGAGAACTATTTTTGAAAATGTTCCTAAACCACCTTAATTTTAAGGATGTTTGATAAGCTGTTTTTAAAAATATATATTATTTGGATAGATTAATTTTATTAGTTCTTAAAAAAATTATAATTTTATTTTCTAAAAGAATTGTAAATTTAATTTATTTAATATTAATACAAATTAATTCAATTAATATTAAAAAGAAGATAAATTATTTTTAGTATAATAGGAATACTAATATTAAATTATATTTTTATGAAGAAATGATACTATTTTAGTGTGTGTATATATTTAAATATAAGGATATTAAAATCTTGGTGAGGCATAATTGATTCTTAATTTGTTTGCAAATAAAAAATAATTATAATTTTTAAAAATTAGTAAATCCAATATATCGATTATTGTTTGATTTGCAATTATTTATCTAATGAAAAAAAATTAGAGAATTTAAATAAAATTTTAAAAATACATATAATTTAAAGAGATCATATTTGAAGATTGTTTTCTAATAATTGGTGGAGAAAGAATGAAAGAAAAAATAATAATTATTTATTTATTTTTTCAAATAGATAAAAAAAATTTATTTCTTTTTTAAAAATTATTTTTTATTTCATTTTATTTTTAAAAATTATTTTTACAAAATTGTTAGCCTAAGGATTTGATAATATTGATTTTGATAATAACAAAGTAAAGGTTAAATGATACTAATGTGCTTATTGTTTAATTGCATTGGATAGAAGAGTTTTATCTTTTTATATTTCACAAATTTTATGTAAGAAGCAAAATGTAAGTGTGGACCCCGCATTTTACACTATGTGTTCCCACTCGATGGCATGACTCGATTTTTATTTGTGAAGAAATTTTATTTTTAGAAAATACTTGGAGTTGTCACTTATTTTTGTTTTATTTTTTAAAGGGAAAACAGAATAAAAAAGAAAACCCTAAGTGCGACTCCTGAAAAAAAAAAAAAAGAAACAAAGTGAGAGTGGGAGTATACCTTAGCAACAAATAATAATGTGACATCATGGCAACAAGATTAACTCAAGTATAAAATAATCACATATATATCAAAGTGCAGGGCAAAGATTAGACAAATGTTCATTAAGCATAGTAGTTTGATAATCAAATGAGAACTCATATGTGGGGGCCCTACCAAAGTCCAATTGATTTTGCATGAATTAATCCCATAAAATTCCATTGTTTTGGAATTATAAAAATTGCATTCATGCTTATTAAAAACGTGCAAATAGAAAATTATTTGAAAATCAAATAAAATTTGTGAAAGTGCATGCCAGAGAGAAAATGATAGCAAATGTTTATTAAAAGTGGATTTTTAGCGACCTAACCCTAATAAAGGAAGAAAAATTGGAGACTTAAAATTATTTGAAAACCGGAGTGGAATTAAAATTATTTGAAAAATTGGGATTTTGAAAATCTAATTTTGACATCAAGAATGAAGAATTAAGAGGATGACGTGGATTTTAGAAAACTGACCCACCAAAAGGTGGCCATGCATGCCATGTAAGAATAGGGTCCGGGGTGTAACGAGACTGCATTGCTAGTGGTGAGTTGACCTAGTACTATTTGTATTAAAGAATTCCAAGATCCCTCCCAACTTCTAATTTCCACAAAGGCATCTTTCAATTACTTGACTCTAGTTTTAGCTCTACGTGCCCACTTCCACTTCCAACTGACTCCAATCCATGTTTCAGAACATGGCCACGTACACTCAAACAGGTCCATAATTAAGCTAATTTAGCACAAGCCTTAACAGATTCCTTAACCCAATGCTTGGAAAGCCTTCTGATTCCAGAACACCCCAACTTCATCTTCACCAAGTGCATCTAATGACTAATCATTCAACACTAAGTTGTGCAGAAGCATATTCAGAATAGTATCCATGTACTTCTCATTCACAATTCTCCAATACCCATCAATCTCTACTAATGAAAGAGTGCTAAAAGAGCCTATAATCCATACCTCAATTCGTCATCATTGGCTTGAACCCTATCTATAAGATCATTCCATTTAAACAAAAAAAAAAAAAATTCCTTCATCCCTTCTATTAGCCGAAAGGTTTTCCTAATCAGGTTTTGATGATAACAAACCATGATTTAGTTACTAATTGGTTTGAATTATAAAGAATTTCAGTTATTAATTTGGAATTTCATCAAATGGCCTAATGGATGTAAGATTAAGACTTTTGGAAGACCATTAATAATAGGAAACATATGTAAGATGAATGTATGAGTGCACTTAGGTTTTACATATCATTTCATGCATCTTTGAAAAACTCGGTTTATTATTTAAAGTTACAATTTCATCAAAACCCGAGTTTATCAAATGAACCTTAGACAAATCACTTCAAAATCGGTATATTAATTTACCTAAAGACCTTGCCTAAGTGTTTGAAGAGAAAAGAACATAAAAAGATAGGTTTTCGGGCCAAAAATAGTGAAACGGTCAAGGCACTGGCCAACTGGCTCAACCGACCAAGGTACTGGTCGACCGGTTCCTTCTTCCTAGTCAAGTTCGGTCGAGAGGAGCAAAAAATACCATCTCTCTCTCTCTCTCTCTCTCTCTCTCTCTCTCTCTCTCTCTCTCTCTCTCTTCCATTAGCCTTTCCTTCTCGGTTAAGAGATTTTCCTTCTCGATCGACCTCCGGTTGAAGGTAACGGTCACCTGCCAAGCATTAAATACTCCAACGGCTAGTGAACCGATCGACCCCCAACTCGACCGGTTGAGACTGCTTTTTTATTTTCTTTTCTCCCAAGGTTAGAAACCTATAAATAGAGAGCTCCACTTCATTTATGTTTAAGAGAACACCTGCATTTATTTTTCTACCCACTTGTTCTTGCCTTAAAAGCTCTCATTCCTTTCTTAGTGCATTAAATCTTCATTTGCATATCCTTTAGTGCATCTTTGTGATTCATCCTAGCCTTAAGTTGTATTTGAGTTATTGTTGAGCTAGGTTGAGAGATTCATTTTTGTTAATTGAGTGTTAAAGCCTTCAAGTGAGTTGAAACTTGAAGAGATTGTGTAAGAGCCCATTGGAGTCAGAATCCAAGTGTAAAGATGATTAGAAGCTTGGTTGAAACTTCAAGTTAGTGGAACTCTTACTCGGGTAGAAGCTTGAGAAGAGTGGATGTAGATAAGGAAGTATCGAACCATTATAAAATCTGAGTTTGATTTCTCTAACTCTATATTTTTATATTTGCTTCTCTTGTGCTTAAATTTTTTGTGTTTAAAAAGAATTTTTTTAAAAAAACCTAATCACCCCTCTCTTGGGTGTTTTTCTCATTTAAGATTAACCTTTATTTTCTCACCTTCCAATTCCTCTTTCTTTGGACCTCCTCAAATGTAAAATGATTATCCAAGAGAAGAAATTTAAGCTTATCCAGCCTGAGAGCAACCTTAACAAGCTCCATGTTACTAGGAGACAATTTAATGACAAATGCAACAACCTGCACATTCAAGCACCTCCTCTATATGTTCGACAAATATTTCTCACAATGTTCTTCTTAATGGAAGCTCCATTAGTTTCAATCAATTTGGGAACTAGTCCTCTATTAACTTCTGCCCATGTTGGAAAATGTCATGCATGCCATGTAGGCATGGAGATGGGGAAGGCGACAAAGAGATTTGGTAGAGAGTTGGGTGTAGGTGGATGACTGTATGGAGTTCAACAAGGATGGTTGTGCAATGCAAAAACTACATGCATGTAGGGAATGGGTAGAAAGGAAGCTCATGGGAAATGGATAGGAAATGAGTAGTGGGGGATGGGAAAGTGGTGAATATGAAGAAGAGAATAAGTTGAAGGTGGTGGGCATGTAGATGTGGGATAAGTTGAAGGTATGGTGATGAGCTTAGTGGGTATGTAGGTTGGGAAATGGTGATTTGTAGGATGAGGATATAAGTGGTGGGTGTAATGATGGGTATGATATGAGTTTGGTGAATGGGTTGAAGGCAGTGGGTATAGAGGATAAAGTTATGGGTAAGGTGATGTGGGGTAAGCTAATGGTGGTGACTTGGTCCTAAGGCTTCGAACATGGAGTCGTTTGGCTTAGAGTTCAAATTTGATGAAGGAAGGATTTTGGATGAGTTGTGTGGAGACTTTAAGTGGTCATGCCAAAGAGGTCGCATGCACCAGGGCTTGGGTGGGAAGAAGCTTGATTTATTACAATTGCAGGTGCTGTTTTAGGGACTAAGTTTTCAAGTTGCTGTTTGAATGCACAAAAATGCCTTCTCCTAGGCAATATGGAAGAGATGCAGCATGACCCAAGTGAGAGTGTATCACCAAAAGGACATCCATGGTTGAAGGATCAATCTTATCAAAGTATGGCAAAGCAATTGTGCTTGTATATGCGGGATGAATTCTACAGTCAAGCAATATGACCTTCCCTTTATAGGACATGTAGGCATAGGAACGACCCACTTCATTTCCAGTACTCAGAGGAGTAATAAACTCTCTCCCTTGTTAACGAGGAATCCAATCTCTTTAAAGTTTGTGGTGGCCCTGTTGAAACCATTCTTCAACTGTACAATGCTCAGAGCCCTACACTCCTTCAAATAACACCACTCTACATTCATGCAAAATGCTCGGATCTATGTTAGGGGCAACTGCTTCATGGGATTGATTCCTCCAAAATCATTTGTCTTTTCTAAACAATGTGACTCAACACGGATTGTCCCTCTCAACGATTTTAACATTCTACCAACAAAACGCATATAAGATAGCTTTGCACATGAACATGAGTCACCTTCAGCTCACAATACTCAGCCACCACAAACCCTTAGTAAAACCAAGAATGAGTCTTCGAGTTAGAAAATAAATAGCAAAAGATGAAAGAGACACAGAAATTCTCATGCTATTAAAACACACTTGTTGTCTAAAACCCCTAGAAAGGCCACGTCCCAATCTTCTCTTCAATTTTGCAACTAATATGGCACTCATATCATCAGCTTTGTTCCCCAACTCCTAAATCAAGTGACCATCATATGTAGATTCTTGAAAGACCCTCATTCAACCCAAAATGCTCACTATTCTTATTAGTGACCAGATTCCCATTCCTAGCTCTGGTACTCAACAAGAATGCAAAGATATCGCCCCAAAGCTAGAAGTATCTTGCTATCTCATGTTGATCCAATGCAATGCTTCTTTAACACGCGAACTAAATAGTAATGGATACCAAGAACATGTAAACTTCTCAAAGGTTGCTTGACCATAGCTATTATATCCTCACCCAAAGATACTAGAAACAGAGGAATACAGGGAAAAGAAAAACATGGGTAAACCAAACACCAATGAATCTTAGTTTTATTTCATGGATTGATAAGGAGCTTGGAGAAAGTGGAATCCATAGGAAACAAGAGTATGATTTTTATATATCAAGCTCAAGGGAAGATCAATGCATCATGTATTTACAAGATAACATGCATGTAAACAATCAGATCCAACCAAGCAAACAAGTAGCCCTTGATGTCCACACTAATCCACAAATTAATGCTCAGAAAAGCAACTAAAAATGAGAGTAAAATAGTGTGAAAACGGGAAAGAAGAAGTTCACAATCATACTTGGAAATTGCTTGGCTTCAAGCTCTACTTTCTTTCCCACGCATCAACAAGATCTTCCTCAGTTTCTTCTCCTCAAACGTATATCACCTAGCTTCCTCTAAATCTCCTACTTGCTCTCTTAAAATCCATGTCCTCTCTCCTCTGCTCACAGCTCTTTTACCAACCTCTATAACCCACATCTTTTCTTTTTCTCTCAAACCGACATTTCCTGCTCTAGTTTTCACTTCTCTAAGACTCTCTCATAGCTCTCTATAAAAAAAATGCATCAAATCTTTTTTTTTTTTCTTGTCCTCCAAAAAAATCAAAATCCTTACTACTTTTCCCAAAACTCAGCAAAAAAAAAAAAAAAAAAAAAAAAAAATCCCTCTACAGAATATTCATTGATCCCCCATTTTGCACCTCACCTTACTCTCTCTAAAGAAATGGCCCACCAAAAACTTTTTCACATGTCCCTCTCTTCATGGTCCTCATTCTTGCTTCCTAACTAACCTAAAAAGGAATCATTTCTGCAGAACCGTGCTTCTACTTTTTGGTCGCCACTCCTCTGTATGGAGAAGGTCTCCACTATCATGCAAAAAGATAACTTCTAGGTGACGAAAAGTAGTGAGAGAAAAAGAAAAAAATATTAAAAATAAAATAAACAAAAAATAGTAATAAAAACAAATGTTTGACGGTCCAAAAATAGGGGTCTACATTAAGATTTAAGAGGAAGACAAAAAAAGTTCATACATTTTCTAAGATCTTAGTAAATTCTTTGTTTTGGTCTCTTTTATTTGTATTTCAAGTCTTTGTGCTTTCCATGAGGACTATCGGATGATGTTTTTAGCTACCTAGCATAAGAACACTATTGAAGTTAAAGTTTTTTTATTTATTTATTTTATGAAAATACTTAAGTTTCTTTAAAATTGATTTTCAATATAACCGAGACACGTTTAACTTTGAAAATGTTCTTAAAATGTCGATTAAGCTTTAAAGAAGTTTATTGCAAATCAGTTCTAGCTCAAAATCCCTCAAATTAATCTTTTCATTCATGCAAGAGTATCAGTGTACATTGAAGTGCTTTGTTTTTCAAGATTTTAGTTATTAAAAGTTAAGTGGACGTCCACCTGGATGACCACTTGCTTGTTAAATGATTTTGGCTCTTAGAAGTCATGTGGACATCTACCTAGACAATCATTTAAAATGGGGATGACCACTTGGTCACCTACATCTATCTTTTATCCTCTAATAGCTCTTTGTAACTCATTAAATGCTCCAATGACTAATATGTAGATGTTTAGTTTTGGAAGGTTTGTTTCTGACAGCTAGTTTGACTCTAAAACCATTTTAAACTTGACATTTCATGCATTTAAAGAGGAATAATAACCTAAAAATCATATTTATTTCTAATTCAATCTTTTTAAATTTAAACAAATGCTTTATACCCAAACTTGCCTATCCCTGTTAAAGAGTATTTACACATGAACCTCTATATCTTTGTATATTTATTTTTATGAGAGAATTTTCTTTATTCATTACTCTTGTACTTGAGAAAATCAATATGTAAGGAGTTGAAGAATATTTCTTAATTGATGTAAAGGTTCATTAAAACTTAGGGACCCAAGCACAAGAGACATTTAAAAGCTTTGATTGAGAAAGCTTGGGATAGTGGAAAAATACCTCAAAGCTCGAAAAACACTAGACGGAGTAGGTATAAGCGTTGTGAACAATTATAAATGTTGTTTACATTCTCTCTTTCTCTCTTACTTCTCCTTATATTATTTCTATTAGCATTCATTCATCAATATTCTATTCATTACTAATATAACAATGTTTTATTTAATCTTCACCTAATTCACCCCTCACTTGGGAGTACTTTGAGGTTGGATTAGTTATACTTTCAAAAAAATAATTATCAAACAATATTGTAAATTTTTGAAAATAGTTTTTTTTTTAAATAAAAATAAATAGACTCCAAGATTCTATCATATGATGTTAAAGTATTCAATGAAATACATCAATATATTAAAATTAAAAATAAGCATTTATACTAAAAACATGAGAAAGTTTAAGATTTTACCAAGAGAAAACACAAATGAGTTGACTAATAAATCAATTAGTAGCATTGCAAAGGAAGAAAACAATGATGGATTTTTTTCTCTATCAATTTTGCACTCCAACTCATTCTTTAGCCTCGAGAAATCTCATTTCATTTCTTAATAGTTTTGTAAACGTTTTAATACAATACTTTCAATTTTATTTATTTTTTCTTCTTTTCCATGCAAAGTCTAGTAAATATATCCATTGTTATTGTTCCCTCATTTGGAAAGTATCCACCGAGTCTCCAACCATCCTTTTATGGGCTTTTTCCTTTGGGTCGTCAAAGTTGAAAAGCATACACTGTTGAAAGCCCACTTATGGGCCCAAAATGTGGCTGAAACAAAAGGTCCAACGGTAGACTCAAAGAACTTTCAGGGCTCATTAGGTATGTTCCTAACCTAGCCTAACAAGTAATATTGTCCGGACATTCATATTAAGTTTGCTTTCTTTAAGTGATAAACTCTTTTGATAAAATTACTCATATGTGTTCAATGGGTCTAAATACTTTTCTATATTATAGTAAGAAAAAATTTATTTATGATATACTTTTAAGAGGTGAAAGTTCATGTATGCGTGTATACCAAATTTAATTTTTCTCATTTTCTTTTAGAAATACTAGGGAAAGTTTGCTAAATAATTAGTGATCACATGAAGCTTGGAATTTGTACGAACTGTTATGAAGCAATAATAGATATAATTTAATGTCGGTTGGGATACACTTTATTTTTATTTTATTTTTTAAAAATTATAAACTTTTATATAAAAGTGAAATTTTTAATAAAGAAAATAGATTTATCTTATATTTATAAAAATTTTAAAATATTAGGTAATAATTTTTTTAATATTTCATTTTTTAAAAATAGTTTTTAAGATTATTATGGTCTTATGCTTATTTTTTTAAAAAAAATTAAATATAATTTTTTAATATTTTATAAAAATAAAGATAGTTGACAAGTCATTTTTAAATATATTTGAGTTTGATACTTATTTTTAAAAACTATTTTTTAATTTGAAAAAAAAAAGATAATTTTTTAGTATTTTATGAAAATAAGGATATTTGAGAAGTCGTTTTTAAGTATATTTGGGTTTGATGCTTATTTTTAAAAACTATTTTTAATTATAAAAAAAAGATAATTTTTTAGTATTTATGAAGATAAGGTGTAGACCCCCATTTTGGGGTATCTTCTTGTAGGTGTTCGTTTTGCCAGGTGTCACAATTTTGGGTAGCCATGTGCTGCCTCAAGAAAGGTTGCTATGGAATCATGTAGTGGGTGAAAGAAACAAATGAGGGATGGACAAGTGCATGGAAATATGCTAGGGGTGGTTTGAAAGAAATGAAAAAGATGGTAGGTCGTTAATAAAGAGAGTGTATTATGTTGCTTGTAGGGGAGAGATATTTTGAGTTGCTTGGGGAGCAAGCTGGCTGGAAGGAGGAGATATTTTTATGGGTTGTTGTTTGAGAGGTTCCGTAGCTTAGAGGGCAAGAAAACCATAGGAAATGGGATATTGGGCGTTGCAGGCTGTTGGAGATGGAGATAGCTTTGAAAGAAGAAAAGAAAAGAAATCAGAGAGATAGTAAGAGCGGATGATTAGATAACCAGAGAATGAGTGAGAGAAGCTTGAGAGAGAGTTAGGAAGAAAAGAAATGAGTGGGGAGTAAGTTGGAGATTTTTGAAGGGCGGAGGTAGCAGGAAGAGTATTTTCTTTTGGAGAGGAGAAGAAAATGAGTTGAGAGAGAAATAGCACAGGTATGGTTTCTATCAGCTAAATCCCTTTGTTTTCATACCATTTTGTTATGTTTTCCGGGATTAATAAGATTTTTACCTTGATGATTGGATGTGACCATTGGGAACTTTATTATGTTTTTGTAGAATCTGAGCTTGTTTGCCCTCACTTTATGCTTGATTTCTAACTTGTTTTCTGGACTCTATTCTTGGCATTCACGTTTTAATTTCCCTTTGAAACCTATTTGAAATCTATTTTGGCCCACTCCTACATCGGAGCTCATTGATTGATACATGAAATGTGGCTTGTATGGGTTCATTTGGTTCCTATTATTTGTGCTCTGTTCCTGGTACTTGGTTGTGGTCTGTATCAGATTTCCCATCCCTACTTGAGGGAATAAGGAACTACAAGGGCTACAGGGCTAAGATATTGACTGTAGATGCTCAGGTTTTCCTACAAGGATGGGGTGATTGTTTTGGTTACCGGTTGTTTGACTGAAAATGACAATGTGAGAAGGAAATTCACCCAGTCGTTCTTTATAGATTCACAAGATAATGGCTACATGAAAAGTGACTCCTATCCTAGCTATTTGTCGCATAGCAATACTAAAGCCATCTGAGTTGGCTTTTGTGATTCATTCAGAGCTGGTTAATGTGTGTACAAGGGCAGGTCTACCACCTGGTGTCTTTGATATCCTGATTGGCCTAGGCTCTGAAGCTAGTGCTCCATTGGTGTCTCACCCCTTTGTTGGCAAGATTTTCTTTGTTGGAAGCGCTGTTATGGAGTGAGATCATGGAAGCTGAAGGTCAGTTGATGAAACCTGTTTTCATTGGAGTTTGGCAAAAAGAGTCTCATTCTTGTATTTGAGGACATCGACCTTAACAAGGTTACTGAATGGATTGCCTTTAGTTGTGTTTGGACCACATCCAGACGCAATACAATTGGTTTTTGCAAATGGGAAAAAGAGAAGACACCGTGATAGAGAAATGACAAGGGGTGCTTAGGCTCATTTCTGCCACTTCACTGCTTCTCACGCTTTGGGGTCTATGCAGGGGAAACACGATTGAGGTTAGCTATGGGAAAAATGCATATGATCGCCCCACACCAGATAACGTAGCACAACTGGTTAAGCTTCACGAGATCAAATATTTGGGGAGTTATGACTCTAATATTCATGCTCTTAAGGCCTTTGCTAACACTGGGGTTGAACTCATAATTGGGATTTTGAATCCAGACTTACTTTTATTTTCCCAATTCCAATATAATGCAGACACTTGGCAGGAGAATTGTATTCATCCATATTCTTAGCTACAAAGATCACTCATATAACTGTTGGTGTTGAAGACATAGAAAGTCCCAAATATGCCTCTTCCATGGTGGTACCTGCTAAGAAAAATGTTCTCATAGCTCTGCGAAAAGCTAGTCTGCATAAGAAGGTTAAAGTTTCCAACAACCCATACCCAAATTCACCTACCCACACGCATGGAAACCATGCATACATGGACATCCTCCATACCCCTCATGCATATCACTATTTTCCAATACCCACCGATCCATTTCTCCCACTACCTGTTTCACCAATGATACTCACATCTTTCATACTCGTCGATTTCTATCCTTCATATCCATTAAACCTGGCTACCATAACACATTCACACCCATCGAACCCCTCATACCCATTTCTCTTACTACCCATAATTTCATTCAACACCCAACCCTATAAACCCACTTAATCTTACCACCTTTCCTGTTGGTCCCACCTCCAAACCCATTATTCTCACTACTTCCTACACTTGAATTTCTTCTTTTTCCTTCTCATGCATGTGTAGCTCGTGCATGCTTATTTCCTACCCCGGTACCTTCAATATTTGGTGGCTTCTGCATGCCCTAGTGAGAATAGACGATGTAATTCCCACACAGTTTTCCAATCAGCCATTCCATACTGGGCTCGCACGCACACAAGTTTAGCTATTATGGCCACCAAAAGGCTAAAAGGGTTGCTAAGAGCTCACAAGCCTTCAACGCGTGAAAACTCAAGCATTACCAATGGAAATGAATCAAATGGGTAGAGTGATGAAAAACCTCCACAACGCTGGCTTGGTCGTGAGCTAGAAGTCATGGTGGGTGTGCATAAAGTTCATTTTGAATATGAAAAGCAAAGCTAAGTACGAACTGCACTGGCAGAAGCGTTAGCAGTGCTAAATCAAGTGGATGAGTTTGCATTTTAGGGGCTCAAATTGTGACACCAAGAGCAACTTGGAGTCAGCCTGCATTCCCGCTTCATAACAAAATCTCCAAATTAGTGCCCCATTGAAGTGAAAACACGAATTACTGCAATGAACCCTGGCAGCATGGAATCTCATGGAAATTTTTAGCAGTAAAACTGCTAGGCCAGATTTACAAAGAAGACTCAATGCGTTGTGTGAACTGTTCAGAGGAGTAAGAACATTGATATTGGTGACATACAGGTGCTACGCGCACCTATTCAATCAGCTGCATTTACACAACATAGCTTTTCAATGGCTTCAGAGAAGAAACCCTCAAATCTAGTGAGAGACGTCAAGGTCTAGAAGCTCGTCCACAGCATTTCTATTGGAGAAAGTGGAGATCGCCTCACCAGAGCCATTAAGGTGTTGAAACGACTCAGTAGCCAAACCCATGTTTTCTCTGAAGCGAAAGATGCTATGCAATCACCAGTGCATACTACCGAGATGCTGTTGGTGCACTCCTTGTCTATGACGTCACTTGACATGTTGCATTTGAGAATGTGGAGAGATGGTTAAAGGAGCTCTGGGATCATACTGACTCACATATTATGATAATGCTTGTCGGCCACAAGAGACTTGCGTCACTTGCGTGCAGTTTCCATTGATAATGCCAAGACATTTGCTGAGAGAGAAAACGCTTTCTTTATGAAGACATCTGCTTACCGGAAACCCTCGGTATTTTCACTAATAGTTTTGATCATCAATTGTCGGCGTCAGAATCTTGGATCACGACTTCCCTGCCTTCGTTAACCATGGCAACAGTCGGAATCATTCTAGTTTTTCCCTCTACAGAGGTGACTTACCACCGGAGACGCTACCTCTCTTTGTTTATGCTGACCCTTGAGCTCGGAATCATGGGGTACATGAGTAATCAACAATAGTTGTTGTCTAAGATAGCAACTATGGCCATGGTGAATATTCTCCTTATTTTGACGGGTTGGAAGGCGTATGATAGTGATCCATGTCACTGTTCAAATTGATAAATGATAGTTTTTTCATTCATATTTTCATTCGTTCATGTACAGAGTATATATAGAGGGTATCGCCATTCTAAGAATGGGAAAGAATGATACAAGGAAAGAATGACATAAGGAAATAACAATTAATATCCTAATATTTCAACTTTCCTAATATCTCAATATTCATAATATCTCAACTTTCCTAATATCTAAACATTCCTAATATCTCAACACTAAATGATATAAGGAAATAATGATATAAGGAAAGCATTCCTAATATCTCAACACTCCCCCTCAAGTTGGTGTATAGATGTCACACATGCCCAACTTGTCTAACAATTTTGAGAACACTTGACTTGAGACAGCTCTGGTAAGGATATCGACCAATTGATCTTCTGATCGAATCTTAGGCAATTCCACAATCTTATCATCCAACTTTTCCTTAATGAAGAATCTATCCACCTCGACATGCTTTGTACGATTATGTTGTACTGGATTATGAGCAATGTCACACACGGGTTTATTGTCACAAAACAATCGGATTGGTTGCCTAGATAGGTAACCTAAATCCTATAAGAGGAGTCTTAGTCATAATGTCTCACAAAGTCCTAGAGCCATACCTTTAAATTCCGCTTCTGCACTTGAACGAGCGACGACATTTTGCTTCTTACTTTTCCATGTTACAAGATTACCACCTACAAAGGTAAAGTAACCATATGTAGATCGCCTATCATCCACTGCACCGGCCCAATCAGCATCAGTATATACTTTTATACTTTGATGATCATTTTTTGGTCTTAGATCTGAATTTTTTTTTTCTTTTTTTTAGCCGGTTGGAGAAGGGTTCCCCCTCTCCCCCTTATAAAGGCCGTCCCTTACTCCATTCATTCTGAATGGCAGGACGGAAAGAGCAGGAAGAACAAATCTATAAAATAGAAAAAAAAGGCTAGCTCTAATGGTGACAATTTGAAGAACCTGCCTTATTTTAAGACAAAAATCCAACAGTCCAAAAACATGGGAGTGTCCAACCCTTTTTCCCTTGTCCTAATCTGCTTAAAGTTACAAGACTCCCTCATTTCAGAGAGAAGCTTAGCTTTGCGCATCGCTCATCAAGCTTGAGAGAGGTTCTTAGCCTACCGGTGATCGGCTTTCAAAAAGCACCTTTGGGCAGAGGTATTTTGTGAGTTGAAGTTTCATCTTAAGTGACAAGAGAAACTACTGCATTGGAAAAAGGGACCCCTTGGAAAGGCCAGAGAGATTATAACTGTTCTAAACTCTCTAGGAGCGCTAGGAACTGTATATATCAAAGGTCCGGGACGGCAAAATGACTTGTCTGGTTGAATCATTCAAGCCAACCCAACCGAAAAATCCTTTGATCGAAGCAGATAGACGAGACGACTATTTTTTAGCTAACAAAATTCCCTTCCTAGGAGCATTCTTCAAATACCTCAAAATACGCATGACTGCATTCATATGATGCTCTCCAGGATTATGCATGTATTGACTCACTACACTCAATGAATAAGCAAGATCTGGTCTTGTATGAGCTAAGTACATTAATCTCCCCACAAGTCTCTAGTATCTTCTCTTATCGGTTGATACTTGATTAGGCTCAACACACAATTTCAGACCTTCTTCTATTGGTGTATTAACAGGTTGACATCCCGACATTCCAGTCTCCTATAAAAGATCTATGGCATACTTTCTTTGAGACAGAAAAATTCCTTCACTTGATTGAGAAACTTCAATCCAAAGAAAGTATTTTAGAGGACCTAGATCTTTCATTTCGAATTCTCTAGATAGATAATTTTGCAGAGCTTTTCTTTCTTCAGGATCATTTCCTGTAACTACCATGTTATCCACATATACGATGAGTGTCGTAATCTTACCATGTTGCTTTTTTAGGAACAAAGTGTGATCTGAATTACTTTGACGATAGCTAAAAGCTCTCATTGGCTTTGTGAACCTTCTAAACCATGCTCTCGGGGATTGCTTCAACCCATACAATGACTTCTTCAATTTGCACACCTTCTGACATTGCTTTTCTGACACCATGCATCCTGGTGGAAGATCCATATATACTTCTTCAGATAACTCGCCATGCAGAAAGGCATTTTTCGCATCAAATTGTTGTAATGACCAATCTAGGTTTGCAGTTAAAGACAGTAATACTCGAACTGTGTTGATCTTAGCTACAGGTGCAAATGTTTCTGTGTAGTCAATTTCATAAGTTTGAGTGTACCCTTTTGCTACCAGTCTTGCTTTAAATCGTTCAATACTACCATTTGCCTTGTACTTCATAGTATAGATCAACGACACCCAACTGGCTTCTTTCCTGGTGGACATTCTACGAGTTCCCATGTTTCATTCTTCTGTAATGATTTCATCTCTTCATTCATGGCTGCTTTCCACCTTGGATCAGCTAAGGCTTCCTACACATTGTTAGGAATAACTACAGTAGATAATTGATTTACAAATGACTTGTTTGATTCAGACAAACGATGGTTAGACACATAGTTGCTCATGGGATATTTGACTTTGGTAGACAATTCAGGTTCATATGTGGGTTTAGGAATACCTCTATTATGACGGTGTGGTAACCGTTTCATGAATGGATCAGGTTCCAAATTAAGAACACCCTCAACAAACGACAATTGGTTTGGTATTTCAGTGAAGACATCTTCGGACCCAAATTGTTGACCACTCATATCCAACTCACCCACTTCCTGGTTCACTAGTTCAGATTGTCCAGATTCATCTTCCTCAGATATATGATAATCATAATCAAGAGTCTGAATTTCCTTATGGTACTCCCCCTGAAGTTCAGACTCAGATGAAAAATACATCGAATCTTCATGAAACACCACATCCATTGTAATATACATTTGTCGAGTTGGAGGATGGTAACATCGATATCCCTTTTTGTGCAATACATATCCAACAAACACACATTGTAATGCATGAGAAGTTAACTTGGTGCGTTGGTGCTTGTGTAAATGCACCAATGCCACGCAACCAAAAACACGAGGAGGTAGATTTGGGACGGTTGGGGCAACTACGACATTAGTAAGAGCTTGGAGTGGTGTTTGAAAGTTAATTGAGCTAGAAGGTACCCGATTGATCAAGTATGCGGTAGATGTGATTGCTTCTCCCTAATAAGATATCAGTGTTTTTGCTGCTATCAAGGAAGCACGAACAACCTCTAACAAGTGTCGATTTTTTCGTTCAGCGACTCCATTTTGCTGGGGTGTATTGGAACAAGTAGTTTGATGAATGATGTCATGTCCTTCCAAATACTTTTGAAGATCAGAACTTTGACATTCTTCACCATTATCACTACGCAGAACCCGAACCTTTGCATTGTACTGAGTTTCAATCACTTTATGAAAATTTTGAAACAACAAGTTCACTTCATCTTTGGTCTTCATCAAGCATAACCATGTCATTCTGGTACAATCATCAATAAAAGTAACAAACCAACGTGAGCCACTCAAAGTTGGGTCACGTTGGGACTTTGGATGTGCCCCAAACATCAAAATGTATAACCATAAAAGGAAACGGACTTTTATTTAAAATTAACGGAAACGAAGCACGATAACTTTTAGCCAATTCACAAATATCACAACGGAAACCAGAAATATCACTCTTTGCAAACAAACTAGGAAACAATTTTTTTAAATAACCAAAGGAAGCATGTCCCAAACGTCGATGCCACAACCAAATTTCAGATTTTTTTCTTCTCTCCCTCAGATTCATCTGCCATCAAGGCTTGTTGCAACTTATTTGAATCCTTTGACTGCAAGTCCAAGTAATAGAGTTTTCCCCGCTTAATACCACAACCAATCGTCTGTCTTGTTTGGATGTCCTTAATCACACAAAATTCAGGCCAAAAAATGACAATACAAGATAAGGCTGCAGTGATTTGAGAAACTGACAAAAGATTGTAATCTAAAGATGAAACAACTAAAACAGAATCCAAATTCAAAGTATCAGTAAGAGTTAAGGATCCTTCCCCAATGACTGGGGTTGTGTTACCATTGGCTGTGGAAACAATTTTTTGTAAGGAAGGTCTAAGGGTTGAAACTTGTCTAGAATCAAAAGTCATATGATTTGTAGCACCAGAATCAATTATCCATGCACTATTAATAATAGGTGTAAAAGTATTTAAAAACTTACCACCATGATCTGTAGCGGCTACCAATGCAGAGGCTTTCTCAACAACATTAGCCTTTGTTTTTATTTCGGCAATAGTTGCAGTCGAGGTTTTCTTGGAATCCTTCTTCCGTTGATCACGATTATTATCAAAGTATTGATAACCTAAACATGATTTAAAGGTCCATGGTTCAAACCCTCGGTTCCTCATTTTTTTCTTGATCATACCAAGAGTCGTTGCTTTGAAATTGTGGGATATCCAGACTGGTGGGATCAGTCTTATTGCAGTGAGTGCATTTGAAGGTTGACTTATCAATATTAGGGCTTGTCTTAGGATGGTTGATCGTTGTCGGACTACCATAGCGACAAAATATCCAGGATTTCAGTTTCATGGCTCTGATACCATGTTCAAATTGATAAATGATAGTTTTTTCATTCATATTTTCATTCGTTCATGTATAGAGTATATATAGAGGGTATCATCATTCTAAGAATGGGAAAGAATGATACAAGGAAAGAATGACATAAGGAAATAACAATTAATATCCTAATATCTCAACTTTCCTAATATCTCAATATTCCTAATATCTCAATATTTCTAATATCTCAATATTCATAATATCTCAATTTTCCTAATATCTAAACATTCCTAATGTCTCAACACTAAATGATACAAGGAAATAATTATATAAGGAAAGCATTCCTAATATCTCAACAGTCACCCTATCTAAAACCCTAGTGAGATCATTCAGAAGGGTCTTGTAGAAAACTAGCTTTCCTTTGATATAATTGGAGAGTGGTTTCGGAAGAACCCAAAAATTTCCATTTGTATTGTGGAAGGAATGAGCGAGTTCAGGGATATTGATGTCTACCAAGATTATCATGGCCTAAGAGAGTTCAGAAATACTGTAGCTAAGATTATGGGAAAAGTGAGAGGAGATAGAGTCATATTCGATCCCCACCGTATTGTAATGAGTGATAGAGTCACCGGTGTGCACGAGTTGGTCACCTTCTGCTTGGCTGATTCTAGTGATGCATTCTTGGTCCCCACGCTTCACTACCTAGGATTTGAAAGAGACTTGAGGTGGAGAACATGAGTGCAACTCTTTCTAGTTGTTTGTGAAAGCTCTAATGATTTCAAGGTAACCAGGGAAGACACAAGTGCTTTTGATGAAGAGGATGTTGGAGATTCAGAATCGGTGTATTAGGAGGTTGAGTGGGAAACAGGATGCCCTCTATTTGAGAGGAGGATCATTAGAATTTTAGAAAGAGGAAAATGGCAGCTGCAATCACCAACTTCACAGTGGAGTATCAGTTGCACCTCAGGTCTACGTGCATGACTTCATTTTTGCATGGCCACTTTTAGGCCATGTGCCATCTTCCAATTCATCATCCCTGATTTTCTAAAATAATTTTCCAAATTCCTTTCTTCAAATACTTTTCCGGATTTTTTAAAAAATAATCTCAACCCCACAATTTTTCATTCATAGAGTTTTTAAGTCCCAAAAATCCATTTTCCAATAAAATTTGTTGTCATTTTCTTCGGCATGCAATTTTCATAACTTCCATGATTTTTTTTTAAAATGTTTTAAAATAAGTATAAATTCAATTTTGTAATTCTAAGTGATGGAATTTACAGAATTAATTCATGCAAAAATAAATTGGACTTTGGTGGGGGCCCAACATTGGTGATGTTTTCTTTAAAATAAAAATAAGTTTGAGTGAAGTGTCTTGTGTGTCATTGGTGGTTTCATATTCTGTTTAGTGACACGTGTAACATATTTTATGCTCATTCTTGTGCACCGACCCCATTTCCTAATAGTGCATTGTCATTTGCTGCTAAGGTACGCACCCGCTCTTACTCTAACCATTCTCCATGCATGCTTTAGCTTTCAGTGTGTGATCATTTTGGTACCCATTCGATTTCCTTACCAATTGTCATGATTGCTTCATTTTATTAGTAGAGACCCGTTATTTAGGGACTTAGAGGAGTGCTACAGTCTTTATCGTACCTTCCCAATAAGTAACTTGATCCCTGAATCCGATTTGGTTTTTCACTAACCACCTTTTCCAAATAACGAGTCGCACTTAGAGTTTTCTTTCTTATTTTGTTTATCCTTTAAAAATAAAACAAAAATAAGTGGCGACTCAAAGTCATTTTTTTTTTAACAATAAATCATTTTTCAAATAAAAAGCGAGCTCGCCATCGAATGAAAGCGCATGAGCAGAAATGTGGGGTTCATATAAGGATATATTAGAAGTGGTTTTTAAATATATATATTTAAAAATAAGAACAAAAAGTTATTTGGATAAGTTAGTATATGTTAGAAAAATATGGATATTAACAAATTCAAAAAAACATAATTTATTTTTTTTTATTATTAAATTTGATAAAGTGTTGCCTGGTTTGAAGTTTATTTCTCTAGTTAGAAAATTATGCAAATGCAATCATATGTAGAAACGAAATAATAGAGTCATTATGAAACTATTTTCACTTATAAATTTTTTATTAATTGGGTCACTATTTGAGTCTCAAAATTATAAGAGCTCTTAATAAATCCAACGCATTAAATTTTATTTAAATGCACAAATTTTTGTATATAAATTTATAGTACTAATTTAATCATTATTTGAGAAAATTACTAGACCCATTAATGAATCCAATACATTAAATTTTGTTGGATTTAGAGTTTTATTTGTTTAGTGAAAAAACTTGCAAAAATATGACTATGTGAAAAAAAAGAAATCAACTAAAGTCACTGAAAATGATTTTTGGTATGTCTTTCTAGTGTTATTGGTATGCTCAATTTTATTTATTTATTTTAATTTTTAAAATTTTTTTTGAAAATAGAGATAATAATCAAATAACATTACGAAAAATATTTTGTTTAAAATAAAAGTTTATTTTAATCACACGATGATAAGTGTTTAAGAGTTCTTTTATTTTATATAAAGTTTAATACTATTTTTTGATTGTAAAAGAAAAAAAAAATGCTGATATTCACCAATTAAAATAATCAAAATTTATTTATTTATTTATTTTTGCCATAATGAAAATATTTAATTTAATTTTTGAATTTGAATCCTCCTTTGAATTTGAATTTGTTATAAAGGAAGAGAAAGGGAGGGGAGGGGTGTGGTTTGGTTTGGATGGGGTGGGTACGACCGTACGAGGAAGATGAGCATTTCGGACCCTTCATATTTATTCTTGAATTAAAAAAAAAAGAAAAAAAAAGATAGATGACAATAATCAGTTGAATAAAAAATACATATATAATTTCATTTTATTTATTTATTTTAGGAATTGTCTTGATCTTGAATGTGTGGAATATTTTAATTTTGTGCAAATAAAATTTGGTTCTTATGTATCATTAGGGAAATTTATTTTATCATTTTAATTTTATTTCAAAAATTATAATTATAGAGAATTAATTAATATTTATACTGATTTTGATTTATTTGATTAACTATTTTGTTTTTCAAAATCCGCCATTTTTTAAGATTTTCCATTTATCTTTATCACAAAATTTCAGATCAAATCAGGACCGTGGGATCGCTAGATGTCAGGCCTAGGGTT
Organism: Vitis vinifera; assembly: GCF_030704535.1. NCBI lineage: Eukaryota > Viridiplantae > Streptophyta > Magnoliopsida > Vitales > Vitaceae > Vitis > Vitis vinifera. The sequence goes on along the minus strand of NC_081815.1, from coordinate 18,958,278 downwards.
TATTTCGGAGGACTCAGTGAGAGCACAGTAGACAAATTGAAGACTGTGAGGGTCAGAATCTGCCACGGAGGGAGGGAGAGCAGTGGCCGGAGTCGGAGCCTCTTCACCGCCGCTGTTCTGACGGGAAACTCATCTTCATCATTCTCACCACAGTTTCTCTCACCTCCGGGTTCATCGTCCATCGCTGCCGCGGCAGGGCCATCATTTCCGGCGACAGTAGCGGCAGGGCAATCGTCGCTGTCGTTAGGCGTCAAGCGCAAGCACCATTACACCAGGTGAGGTCTCGAAGCCCGAACTCCGAGCAATATAGGCGGTCCAAATCCGAATCTATAACTGTGCTTGATTCGAAGTTGTTCGGATTGGTTTTTGGATCGTTTTGTGCATTTCAGGTGTTTTTGGAATTCAATATAAGAGGATCATGTAATATTTTGGGGAAATGAGATATGTTTCCATTGGTTTGACGGTGGTTGTTTCGTAAGCACAACAAATTATGCTTTGTTATGTGTTGTCGAAGATTCTTTCATCGAATTTAAATGCTAGTTATCCAGTGAGTAATGTGTTGAATTGCAGTAAGTTCCTTGAAGCCGTCATGAACTATGATTTGATGTGTTTGTTGTATGCTCAAGACTTCTTTAAACCACAGACTTGACTTTTGGATGTTGTTTGAGGCAATAATAATTCGTACATAAATAATGCTGAAATTTTGTTGCGGAAGGATGGCTTGTAGTCCTTGTGCTTTTGCTTTTACCTCTTATAAATTCATGTCAATCCTGATGTACAATGTGTGTTGAATTTGAATTGGTTTGCTTGATTGATTTGGTTAGGAGTTGAGACCATAGTTTTAAAAGGTGCAAGGCGCACCTAAGGCGCAAAAGTCTTGTCTTGTATAGCTTAAGTGCAATGCGTAACACAAGGCACAGTCGAGTGAAGTGAAATGCGACCTATGATACACATTGATTTTGTAAAATATGATTCATAATCTAATCTGATCAATAAAAAATTTAAGATTTGAAACATTTAAAAGAAGCATTTAATAAGAAATTATATAAATTTCAGTATATAATTAGAAATTTCAAGAATAAAAGTGTTTAAAAAGGAAGAGGCGCATATCTTGGCAAGCAAGGCCCTATAACCAGGGAGTGGTGGCGCCTTGAGCCTAGGTGTGCCTCAAGTGCACCTTTTAAAACTATGGTTGGGACATAAAAATGCATAGTCAGGTTGAATTTTGTTTTCCTTGGTTGTGTTGTATTTGAATTATTTTCCTAGTCTTCATCTTAGTTTGCGAATGTACATATTGCCTAATTTGCCTTTCTTTCGTATTTGCTTTAACTTGTACAGGATGACAGCATGCTCTTGTACTTTGTATTTTATTTTTTTTTCTTGCTTCAATGCTTGCTTAAGCATTTATTCATGACCATGATTGTACCATATGGTTTGTTTGATTGAGTGAACAAAATTTTGATGGGATCATGTTCTTATACATGGTATTTAAATCGAAGTACTAATAGAAAAAGTGATTAAGGCCATTTTATTTGGTTTTTACTAGTTTGCTTGCATGTTGGATGACATTCATTATGCCGCTTACAAATTAAATGGACTATTTCCTTTGCAAGCATTATTAGATTTATTTAATTGCATGATAATTTTTTGACATGTTTGTGACAGTTCACTTGACCCTCTTCCCTATCCTCTGAAGAGGTAAACGTAGACTTGTACATGGACTCTTATAGAACATCATGTCCTGGTGGAGACTTTTATTTTTCTCATTTTTTATTGTTACCCTTTGCAAATTATAAAAAATGATGGCCGCCTTTTGTCTTTATCAGAAATGACAGTTTATTGATCCAATGATAAAAAGGTATAAGAACAATCAGCAATCCTTCAGGAAACAAACTACATGTATCCAAATGGCTTGCAACTTCTTTACCCTTTTACTATCTGAAAGCAACAAAAATGTAATTCGGAATGCCTATAAAAAAAGTGTCATTTGGAACGTGGTGGAGTCCTCGGGCAAAATGGCATGTATTC